>NC_051334.1:95635143-96007061 GCF_015220235.1 Choloepus didactylus | reverse complement strand
CCCAAGCCCACAGGGAACCATGGCAGGACTTAAGCCACTGAGGAGGGCATAATATAAAAGGGCAACAAGGAGTAGTTTCCAAAATGGAGGGTTAGGAGGGAATGAAAGAATCATTCTGAAAAGCAGCAGCCAGGCAGAAATTACCCAAAGCAACTGTTTGCAGAAATGGGGGACAGGGGAGGACATCTCAAGGCCCAGGCCAGTGAGGGATGAAGTCTGTGAAAATGTGGACAGACTGTACTTCCAGCCATGGGTCCAGGTGCTCACCCTCCCATCCTGAGTGAAATAGCAGCAGGTGGCCCAATCACTTCCTGTGGGATGGCTGCAGACAGGGATAGCTGAGGGAGTCCTCCACCACAAGTAAAATGGTGGACACAGCTCCACACTGAATCAGAGTTTGGTGGGCAAAATGAGGACAAAGGAACCCCACAGTTTCAGTCCTGCCTGGTCAGTCACTGTCAGGCTCCAGGAGGTAAACGGCTTCTGAGGACAAGTAAGTTACCGAATAGCACCATTGCCTGACCAGGCCAAAAAGTGCAGGGGAACTGCACAGCTTTTCGCAGCCTCTCAAAACCTATCGCAGGCCATCAGAGGTGGTCTACACCACCTTCACGGGTACCTGGACCTGTTTATGGTGAGAAATACAGACAACTCAACTGTCAAAGCAGTACCCTAATATAAATCCAGAAAACAGGAAAACCATAGACAAGAGAGAACTGGACCTTCAGAATGTACCCAACAAGATAATTAGATGACCAGATATCAGCAAAAAAAAAAAAAAAACAAAAAAACACAAGGCACACTGAAACTCAAGAATAAATGGCCCAGTCAAAGGAAGAAATCAAAAAGTTGGAGGTGACAATTGGGAAAAACTAATCAAAGATGTACAAGAAAATCTTAATAAATTCAAAGAAATGAAAGAAAATATGTATAAAGACATAAAAGGATATTAAGAAGACACTATGAGAACATAAAGAATATGTATAAAGACATAAAGGATATTAAGAAGACACTATGAGAACATAAAGAAGAATGTGAAAGAACACATAAAAATAATATAGATTTTGGAAATAAAAGTCACTGTAGATGAAATTAAAAATATACTTGAGCTGGCAGGGCAAGATGGCAGAGTGGTAAGGAGTGGAATTTAGTCTCTCCTCTAAAGCAGCTGATGATCAGTCAGGAACTGTATGAAATAGTGTTTCTGGGTTCTCCAGTGACCAGTCACACATCATACACAAGTCTGGAATGCGTGGACAAGCTGAGATCACAGTGAAATTTGTAGGTTCCCCGGACCAGGGATCAGGCACCCCTCCCTGCCCAGACCTCACAGACTGTCTTACAGCTGGTTCCCAGAAACAAAAAAACAAACAAACAAACAAAAAAAAACAAAAAAAAACGTATGCTGGGAAAAAGAAGGAAGACTCAACCCAGTCTCAACTGCAGAATCAATTAGCAAACTAATTCATTAACTTTTGGAGCTGGGGATGCTACAGAAGAGCGGGGCTACAGGAAGGGGGGGGGGCACATACAAGGGGGAACACATGCCCTGGCTACAAAAAAGCTTGCTTTTTTTTTCTACATTTCACACCTCCTCCTTTCTTGCTCTCTGACAATATCTTTTTACAATTCAACAGGCCCTTGGCAATGGAGGAATTAAAACTGTTGGAGAGATGTTATCCAGATAATAGCCCATAGCACACGTTTAAATACTCTATTCTGACAATGACAAAACTTCCAGCCTGGGTAAAGTCTTTAAAAAGGGACTTTTTTTTTTTACTTTTTTTCCTTTCTTCTTTAAATGACTATTATAAGTAGTTCTTTTCAGATATCTGCAGTTGGCCTCCAAACACATGCAATGGAGACCTGAGATATGTATGACAGAAAAAGCAGTGAGCCTAATGGGGGAGAAAATTCCCTAAAGGGCATAACTTCCTGAAAAAGAGAAGGGTATGGTCCAGCTCAGTTAGCTGCCCTCCTTCAAGGAGCTCAGACACAAGAGGCTGGAAATCAGAAATCAGCTTCAGTCAGGCACACCGCTGACAGAGTCAGAGTCACAAGGAGAACTAAAGACACCACACCTCCTTACACTGGTGAGGGAGCTGTGGGCCGCCAAGTGCCACCAGCTGGACAGGACAGGAAAAGCACAGAGTCAAAAGGCCTCACAGGAGGGTCTCATTTTTGGGGAAACTCCATACCTTCTTCCTGAGACCTAGGCCTCTCTGGACTGGGAAAACATGATTGGGGTTGACTAGATCTGAGAACACCCTCTCACAAAAAGGCTACATAGAGGCAGGGCAAGAAACACAAAAACAAGACATGAAAAATTCAAATCAACCAAATAGAACCTAAGTTAGAGGTCTAAAATAAGTTGAACAAAACACCAAAGCATACAGAAGAAAGCCAAACAACAAGAAAACCCTAGGTAGAAGATTGAAAATGAGCTCCAGAATAAACTATTCAAGAAAATCAGACACCTAGACAGCTTAAGATAACAAGCCATACTAGGAAATACAAAAATATGGACCAGCAAAAGGAACAAAAAACACTTCAATGGAGATACAGGAGTTGAAACAAATAACTAATAATCAAACAGATCTCCCATATCAATTCAAAAATCAAATCAGTGAGCTGAGGGAAGATAGAGCAAAAGAGATAAAGGATATAAAGAAGACACTGGATGACCATAAGAAAGAATTCATAAACTTGAAAAAACTAATGGCAGAACTTATGGGAATGAAGGGCACAATGGAGGAAATGAAAAACACAATGAAGAGATACAACAGTAGATTTGAAGAGGCAGAAGAAAGGATCAGTGAACTGGAAGACAAGATACTTGAATTCCTACACAGAAAAGAGCAGATGGTGAAAAGAATGGAAAAATACAAGAAGGGCCTTAGGGAGCTGATCGAAACCATGAAGTGCACAAACTCACATGTTATAGGTATCCCAGAAGGAGAAGAGAGAGGTAAAGGGGCAGAAAGAATAATTAAAGAAATATTCACTGAAAATTTCCCAACTCTTATGAAAGAAAATTACAGATTCAAAAAGTACAGCATACCCCAAACAGAATAGATCCCAATAGACCTACACCAAGACACTTACTGATAAGATTGTTCAATATCAAAGACAAAGAGAGAATTCTGAAAGCAGTAAGGGCAAAGCAATCCATCACATACAAGGGAGGCTCAACAAGACTGCACACAGATTTCTCCACAGAAACCATGGAGGAGAGAAGACAGTGGTATGATATACTTAAGATACTGAAAGAGAAAAAGTGCTAACCAAGATTTCTATACATGGCAAAACTGAGGGAGATATTAAAATATTTTCAGACAAACAGACACTGAAACAGTCTGAATAAGAGACCAGTGCTACAAGCAATACTAAAGGGAGTGCTACAGGCTGACAGGAAAAGACAGGAGAGAAAGACTTGGAGAAAAGTGTAGAAATGAAGATTATCAAGAAGGGTAAAAGAAGAGAGAAGAGAAATTAAGATGTGACATATAAAATCCAAAAGACAAAATGGCAGAAGGAAGTACTGCCCTTACAGTAATGATACTAAGTGTTAATGGATTAAACTACCCAATAAAAAGACACAGACTGGTAGAATGGATTAAAAAACAGGACCCATCTATATGCTGTCTACAAGAAACTCATCTTAGACACAACGACAAAATTAGGCTGAAAGTGAAAGGTTGGAAAAAGATGCTTCATGCAAAAAGCAACCAGAAAAAAAGTGGGAGTAGCTATATTAACATCAGACAAATTAGACTTCAAAAGTAAAACAATTAAAAGAGACAAAGGAGGACACTACATATTAATAAAAGGGTCAATTCACCAAGAAAACATAAGAAGTAAAAGTGCCCCAAAATTCATGAGGCAAACACTGAGAACACTGAAAGGAAAAGTGCATGCCTCTAAAATAATAGAGACTTCAATACAACACTCTCATCAATGGATAAAACATCTAGACAGAGGATCGATAAAGAAATGGAGATGTTGAATATAACAATGAATTAACTAGACTTGACAGATATTTATAGAACACTACACCCAACAGCAGCAGGATACAATTTTTCTAAAGTGCTCCTGGAACATTCTCTATGATAGACCACATGTTGGGTCACAAAGCAAGTCTCAACAAATTTAAAAATACTGATACCATACAAAACGCTTTCTTGGATCATAATGGAATGAAGTTGGAAATAAATCACAGGCAGAAGGTCATAAACTTCACAAATATATGGAGGCCAAACAACAACTGCTTAAAAAAACAATAACAAAGGAAGAAATTACAAGTGAAATCACTAAATACCTCAAGGCAAATGACAATAAAAACACAACATATCAAACCTTATGGGATGCAGCAAAGGAAGTGCTGAGAGGGAAGTTTATTGCCCTAAATGGCTACATTTAAAGAAAACAGAGAGAAAAAAATGAGGAATTAACTGTTCACATGGAGGAACTAGAGGAAAAAAAAGAGCAAACGAAACCCAAAGAAAACAGAAGGAAAGAAATAACAAAGATCAGAGCTGAAATAAATGAAATTGAGAACAAGAAAACAAAAGAGACTCAGCAGAATCAGAAGTTGGTTCTTCAAGAAAATCAATAAAATTGATGGACCCCTAGCTAGGCTAACAGAAAAAAAGAGCAGATGCAAACAAATACAATCAGAAATGGAAAGGAGACATGACTACTGATGCTGCAGAAATAAAGGAGATAATGAACTACAAACACTACAAACACCATATGCTAATAAACTAGATAACATAGATGAAAGTGACAACTTCCTAGAAAAGCATAAACAACTGACAGTGACTCGAGAAGAAACAGATGACTTCAAGTCAATCACAAGAAAAGAGATTGAGTCAGTCATCAAAAAGCTCTCAAAAAAGAAAAGCCCATGACCAGATGGCTTCAGATGTGAAGTCTACCAAGCATTCAGAAAAGAATTAGTACCAATCTGCTCATACCCTTCAAAACAATTGAAGAGGAGGGAAACCTACCTAACTCATTCTATGAAGTCAAAATCACTCTAATACCAAAATCAAACAAAGATACTACAAAAATAGGAAATACAGACCAATCTCTTTAATGAATATAGATGCAAAAATCCTCAACTACTCACAAATCGAACCCAGGCACACATTAAAAGAATTATGCACCACAACCAGGTGGGAATAATTCCAGGTATGTGAAGCTGGTTCAACACAAGAAAATGAATTGATTTAATACACCACATCAATAAATCAAAGGAGAAGAACCACATGTTCATCTCGATCAATGCAGAAAAGGTATTCGACAAAATTCAACATCCTTTCTGATGAAAACACTTCAAAGGATAGGAATAGAAGGGATGTTTCTCAATATGATAAAGGCAATATATGAAAAGCCCACAGCTAACATCATACTAAATGGGGAAAGACAGAAAGCTTTCCCTCTAAGATCAGCAACAAGACAGGGATGCCCACTGTCACCACAGTTATTCAACATTGTGCTGGAAGTTTTAGCTAATGCATTAGGCAAAAAAAAGAAATAAAGGGCATGCAAATTGGAGAGGAAAAAGTAAAACTTTCATTGATTGCAGATGACAGGATTCTGTATGTAGAAAATCCAGAAAGTCTACAGCAAAGTTACTAGATACATTAACACTGCAGTCTACAAGATCATCACACAAAAATCAGTAGTGTTCCTATACACACATAATGTGCAACAAGCAGAGGAAATAAAAAAAAATCCCATTTAAAATAGCAACCAAAAGAATCACATATTTAGGAGTAAACTTATCCAAGGACACAGAAGACCCATACAAAGAAAACTACAACTGCTAAAAGAAATCAAACAGGACCTAAAAAAATGGAAGAACACACTATGTTCATGGATTGGAAGACTAAATATAGTTAACATGGCAATTCTACTTAACTGATTTATAGATTCAATGCAATAGCAATTAAAATAGCAATTAAAAACTTATTTTTCAGAGATAGAAAAACCAATAACCAAATTTATTTGGAAGGGCAAGGTGCCCCAAATACCCAAAAACATCTTGAGAAAGAGGAATGCAGTGGGAAGCCTCACACTACCTGATTTTGAAACATATTACAAAGCTACAGTGGCCAAAACAGCATGGTAGTGGCATAAGGATAGATATACCGACCAATGGAATCGAACTGACTGCTCAGAAATAGACTCTCGCATCTACGGACAATTGATTTTTGATAAGGCAGTCAAGCCAAAGCAACTGGGGCAGAGCAGCCTCTTCAATAAATGGTGTTTGGAGAACTGGATATCTATTTCCATAAGAATGAAGGAGGATCCCAATCTCACACCTTACACAAAAATCAACTCCAAATGGATCAAAGACCTAAACATTAGCGCTAAGATCATAAGACTCTTAGAAGAAAATTCAGGGCAGTTTCTTAAAGATCTTGTGATTGGAGGTGGTTTCCTAGACCTTACTCCCAAAGCGTGAGCAACCAAAGAACAAATAGACAAATGGGTTCTCCTGAAAATCAAACAATTTTGTACATCAAAGGACTTTGTTACAAAAGTACAAAGGCAGGCTACACAACGGGAGATAATATTTAGGAACCACATATCAGATAAGGGTTTAATATCCCGAATATAAAAATTGATCCTGCAACTCAACAGAAAGACAAGCCAATCAAAAAATTGGCAAAAGACATGGACATTTTACTGAAGAGGAAATACAAATGGCCCAAAAACATATGAAAAAAATGCTCAAATTCACTGGCTATCAGGAAAATGCAAATCAAAACCACAATGAGATATCACCTCACCCCTACGAGAATGGCCATTATCCAAAAAAACAGAAAATTACAAGTGCTGAAGAGGATGTGGAGAAAGAGGCACACTTATTCACTGTTGTATGTAGAATGTAGAATAGTGCAATCACTCCGGAAGACAGTGTGGAAGTTCCTCAGGAATCAAAGTATAGATTATATGACCCAGCTATTCCATTACTAGGTATATACTCAGAGGACCTGAAAGTAAAGACATGAATGGACATTTGTAAATCAATGTTTACCATGGCATTATTCCCAATAGCCAAGAGACGGAAACAGCCCAAATGTCCATCAAGAGACAAGTGAATAAACAAAGTGTGGTACATACACATGATGCAATGTTACACAGCTGTAAGACAAAACAAAGACACAGAACATATAACATGGACAAATCTTGAGGGCATTATGTTAAGCGAAGTTAGCCAGAAACAAAAGGACAAATACTGTATGGTGTCACTAATATGAATATGAATGAGCAAACTTTGAGAGTTAAAATCTGATAACACAGGCTACCAGGAGACAGAAAGAGGGTAGAGATTGGGCATTTGATGGTGAAGGACTAGAGAAGGTTTAGCAGGCTTGATTGTATAGAACCAGAAATTGATAGCATAATACTGTGTGATGGTAGGACAATATTATAACTACACTGAAGAAAGATGTCCATGAGTAAGGCTGAAGGAGGTGGGCTAGGAACATGTATGACACCTGAGGTAAAGATAGAATATAAAGACTGGGACTGTTTAACTTAGCAAAAACTGGAGTGGTCAATAATTGTGACTAAATGTACAAACATAAAACTGTTCTTGCATGTAGGAGAACAAATGAATGTCAACCAAGCACAGGGTTGGAAAGGGGATGGAAGTGGGGAAAAATATAACCAAAGCAAACTGGAATCTATAGTCAATAGAAAGACTGTAATATGCTTCAATTAAATGTAACAGCGGGGCAGCAGGAACAAAGCCAGGAACTGTGTGGACCAGTCACCACAGAGCAATTTGACTTTCGGCATACTTCATACAACACTCATGAACATGTGGAACAGCTGAGATCAGCGAATTCTGTAAGTTCTTGTGGCCAGGGTACCCGCGCCCCTCCCTGCCAGGCTAAGTCCCATGGGAGGAGGGCCCCTCAGTACTGGGAACCAGGGAGGAGAACTACAGTTGCAGCTCGATTGAAAACTCAGACTGCTGATCAAAAAATCCAAACACAGGTAGACTGAGACGAGACACCGGAGAATCCGGGAGCAGTCAGCACAGCAGAGAGGAGATAGGGCAAGCAAAAACAGCAAATAAAAAAAAAAAAAACGAAAAAAAAAAAAAAAAAAAATTAAAACAGAGACTTTTTGGAGATCGAATGAACATAAAATGGAGAAGGGCAGGGCTCAAACAGAATCAGGCACATATGCAAATCCAGAGGGCGAGTACCCTTCTCTGAAGAGCTGGTTTCTCTGCTTTCTCGATTGTCACTTAATGGCCCTAAATTCCTTGTCTCTTAGCATTTCAATAGCACGTTAGATCTGCAAGGAGGGCCCTTCTTTTTCTTTTCTTTTTTTATCAGTTTCTCTTTTTCTAAAACAATTACTCTAAGAAGCCCATTACAGAAAGCCTCAAAGACTTGCAATTTGGGCCCAGGCAAGAGCTCTGAGGGACAAAGCAATAAGTCTAGTCCCTGAGAAAATTCACTAAACACCATAACTTCCCAAGAAAAGGGGGGCGTCCCCTTGCAACCATCTTCCCAATGGGCTGGGAAAGCTTCTGCCGAGGGCCAGTGCCACAGCCCATAGCTACCCCAAACAACCCAGAGTGAAGGGAAGTGCCTCCAGCAAAACACACACATGCGACGATATCAGACATGGACAATCGCCTTTCACACACCCTCAGCTAACTGTCCCAGAGCTGGGAAGGCAGAGCAGGGTGAAAAGGGGGAAACTAAAATGCTCCATTCAGCCACTGTTTCAGCAGGCTGGTAAGCACCTACACGGCCCTAGGGCCCAGAACTTCCCTTGGGGGATGGCGCTCACCTGTGATGTAGCACAGTCTTCCTCAGCAGAGGCCCTAGGAGGGCAGAGCTTGGAAGAAAGACCCACTCTCAAGTCCCAGGGACCATACGTAAATACCAAGGAATCGAGGATCAGCAGTAAAGACAAACTGTGACAAGACTGAACTGAAAGATTAGACTATTGCCACAGCTTTAAAAATCCTGGAACACCTGGGAGATTTGATTATTAAAGCCACCCTCCCTACCTAACCGCTCAGACACACACCCCACATTCAGGGCAGGCTGCAACAACTACACATGCATACTTGGTGCACTAATTGGACTCCCACAAGACTCAGACACCCACTCACCAAAAAGACAAAACTGGGGAGAACTACTTGAGGGGAATAGGTGGCTCATGGATGCCACCTACTGGTTAGTTAGAGAAAGTGTACTCCACCAACCTGTAGATCTCACAAATTAGATATAAATGTTTAAATAAGACTACATATCCTGAAACAACCATATCAAGTTAAGCAAATGCCAAGAGGCCAAAAACAACAGAAAATATTAAAGCATATGAAACAACCATACAATATGGATAACCCAAACCCAAACACCCAATCAAAAGATAAGAGGAGACACTGTGCTTGGAGCAATTAATCAAAGAACTAAAGCCAAACAATGAGAGCATGGCACAGGATGTAAAGGACATGAAGAAGATGCTAGGAGAGCATAAAGAAGAAATTGCAAGAGTAAATAAAATATAGACAATCTTATGGAAATAAAAGAAACTGGACCAAATTAAAAAACATTCTAGATACTCATAGTACAAGACTAGAAGAAGCTGAACAGCGAATCAGTGACCTCAAGGATGACAGAATGGAAAATGAAAGAAGAAAAGAAAGAATGGGGAAAAAATCAAAATGGACCTCAGGGATGATAAATAACATAAAATATCCAAATATAAGAGTCATTGGTGTTCCAGAAGGGGAATAGAAGAGTAAAGGTCTAGGAAGGGTATTCAAAGAAATTCTTGGGTAAAACTTCCCAAGCCTTCTAAACAACATAAATACACAAACCATAAATGCCCAAAGAACTACAAATAGAATAAATCCAAATAAACCCACTCCAAGAAATATTCTGATCAGATTGTTAAATACTGAAGAGAAGGAGCAAGTTCTGAAACCATCAAGAAAAAAACAAATCACCACCTACAAAGGAAACAGCATAAGACTAAGTAGTGACTACTCAGCAGCCACCACGGAGGCGAGAAGGCAGTGGCATGACATATTTAAAATTGAGAGAGAAAAATTGCCAATCAAGAATACTTTATCCAGCAAAGCTCTGCTTCAAATATAAGGGAGAGATTAAATTTTTCACAGACAAACAAATGCTGAGAGAATTTGCTAACCAGAGACCTGCCCTACTTGAGATACTAAATAGAGCCCTATGTATAGAGAAACAAAGAAAGGAGAGAGAGAGATGGAGAAAGGTTCAGTACTAAAGAGATTTAGTATTGGTACATTAAAGGACATTAAGAGAGAGAGGGAAAAATATATCTGAAGAACATGAACCAAAGGATAGGATGGCTGATTCAAGAAATGCCTTCACAATAATAACGTTGAATGTATAAATGCATTAAACTCCCCCATTAAAAGATATACATTGGCAGAATGGATAAAAAAAAAAAGAACCATCAATATGCTGCATATAAGAGACTCATCTTAGACACAGGGACACAAAGAAATTGAAAGTGGAAGGAAGGAAAAAATATTTCATGCATGCTACAGCCAAAAGAAAGCAGAAGTGGCAATATTAATCTCAGATAAAACAGACTTTAAATGCAAGGATGTTATGAGAGACAAAAAATGCCCCTACATACTAATAAAAGGGGTAATTCAACAAGAAGAAATAACAATCATAAATGTTTATGCACCCAATCAAGGGGCCGCAAAATGCATGAGATAAACACTGGCAAAACTAAAGGAAGCAATTGATGTTTCCACAATAATTGTGGGAGACTTCAACACATCACTCTCTCCTATAGATAGATCAAACAGACAGAAGACCAACAAGGAAATTAAAAACCTAAACAATCTGACAAATGAATTTGATTTAACAGACATATATAGAACATTACATCTCAAATCACCAGGATACACATTCTTCTCTAGTGCTCATGGAACTTTCTCCAGAAGAGATCATATGCTGGGATATAAAACAAGCCTCAATAAATTTTTAAAAAATTTAAATTATTCAAAGCACATTCTCTGACCACAATGGAATACACTTAGAAGTCAATAACCATCAGAGAATTAGATAATTTAGAAACACCTGGATGTTAAGCAACACACTCCTAAACAGTCAGTGGGTTAAAGAAGAAATAGCAAGAAAAATTGCTAAATATATAGAAACAAATAAAAACGAGAACACGATATATCAAAATCTACGGGATGCACCAAAAGTGGTACTGAGGGGGAAATTTAAAGCACTAAAGGCATACATCAAAAAGTAAGAAAGTGCTAAAATACAAGAACTAATGCAGCAACTGAAGAAGCTGGAAAATGAACAGCAAACCAATCCTAAACCAATTAGAAAAGAAATAACAAGGATTAAAGCAGAAATGAATGACATAGAGAACAAAAAAACAATAGAGAGCATAAATAACACCAAAAGTTGGTTCTTTGAAAAGATCAACAAGATTGACAAGCCCCTAGCTAGACTGAAAAAATCAAAAAGAGAGAAGAACCATATAAACAAAATAAGGAATGAGAAAGGTGACATTACTGTGGATACCGAAGAAATTAAAAAAAAAAATTATCAGGGGATACTATAAACAACTGTATGCCAACAAACTAGATAATGTAGAGGAAATGGACAATTTCCTGGATACATATGAAAAACCCAGACTGACCAGAGAAGAAATAGAAGACCTCAACCAACCGATCACAAGCAAAGAGATCCAATCAGAAATCAAAAAACTTCCCACAAATAAATGCCCAGGGCCAGATGGCTTCACAGGGCAATTCTAACAAACTTTCCAAAAAGAACTGACACCAATCTTACTTAAACTCTTTCAAAACATCAAAGAAAATGGAATACTACCTAACACATTTTACGAAGGTAACAGCAACCTAATAACAAAACCAGGCAAAGATGCTACAAAAAAGGAAAACTACAGGCCAATCTCCCTAATGAATATAGATGAAAAATCCTCAACAAAATACTTGCAAATCAAATCCAAAGACACATTAAAAAATCATACATCATGACCAAGTGGGGTTCATTCCAGGCATGCAAGGATGGTTCAACATAAGAAAATCAATGTCTTACAATACATTAACAAATCAAAAGAGAAAAATCAAATGATCGTCACAACAGATGCTGAAAAAGCATTCGACAAAATCCAACATCCCTTTTTGATAAAAACACTTCAAAAGGTAGGAATTGAAGGAAACTTCCTCAATATGATAAAGAGCATATATCAAAAATCCACAACTAGAATAGTACTAAATGGTGAGAGACTGAAAGCTTTCCAAGATCAGGAATGAGACAAGGATGCCCGCTGTCACCACTGTTATTCAACATTGTGCAATAAGTGCTCGCCAGGGCAATCCAGCAAGACAAAGAAATAAAAGGCATCTAAATTGGAAAGGAAGAAGTAAAACTGTCATTATTTGCAGATGACATGAACTTATATCTGGAAAACCATGAGAAATCGACATCACAGCTATTAGAGCTAATAAACGAATTTAGCAAAGTAGCAGGATACGAGATTAATGCACGTAATTCAGTATTGTTTCTATATGCTAGAAATGAGCAAAGTGAAGAGACACTCAAGAAAAAGATACCATTTTCAATAGCAACTAAAAAAATCAAGTATATAGGAATAAACTTAACCAAAATTGTAAAAGACCTATACAAAGAAAACTACATAACTCTTCCAAAAGAAACAGAAAGGGAACTTAAAAGATGGAAAAATATTCCATGTTCATAGGAAGGCTAAATGTCATTAAGATGTCAATTCTACCCAAACTCATCTACAGATTCAATGCAATCCCAATCACAATTACAACAACCTACTTTGCAGACTTGGAAAAGCTAGTTATCAAATTTATTTGGAAAGGGAGGATGCCTTGAATTGCTAAAAACCCTCTAAGAAAGAAAAACCAAGTGGGAGGACTTACACTCCCTGACTTTGAAGCTTATTATAAAGTCACAGTAGTCAAAACAGCATGGTACTGGCACGAAGATAGACATATTGATCAATGGAGTCAAATTGAGAATGCGGACATAAACCCCCAGATCTATGGCTGACTGATCTTTTATAAGGCCCCCAAACCCACTGTATTGGGACATAACAGTCTTTTCAACAAATCGGGCTGGGAGAGTTGGATATCCATATCCAAAAGAATGAAAGAGGACCCCTACCTCACACCCTACACAAAAATTAACTCAAAGTGCATCAAAGACCTCAATATATAAGACAATACCATAAAACTCCCAGAAGATAATGTAGGGAAACATCTTCAAGACCTTCTATTAGGCAGACACTTCCTAGACCTTACACCCAAAACACAAGTAACAAAAGAAAAAATAGATAAATGGGAACTCCTCAAGCTTAGAAGTTTCTGTACTTCAAAGGAATTTGTCCAAAAGGTGAAGAGGCAGCCACCTCAATGGGAAAGAAGTTTTGGAAACCATGTATCTGAAAAAAGACTGATATCTTGCATATATAAAGAAATCCTACAACTCAGTGACAATAGTACAGACAGCACAATTATAAAATGGGCAAAAGATATGAAAAGACAGTTCTCTGAAGAGGAAATACAAATAGCCAAGAAACACATGAAGATATGTTCAGTTTCACTAGCTATTAGAGAGATGCAAATTAAGACCACAAAGAGATACCATCTCACACCAATTAGAATGGCTGCCATTAAACAAACAGGAAACTACAAATGCTGGAGAGGATGTAGAGAAACTGAAACTATTATTCATTGTTGGTGGGACTGTATAATGGTTCACCACTCTGGAAGTCAGTCTGGCAGTTCCTTAGAAAACTAGATATAGTTACCCTTTGATTCATGAATTGCTCTTCTCAGTATATACCCGGATAATCTGAAAGTAGTGACATGAACAGATATCTGAACGCCAATGTTCATAGCAGCATTATTCACAATTGCCAAGAGATAGAAACAATGCAAATGTCTTTCAACAGATGAGTGGATAAATAAAATATGGTATATACACACGATGGAATACTATGTGGTAATAAGACGGAACGTTGTCGTGAAACATATGACAACATGGATGAACCTTGAAGACATAATGCTGAGTGAAATAAGCCAGGCACAAAATGAGAAATATTATATGCAACCACTAATGTGAACATTGAAAAATGTAAAATAAATGGTTTATAATGTAGAATGTAGGGGAACTAGCTATAGAGAGCAATTAATGAAGACAGAACGATAACCCAATAAGAACAGATAAGCTATCGAGGGTAAATTTAATGTTCTGGGAATGCCCAGGAATGACTATATGGTTTGTAAATTTCTGGTGGGTATGGTAGGAACAAGTTTACAGAAATGTTGCTATATTAGGTTATTTTCTTGGGGTAGAGTACATGTTGGACGTAAAGTAGTTATTTTAGGTTAGTTGTCTTTTTCTTACTCCCTTGTTAATGGTTCATTTAAAATGTTTTTTTATTGTATTTTTTTTATTTTTTTATATAGTTAATAGCTAATTTAAAAAAAAAAAGTTAATTAAAAAAATAACAATGAAAAAAATATGCAGAGCCCCCCTGAGGTGGCTGGTGGAGAATGCCGGATTGTTGGACTTCCCCACCTCAATGGTTTCTGATGTGCTCACAGACAAGGGGACTGGTGGTTTGATGGGCTGAGCCCTCTATCACAGGACTTGCCCTTGGGAAGTCTGTTGCTGCAAAGGAGAGGCTAGGCCTGCCTATAACTGTGCCCATGAGTCTCCTCATGAATGCCTCTTTGTTGCTCAGATGTGGCCCTCTCTCTTTAGCTAAGCCAACTTGGCAGGTGAAATTACTGCCCTCCCCCCTATGTGGGATCTGACACCCAGGGGAGTTAATCTCCCTGGCAACGTGAAATATGACTCCTGGGGAGGAATCTAGACCCAGCTTTGTGAGATGGAGAACATCTTCTTGACCAAAAGGGGGATGTGAAAGGAAATGAAATAAGCTTCATTGGCAGAGAGATTCCAAAAGGAGCTGAGAGGTCACTCTGGTGGGCACACTTATGCACAATATAGACAACCCTTTTTAGGTTCTAGTGAATTGGAGTAGTTAGCAGTAAATACCTTAAACTATCAAACTACAACCCAGAACCCATGAATCTTGAAAATGATTGTATAAAAATGTAGCTTATGAGGTGTGACAATGTGATTGGGAAAGCCATATGGACCACAATCCCCTTTGTCCAGTGTATGAATGGATGAGTAGAAAAATGGGGGCAAAAAAAGAGAAAAGGCATTCAGTGTTCTTTTTTACTTTAATTGTTCTTTTTCACTTTAATTTTTATTCTTATTATTTTTGTGTGTGTGATAATGAAAATGTTCAAAAATTAACTTTGGTGATGAATGCACAACTATATAATGATACTGTGAACTGAATGTACGCTTTGTATGACTGCATGGTATGCAAATATATCTGAATAAAATTGAATTAAAAATAAATAAATAAATAAATAACTGTAACAAAGGCAGTATACCAAAGCTAAATAAGTATGAAAGGGGGATATAAGGGAGGGATATGGGATTCTTGGTAGTGGTGTTGTCTGACCCTACTATTCCATTGCATTGTAAGACATTTTATTTTTAATATTTTTTTATTATCCATTAAAAAAAACTTTTTTTGTAGTAATCAAAATGTTTAAGTGCTGATTGTAGTGACAAATACACAACTGTATGATGATACCATGAACAACTGATTGTATACTGTGGATAATTATATGATATGTGAATATAGTTCTACAAAATTCTATGGAAAAACAAACAGGGATAAAAGTGCTGGAGAAAACATGGGGAAAGAGATGTACGTATTTACTGTTGGTTAGGAGGCAGAATGGTATAGCCTTTCTGGAGGACAGTGGGGTGGTTCCACAGGAAGCTAAGCATGTGGGTGCCATAAGGTCCTGCAACCTCATTAGGAGCATTTATTTGGAGGATCTGAGAGAAGAGACATGAATGGACATTTGCACACTGGTTTGTATGGAAAGAGTATACATGATTTGCAATGGGTGGAGGTGGCCTAAGGGTACATAGACTGAGGAACAGAATGGTGAACTGTGGTGTGTGCATACAATGAAATATTGAGCTACCGAAAAGGAGTGAAGCTGTGAGACAGGCAAGGTAAGTGGAAGCTGTAGACAGTATTTTGAGTGAACTATGCCAGAAACAAAGGCAAACAACTATAATGCCTCACCAAGATGGACTAACTACAATGTGTAAACTCAGAATTGAACCTTAGAGCACAGCTTCTCAGGGGAATGTTTATTGTAATGGTCCTTAGATTGTAAGCTCTTACAGCAGTCACATCTATTCCTGAATTGTAATGGCTATCTCCAGATTCTGAGATGCTGCTCCCTTTGTGTATAACCTGATTGATCCCTGGAACTTTGGGTATCTGTGTGACACCTGAAACTCAGAGCTAGTACTCAGCAGGTATGAATGTCAGTATTAGCACATATAGTAACTGTTAAAAAAGCAGAAAAACAATGTAGACTTCAACTAGAGACATGAATGAAGCAGATGGCTTAGGACTAGGACAAATTGGGCCAAAGGACAATACTGACTGCATTTTAAAACTTCAAACTCCATGTGAGACCAAGGTAAGAGATGTTTAGTTGGTGCAAGATCTATATTTCCTAAACAGTTTAACTCACACAGTTCATTCAAATGTCATAATTATATAGAACTTTTAATAGGAAGTAAGACCTGGTAGGTTTGCATAGGTTAGTGTTAAATAGTGACACATCCCAAAGCAATTTGGACAGAGAATAAAAATATATATGCAGGGTCTCCCTGAGGAGCTGGGGGAAAATGCAGAGGTGTTGGGCTTCCTCTCCTGGATTGTTGCTGATGTTCTCACAAACACTGAGGACCGGCAGTTTGATGTGCGGAGCCCTCTATCACAGGACTTGCCCTTAGGAAGCTCGTCACTGCAAAGGAGAGGCTAAAGTTGCTTATAATTATGCCTAAGAGTCTCCCCGAGTACCTTTGTTGCTCAGATGTGGCCCACTCTCTCTAGCAAAGTCAACTTGGCAGGTGAACTCACTGCCCTCCCCCATACATGGGTGTAAATCTCCCTGACAATATGGGATATGACTCCAGGGGATGAATCTGGACCCAACATCGCGGGTTTGAGAACATCTTGACCAAAAGGGGGATGCACAATGAAACAAAATAAAGTTTCAGTGCCTGAGAGATTCCAAATGGAGTCAAGAGGTCACTCTGGTGGGCATTCTTATGCACTATACAGATAAATCTTTTTAGGTTTTAAGCATTGGAATAGCTAGAAATAAATACCTGAAACTATCAAACTGCAACCCAATAACCTTGACTCTTGAAGATGATTGTATAGCAATATAGCTTATAAGAGGGACAGTGTGATTGTGAAAGCCTTATGGATCACATTCCTTTTATCCAGTATATGGATGGATGAGTAGAATAATGGGGACAAAAAACTAAATGAAAAACAGGGTGGGAGGGTGGGTGTTTTTGGTGTTCTTTACTTTTATTTTTTATTCTTATTTTCACTTTTTCTAGTACAAGGAAAATGTTCAAAAAATAGATTGGGGTGATGAATGCACAACTATATGACAGTACTGTGAACAACTGTACACTTTGGATGATTGTATGGTAAGTGACTATATCTCAATAAAATTGAATAAAAAAAAAATCTCAGCCAGGCAACATGATAGAACACAGCTTCCATAAAGTAAAGAGATGTGGATATTTGAAATGTGAGTGTGAATATGGCTCAAAAACAGCTGCCTTAAAATCCCATTAAACCAGTTAACTAAGATCACCTACAGGACAGTCAATGTTTTCCTTCTTTTTAATAAATAATAATTCTTGTAACTAGTTTTCACATATGGGCAGCCTTAGTCATAACTTTACTCACAAAAAAGATGTGATAGAACTTGGGAAATTCCCATTATGCTTTGTTCAGTATCAAGAGACTTGAGTTTTTCCCCCATAGTGGTAACTAGTAAAGTAGTAAGTGGTAAAGAATAATGTTTTCCAGTTGCCATGTCTACAAACTTCTGGCATTTAGTTGTGAGCAAATCACATTTTTTACTGTATTCAAAGGTTTTAATGAGGCAGTATAAAGTATTTCAGTGGCACCCATTACTCTGAGGTAAATAATAAGTATTTTAAAACCTTCCAAAATAATAGACATTTTATGTGATACATTATGATGGCTCTAAAAGTTTGCATGGTTTATTGGGTTAACATGAAGGATATTTGTGAAATAAAAGCAACAGTTTTTCTTTAGTAAGAATTTGTATTAGCTAGTTTATATTCAATATGACCTTGATTAATAACGGCCTACAATGTGGATCAACTCAACTAAAAATGAACACTAAAATAAGTCAAAGAATGAGCTTAAATGCAAGATGAATTAAAATGTATGTGGTATGTGGTAAGAGACAAAGGTTTAGCCTGTAAAGGGTCAGCTTAAATGGCAAATCTCCTAAAACTAGTTTATTCCACAGGCAGGCTACTAATTAGGCAACTAGAATCAACAGTAGGTATTAGCTGATATTATATGGCACCCCTAACTCAACCTCAAATATTACCTTGGAAATATTATGGCATCTTGCATTTTCTGAAATAGTTCATTTAACGTTTGGATGCTTGCCAACCTCTCTGAACTGTACATGGTACTTATATATGGCTTTTCATCATGAATTATGTCCTCTAATTCATATTTCAAAATTTACTCTTTGGCTTCAGCTCAGTATTAAAAGCCATTCGGTTGTGCTGACCCATATTCAATATTTGGTCCATGACGGCTAATATTATATACTTACCTACTTTGTAGAAATCCAATTATTTATTGTCTTATTTTTGTGTGTTTGCTCATTGGAACACTTTTAATTTCTAAATTTCCTTAAGGAAATGCGATATTTTAGATTTTTCATTTAAAAAAATCTAGTCCCATGACTCCCAGGGATGAGCCTGGCCCTGGCATCGTGGGATTGAGAATGCTTTCTTGACCAAAAGGAGGAAAAGATATGTAACAAAATATTTCAGTGGCTCAGAGATTTCAAATAGAATTGAGAGGTCATTCCGGAGGTTATTCCAATGCATTATATAGATATTCCTTTTTAGTTTCTATTGTATTAGAATAGCTAGAAGGAAATACCTGAAACTATTGAGCTGTAATGCAGTAGCCTTGATTCATGTAAACTATATATCTTTTATTGTATGACCATGTGATTGTGAAAATCTTGTGACTGACAGTAAGAGAAAGCTCAGGCCTGGTTTACAGATCTGCGCAATATGCAGGTACCTGTCCGGCGCCCTCTCGCTCGGTCCCACGCGTCCCGTCCTCGGCCGGCAAGGAGAACAGAGGGAAAGAGGGAGAGACACAGACAAACTGACACTTGAGGCACACAGCGGCAGTGAACGCAAGCCTTTTACTGGAGCCAGGAAGAAAACTTTCTCTGTTACATATTCCACACGAGGCTTTACACCCCGTGGGAGAACAACCTCTATGCGGCCGTCAGGCACGGCTCCCTGTGGGCTGTCTCCCCGAGGCTAGCACGGGCACTTTCTTATATACGATAGTTACAACCAATGTGCAGGCACTACGTAAGCGTGTACAATAGGCTAGCAGGCAGCCGCCGCCCTAAGCGTCATATGCGGAAACGGGATGCAGGCGCCATCTTGGCTCACTCGATGGGCGGGGGCTACTCCAGAGCAGGTCTCGGCGTGTCCAACAGGCCCTAACTCTAGAGCAGGTCGCGGCTCGTTCACTAGGCCCCAACCCGGGAAGCGGCTCTCCACATCTCCCCCTTTTTTATATATTTCACCCAGTGTCTCCATTGATGAGTGTACTCCCGTGGGCTTGAGTGACCCACTACATGTTTTGGTGCTTTGGGGAGTCTGGACTAGGCCCCTGCCATTTCACGGCAGAACCTCTGGCACCGACCAGAATGCTTACCTCATATAGAGACCGGAGAGCCCGTGAGCTGGAAACGACGTGACTCTCCCTACCGGACTTTGCCTTGTAACTGGGTAGTGATAGTTGGGACAGGAGAGTGGCATCCAGCGTCAAAGGCGTCACTAGGCGTCTCTGTGCAATGGCCAGAGCCCCGTGCGGCCGTCACCGGGCTCCCGCCTACGAGACTCGCCTGAGACAAAATTTGAGACTGCTGGAACTATCAGCTAAATCCGGGATATGGCTATGGACTCTGCCGCGAACCCTGCCCCAGAGTGCCCCACCCCGAAGGGGATCGATCAGTCGAGAGCCTGCTGTTCAATATGAGGGAGGAGTAAAGGGAATCAACGATAGTTCAGCGAGTCGGGGGCTCAGCAGTGACAAAGCGTCTTGTCGATTGTCGATGGCTTAGCTGCTGCGGGCTAGGTGAAGGAATCACAGGCGGAGGGAGGTTCAAAGTCCAACAGTTCAGAGAAGCCGGAGCGCGGCGTCGGTGCGATGCTTTTGCGACCGAGAAAAGCCTCGTGGCCGTCGAGCCGACCGATGGCGACGGGGTCGCGGAGGATTGGCTGGTCCTCCGGAGCAGTGGTCATCAGAGGTGGCGAGTTGCTGGTAAAAGATAGCACCGGTCTGCTTCCTCACAAGTTGGACGATTCTGCGAATGATGTATGGTCCTAAAGCAAGAGCTAGAATAATTATTATTAGGGGGCCAAGAAAGGGAAGGATATATGGGAGGACGAGAGCGAAGAAACTGGACCAATAACTGGCAGCCTCACGATCTCTTTTACGTTTTTCCAGTCCTTCCCGGACCTTCTCTAGACTGTTCTCTGCAAGACCTGTGGTATTGGCATACACACAACACTCTTCCCCTAGGGCGGCACAGAGGCCTCCCTCTTTGAGGAGCAGAAGATCGAGGCCTCGGCGGTTTTGGAGCACCACCTCAGAGAGGGAATTAATAGAATTTTTAAGATGGGAAATAGCGTCTTGTAGGTGACGGATGTCTTCGTCGACAGCAGCCCGGAGTTGAGTTAGGGCGGAACTTTGACTGGCTAATGCAGCAATCCCGGTGCCAGCGCCTGCAAGACCTAGGAGGGAGGCAATCGTGAGGGCGGTGATGGGTTCTCGCTTTTGCAGAGTGGCAGGAACTGCAGTTGTTTCCAGGCGGAGGAAGAAGTCTTCCTCACTGTGGTATAGGACCCTGTAAGCAGGACTGCTTTCCACTTCCGGTTGTGTGCGGACTGGATGTCTCCGGATGGGTTATAGCACGAGTTATTGATGCGCTGGAAGAGAAAAGAAAAACATTTTTCTCAGGGAGAGACTTCTACCCTGGAAAGGTTATTATTAAGGGGAGCTTAATTTTGGATACTTGTGAAATTACAAGATGGCCAGCGTAAAATCTGGGGCATGGCTAAGGCCTTTAATTATAGCTTTAAAACCTAAGTAATGGTGGAGCAACACAGGGTTGTTTTCAAACAGAAAGCTCACCATGTGCTTTATATCAAAATCAT
Organism: Choloepus didactylus; assembly: GCF_015220235.1. Lineage (NCBI taxonomy): Eukaryota > Metazoa > Chordata > Mammalia > Pilosa > Megalonychidae > Choloepus > Choloepus didactylus. The sequence goes on along the minus strand of NC_051334.1, from coordinate 95,985,561 downwards.
ATTTGAACCAGAGCCCTGATTCGAATTGTTATGTCTCCTAAAGATTTTAAATGCTTCTAAATCAAATTAATATTATTTCAGAGCAAATTTTTCCTTTTCCACCTTATAGAGTTTCTTTTAATCCACAATCTTAAATTTTTATGCCGCTGCAAAATAAAATTATCAGCAAACAAAGATCTGTAAATTAAAAGAGTTCACCATTTTAGTACAGAGTGCATGCAGCTATATGATAAGATTCCTTTAAACTCTAAAGACAATCCATCAGGGAAAAACTTTCCAGTGCATGTTATGGAAATGATTTGCACTGTGATAGTAAAATGAGGTTTTTGTTTTGTTTTATGTTATGTTTTAAAGACAATTCTAAATCATCTCTCTGGAAAGCAAGACCTCAAACTCTTTATCAGGACATTTCCTTCTCATATGCAAATAGACAGTCCGAAGGCAGTGAGTCATCCCAATCGATTGTTCACAGTCAGCCACAGACCGATCTCCCTGCTCCACTCCCTCCCCCCTTCTCACTACCGCACCCGACCAGTCCTACATGGAGTCAAAAGTATGAGCAGACAAATACTGTTTTATTTACTAGTATAGGAAATTTTCTTAATAGTACAATTCAACAGCAAACTGAAAGACGTGGCTCCTTTGTCCAGATCAAATTTTTGTTTATATAATTTATATACTCAGCACCTCTTCTATATGGTTGTCATCATGAACTATGTTTCCCTGAGAATAAAATTATGTAGTCTTTCCTCAAAGCAGCACCACAACATGAATGCATCCATTCCAGTCAACAGCATCGAAATGCCCACCGTAAGAAAGGAGAGTTTCCCAAGCAACACACGGAACACAACTCCAAGAACGTGGCTGCCCCCAGCAGTGTGCTCTCAATGTCAAGGAAACATTGCCCAGGCGGGAGCTCCCATCTGCATCCAGTCCACCCTTTCTCGCCGGCTCTCTCTTCCTCTAAGTGCCTGGACCGCTGCACACACTCTCGCCTCCCGGGTGGCTCGCGGCCAACCCCCAGTTCAAGGATCGCGCGAACGGTCTCCCATATAGGGACTAAAGGTGGATTCAGACAAACGTTAGTCCGACGCGCCCAATCTATATCGTGACCAAACTTCAGCCAAGAAGGCAGACCGAGGCTGCCGGAGGAGGGAAACCAGGGGGCAAAAATTTCAACATCATTAAGAAACTTCTGTAGGGAGCTTTTCCTAACTGAAATACCCCTCTGTTTCAGGAGGGCTTTTAAAGGTAGCTAACAAAGATAAACTTTCAGACTGCCCCATGCTTGCAGTCGGCACTGTACTTTCAACCACTCGGAGAGCTCTTCCGAGTCCCCGGGACCGCCTGAGAATCCACGGGCCCTGACTCTCACGTAAAAGGAGCACTCACCTTCTCGCGCTGGCCGGGCGCAGGAAGTCCGCTGTCCACCACCAGCTCAGCTGGTCAGAGCTTGGTCGAGTATTCGAGTCCCCGTACGGGCCACCACTTGTCCGGCGCCCTCTCGCTCGGTCCCACGCGTCCCGTCCTCGGCCGGCAAGGAGAACAGAGGGAAAGAGGGAGAGACACAGACAAACTGACACTTGAGGCACACAGCGGCAGTGAACGCAAGCCTTTTACTGGAGCCAGGAAGAAAACTTTCTCTGTTACATATTCCACACGAGGCTTTACACCCCGTGGGAGAACAACCTCTATGCGGCCGTCAGGCACGGCTCCCTGTGGGCTGTCTCCCCGAGGCTAGCACGGGCACTTTCTTATATACGATAGTTACAACCAATGTGCAGGCACTACGTAAGCGTGTACAATAGGCTAGCAGGCAGCCGCCGCCCTAAGCGTCATATGCGGAAACGGGATGCAGGCGCCATCTTGGCTCACTCGATGGGCGGGGGCTACTCCAGAGCAGGTCTCGGCGTGTCCAACAGGCCCTAACTCTAGAGCAGGTCGCGGCTCGTTCACTAGGCCCCAACCCGGGAAGCGGCTCTCCACAGGTACCACCAGAAAGTGGACAGCTGCAGCACTGCAGCCCCTTTCTGAGATGTCTTTGAAGTACAGTGGTGAGGGGAAATCCTCACAGTGGGCAGAACTTCGAGCAGTGCTCCTGATTGTCAATTTTGCTTAGAAGGAGAACTGGCTGGAGGTACATTTGTATACTGATTCATACCCTGTTGCAAATTGTTTAGCTTGATGGTCCAGGACTTGGAAAGTACATGAATGGAAAATTGGTGACAAAGATGTCTGGGGAAGTGTGTGTGGACGGACCTTTTTGAGTGGGCAAAGAACATGAAGATATCTGTGTCCCATGTGAATGTTCAACAGAGAGTGCTTTCAGCAAAGTAAAGTTTTAATAATCAAGTGGATAAGATGACCCATTCTCTGGACACCAGACAGCCTCTTTCCAAGAAAATCCTGTCCCACTGGGCTCTTGAACAAAGTGGTCATGGTGGTAGAGATGGAGCTTATGCATAGGCTCAGCAACATGGACTTCCACTCACCAAGGCCAAGTTGGCCACAGCTACTGCTGAATGCCCAATCTACCAGCAGCAGAGACCCACACTCAATCCCTGATATGGCCCCATTCCCCAAGGTGAACAGCCTGCTACCTGTTGGCAGGTTGATTACACTGGACCACTTCCATTATGGAAGGGGCAGCGATTTTTTCAAACTGGAATAGACACATACTATGGATATGGGTTTGCCTTCCCTGCATGCAATGCTTCTGCCAAAACTACCCTCTGTGGACTAACACAATGCCTTAACCACCGACCGACAAGGTATTCCCAACAGCATTGCTTCTGATAAAGGAACCCATTCACAGCAAGTGAAGTGAAGGGATGGGTACATCCTCATGGATTTCTCTGGTCTGACCATGTTCCCCATCATCCAGAGGCAGCTGGGTTAATAGAATGGTGGAATGGCCTGTGGAGGACTCAATTATGGCACCAACTAGGTTGCAATACCTTGCAGGGCTGGGGTAATGTTCTGCAGGAGGCTATGTCTGCTCTGAATCATCATCTACTCTATGGTGCTGTTTCTCCCAAAGCTAGGATTCACGGGTCCAGGAATCAAGGGGTGGAAATCAGAGTGGCACCAATCATTATCATCCCTAGTGATCCACTAGGAAAACTTTTGCTTTCTGTCCCTGCAACCTTAAGCTCTGCTGGTCTACAAGTCTTCGTTCTAAAAGGAGGAGTGCTCCCACCAGGAGACACAATGATTCCATTGAACTGGAAGTTAAGACTGCCACCTGGCCACTTTGTGCTTCTCGTGCCTCTGAATCAACAGGAAAGGTAGGCGATTACTGTGCTGGCTGGGGTGATTGATCCTGACTACCAACAAGAAATAGGACTGCAACTACACAGTGGAGGTAAAGAAAAGTTTTCCTGGAATACAGGAGATCATCTTGTGCATCTCTTAGTACTATCATGCCCTGCAATTAATGTCAAAGGAAAACTTCAACACCCCAGTCCTGGTAGGACTACCAGTGGCCCAGAAACTTCAGGGATGAAGGTTTGGGTCACCCCATCAGGTAAAGAACCACAGCCAACTAAAATATTTGCTGAGGGTAAAGGGAATATGGAATGCGTAGTGGAAGAAGGTAGTTATAAATACAAGTTATGACCACATGACCAGTTACACAAATGAGGACTGTAATGGCTATGAATATTTCTTCCTTGTTTTGAGCATGTTTGTATATATACATAAAACAAATATCTTTTGTTTTATTCCGTATCTTACCCATTATCATGTCATTAGTTGTATTAGCTTCATATCATTGTACTTAAGTTACAGAATATCAAGTTAAAGAATTAAAATTATCCAAGGAGTCAAAACCTATTCTGGGGAGTTAGTACTGTTACCAATTGTATGCAGGACAGTTGAGTATTGTTAGGCAAAAATATGAATGTTATTGGTTTTTCTCATAGATTAGGTATGGTTTCAAGGATGTGTATGGCTGCCAAGTTGACCAACGGGTCGACTGTGATCTATCCAGAATGATAAAGCATTTTAAGAAACAAAAGAGTTTAATTCCTGAAAGAACAGTTTGGAAGTACTTTGTTCAGCTCTGCAGTGCATTGGAACATACACATTCTCGAGAAGTCATGCATAGAGATATAAAACCAGCTGTGTTTATCATAGCCACTGGGATGGTAAAACTTTGAGATCTTGGGCTTGGCCGGTTTTTCAGCTCTAAAACCACAGCTGCACATTCTTTAGTGGGTACACCTTATTACATGTCTCCAGAGAGAATACATGAAAATGGATACAACTTCAAATCTGACATCTAATCTCTTGGCTGTCTACTTATATGAGACGGTCGCATTACAGAGTCCTTTCTATGGTGACAAAATGAATTTACACTCCCTGTGTAAGAAGATAGAACAGTGTGACTACCCACCTCCTCCTTCAAATCACTATTCAGAGGAACTATGACAGTTAATATGTGCATCAACCCCGATCCAGAGAAGCAACCAGACATCACCTATGTTTATGACATAGCAAAGAGGATGCACACATGCACTGCAAGCAGCTAAACACATGGAAGATCAGGAAGAACATAACCAAAATAATTTAAAGTACTTTTGTGCAAATCATACCTCCCATTTTTGTCTGGTGTTAAGATTAATATTTCAGAGCTAATGTGCTTTGAATCCTTAACCAGTTTTCATATAAGCTCAATTTTGTATCAATTAAAGACACCTTCTTGCAAACCCCAAATAACTTCGGAAGAATCAAATTGCATGTTAGGAGAATAAATGAAACATGATGGTTTTTAATGGCTAAAGGATTTTACAATTATTTGGACTTTCAGATAAAACTGTGTTCAGATAGACTCTCAGTGCCAAATACTGAATGTGTGGCTTGGTACACATCAGCATAGTCTCACAACCTAAGGAAGAGTATCTGAATATGTGACTCATTTGCTTTTTTGTCATTTATGACATTTGAAATGGCTGCAATTGTGAACTTTTCTGATTATTTTATTTTTAAAAGTTTGAAGTATGTGTTTTAGTTTTTAACACTGTAGTTTTCAAGTTTAATTTTTTAGATAAATGTAGACAAATTATTTGAGGAACATTTAAAATGCTTAGCTTACACCTTCAAAATGCAACTGTTAAATGTGAAAAGCTTTGGGGGTAAAATGTGAGTCAGACACTGAAGAGTTTTTGTTTTGTTTTGTTTTAATATCTCTAATGTTCTCTTTGCACTAAAATGATATAAATGAATCCATTTAAAAAGTGGTTAAGGATTTGTTTGACTGGTGTGATAGTAATTTTTAAAGTTGCACATTGCCTGAGGCTTTTTTGTGTTTTCATTATTGCTTGCACATTTGAAAAATATTCTTTTGAATAATTTTGCAGTACTATATTTTGATTTCTTTATAAATTTAAATACATTCTCACTCATAATTGACCACTATAGTGTAAGCATATGTATTTATTCATAGGTTTTATTGAAGTACTGATTGGTCCCCTTCAGAATTATTTTTTATTTTCTTCAAGTTGCTTTCTTATTTATATTGTACATGCATTTCATCCATTAACGTTTCAGATTTTCTGAGAACATAATACCCTCTAAAAAATATTTGGAACAGCAATACTTTTCCTGAATTGAAAACTTTTTAAAACATTTTTAAAATTTGGGCCACCCTGTATGAGTGTATTTTGTCTTGTTAGAGAGGAAGAAAGGATGTGTATTGCACTGTACCTGTGAATGTTGAACAGTTTCAATTCATTTGATGAGGCTGTAATTTAAGAATATGTTTAAAGAAATGAAAACTGGCCATTACTAGAGCCAGAATTTTTATGAGATTAACATTTCTGTTGAGAAGTTTTTAAGTGAAGTACTGTATTCATGCATGAAGATGACAGAGATGGTAACGCTTCACTTAGTTCAAGGAAATGGACCGAGTTTAGTAAATACAGTTGTGGAGATGTGTTTTCCCTGAATGCCTTCATGTTTGTGATGATCAGTTCCTCACAGAATCGTAGAGTCAAAAGGCTGTGAGGTAGTCACTATTAAAGGATGCCATGCCATGCCACCATAAAACCTTGGGATCCATTATCCTGTCAACATGAGAATGTCTTGTTCAGAGAACACCTACTCTTAGCTGATATAACTGCTGGGTTTGATTATATATATATATATATACATCTTTCTTGCAATCATTTGAATACTTCTGAGTGTAAACTTTAAAAATGTATAAAGGGCAGTGTCAATTCATCTTTTTTTTCTGAAATTTAATCAGTTACGTATGGTTTCTGAAGGGAAATTTTCTCTTGGGATAGGCAAAGGAAACCTGGTTCATCCTTTATATGATGACTGAATGCATTGTTTTTACCATGGGCTTCCATAGATTTAGCTCCAGAAGTATGAGTGGAAATTTTTTTGTTGACTATTAATGTCCTCGTCATTTAAATGTAAAAAATTGATTGAGATGAAATGTTCTGTATGTGGAATAGATACTCTCTTTTTTTCTTGCAATCTTAAAAATTACATGGATCTAAAGTTCATTAGTTCAATCCTTCACAGTGACCTTTAAGCAAAGATTTATATCAGGGAAATCCCTGGTCATTTTCTACACGTGGAAATTTTTTGTTTGGGATAGTATATAATTTTTGTAGCCTAAGTGTTCATATTTTTTATGAAGAAACCATTATGTAAAAACCAAATTAGAATTTTGAATGGGAACATTTCAAAGAATTATGAAAATAAGTTCTAATTTTTATAATCACCTATAAAATGTTCTCTCTATATTTCTGTTAGTAAGTAAACTTTGTATTGATTAAGTTAAATATTTGAATTGATTTTAGAAACTGTAAAATGAAAGGTACATCTGATTCTGAATCTTATTTAGACATTGGTACCCATTACCCAGAGAAAAATATGGGGTAACTCTGTTTTGTATGCTGAAGTTCAGGGATGGTGTAGAAGAGTATCCCTATATAAATAAAGTGCTCAACAGCATGCAATGATTGTAAATTTACTAAGATATTACAGGCATTTCATGAATGCTTTACCATTCTTCATAGTATCTATTACAAAACACCTTTCTTGTATCCATATACTTCAGGTGTTGCTGTTAACATTTACCATGATATTTATTTTAACCTTATTCACATTAAATGTTTATTCTTTAAAATGAATGTATTATGTTAATAACCCATAAATGCATAATTATCCTATGCCTCATATTTCAATAGTACTGTAATATGGAATTCTTTTGTGAAATACTTTTATTTTGTTATGCTTTAAATACACATACTAAAAAGATTCTGTTATTAGCCTTAGAAATTGTACATCCTAATATAAATAAAATATAAAAATAAAAATGAATACAATAAGAAAAAAAAAAAGCCAATCCATTTCTGGTGTTTTGCATAATGGCAGCATTAGCAAACCGGAACACCGCCAATTCCGGGTCTTAGTTAGATCACTGGAGTCCTTTAAGAGAGCTCGCAGAAAAAAGGAGCTCAGAGAAGCTGAGAGAGACATTTTAGAGAAGCTATGTAATCCAGAATTTGCCCCCAGAAGCTAAGAGCCGACACAGACCTAGGAACCTGGAGATGCTGGGAGATGCAGACAGAAGGACATTTGGAGATGCTAAGCTAAGAGAGGAAGCCCAGAGTTTGCCCCAGAGAAGTTAAGAGAGGACCCCCAGATGCTTAGAGAGAAAAACACTGGGAGAACAAGCAAGGATGCACAGAAACTGAGAGAGGGAAGCTAAGAGACAGAAGCCCAGAGACATTTTGGAGAAAGCCATTCTGAATACAGAACCCAGAAGCAAAGGAGCAGTAGATGCCAGCCACGTGCTTTCCCATCTGACATAAGGGTTCTGGATACCATTGACCTTCCTTCAGTAATCCTGTTGATGCCTTAGTCTGGACACTTTTATGGCCTTGGAACTGTAAATCTGTAATAAATCCTTTATAAAAGCCAATCTATTTTTGGTATTTTGTAAAACGGCAGCTTTAGCAAATGGGAACATGGGGAACAGACAGAAAGTCAGACCTTTTACGTAAACTAGTGAATTTCGTATGTCTGTATTTTGTCTTTCTATATTTCTGCTTTTTTTTTTAATTATGGCTAAGAATTTTAAGATGTAAGTCCTTTATTTATACACTAATTTAATATTTTTAATTTAAAATAAACTACGTCTTGAATTATCTATAAGTACAAAAATGTATGCATGTGTATATGTTTGCATTTAACCAAACTGAGTCATTATTCTAACAAGTTTTACTTAAATAGTAATTGTGTTTTGTAAGATGTCAGCTTGAAGACAGTTTCCAAAATCATTTTAGTAACTTAAGTATGTAAAGTATACCAGATTTATTTTTAATAAGGAAAAAGAAAGTAATTTTGTCCTAAAATATGACTAATTTTTACAGAATTAAAAAAAAAGAAAATGTAGGACAAAACTTAATACACGTAGGAAATGGTAGAAGCTTCACAGAAAAAAGGAATTTTATTTCTTGTGGTCAACATTAAATAAAATTGAATGGGTCTATCTATAAAAATTTTAAGAGCCTTAATATCAAATGATACTGATGCAAAACTAAAATTTGGTTTTCTCTCTATTAAAACAAGGTTTTCTTGAATTGTCAGTCTGTTCTTGAGAAATTATGAAGGTTTTTTTCTGAATAATCAATGCAAAAAGCAGAGAATGTATTTTTTCAGATTAACTTCTTATACTTTATGTTAATTTTAACATGTTCTTAGTTGTTTAAAAAAAAGTTTTTACCATGTTTTCTCCTATATTTACTTTTAAAATCTTTTGTTTTTACCACCATGCTTTCTCCTATATTTACTTTTAAAATCTTTTGTTTTAAGAAAAGAGGCAGATGCTGTTTCACAAGGACCTGTGATCCTATTTAACCAAGTGTTCAAACCTCTTGACAACTTTTAACATTTTACCTTCTCAAATCAAATACTAAATAACATTTTTATTTCAAACTAATTTTGGGATTTTCCAGAGGACCCCTAGAAAATCACAAAGAATCTACTCTTTCATCTTATAAAAAAAGAGGTCTTTAAAATAAATTTACTTATGTTATAAATTGCATAAGAAATATTATCAAATTAAAATTTTTTCTAACCTTTTGTTAAATTTATGTAAATAAAATGTTAATATATTCTGGAAAGTACATATAATTATTAAAGATTTGTCAAATGTCCTCACTGTCTATAAAATATAATACTGATCCATCTCATATTAGACAACAGTATAATATTATCAAATTTCAATTATTCTTAAAAATATTACATGCCACAGAAACAACCAATTTCCTTCTCAATGGCATTATTTTATAATAAACTCTCATTAAATCTTTCACTTTTATAAAACAGTAATAAGTTAACCACAGTGATTATTTATCTTTTATGTTTTAAGTTTTTTATAATTCACAAATAGTTTTTATTTTTCTTCTGATGTATTCCTAAAAACACTTGCAATTAACTACAAGTCAAAATGCTTCATCTTCAACCAAAAAAGTATAGTCTAAAAGATCTTTGGAAAGGACTATACCAAGTACCCTAAGACACTAACTTCTAATAACATTGCTTTAAAAACTTTGAAACCCCATACCATGCAGCTGATGCAAGATTTCCAGAAATCTAGTGGGAACCTAATAGATTCATGAAATCACTAATGCAAGATGAAGCAAAACAACAACTAATTATTTATGACTGATGGAATTTATAAAAAATGACTGGATTTTATTTAAAATATTGCTGATGTTTTAATTTTTAATGCAAAAAAAAATCCCCTTTTACTTTTTCCGTAAACTACTTATAATTCCATAAAACTTACTAATGCCTAAGAATGTTCCTGCCTGCCAGCTCTCTAGTTGCTCAAATGTGGCCTCTCTCTAAGCCAAACTCTGCAAACAAAATCAGTACCTTCTCCGCTATGTGGGACATGACTCCTAGGGATAAGCCTCCCTAGCACTGAGGAGCCAATTACCAAATATTCATCGGCAATGCTTTCAGAGAAAGGTCTTGATCAAAAGGGGGACATGTGAAAGGAATAAAATGAAATGAAGTAACTTAGGCTAAAGGATGTAAAATGGAGTCAGAGAGCTGTGCATACAGGAAGGCCCTTATGCCACCTCCCTAATGCCAAAATTAGTTGTTAAAAGCAAAATCTATGCAACTAACAAAACCGTTCCCTTTCTGAAAAAAAAAAAACCCATTTCTAAAATGCTTGCCCTAACAAACTTCTTTTTTTCTTCCTCCGTCTCCTTTTACAATCCCTTGCCTGACTGTCCCAACTTAAAACATAATTTAGGTTGCTTCCTGAATCTATGCACCCCAAATTGCAATTCTAACACCCCAAGTAAATGTTTTTCTTGCCTTACAGCTCACCTTATTTCTCAGTCAACACATATACCAACATGGATGAACCTTGAAGACATCATGTTGAGTGAAGTAAGACACACAGAACAGGACAAATATTTTATGATCTCACTGATATGAAACAATTAGAATAAGTAAATTCATAGAGTCAGAATCTATACTATAGGTTACCAGGGGAAGGAGGGGTTGTAGGGAATAGGAAGTTAAGGCTTCAAAGGTACAGCATTTCTGTTTTGGACCATGGAGAAATTTTGGTAATAGATGGCAGTGATGGTAGCACAACCATGTGAATATATTTAACAGCACTGAATTTTACACGTGAATGTGGTTAGAAGGGAAAATTTTAGGTTGTATATGTTACTAGAATAAAAACAAAAAACAAACATAGGACTATACAACACAGAAACCTTACTGTAAATTATGCACTGTAGTTAACAGTACTATTAAAATATCATTTCATGATTTGTAACAAATGTACCATACTAATGTAAAGAGTTAATAGGAGACATCTGTATTTTATGCATAATTTTTCTGTAAACATACAACTTCTCTAATTAAAAAAAGAACATGGAGAAACCTAAAATCCATATTACTAAGTGAAAGAAGCCAATAAGAGAAAGCTACATACTCTATGATTCCAATTATATGAAATTCTGGAAAAGGCAAAACTATAGAGACAGTAAAAAGATCAGTGGGTACTAGGGTTCAGGAGAAGGGGTGGAGGGTTGAATAGGTGAAGCACAGGGGAATTTTAGAGTGTTAATGCTACTCTGTATGATACTTTAATGGTAGATACATGACATTATTCAGTTTTTAAAACCCATAGCAATAAAAAGAAAAAAATATTGATACATGCAACAAATTTAATGGCTCTCAAGGGCATTAAGTTGGATGAAAAAAGTCAGTGTCAAAAGGTCACTTTATTCCAAAGTGCCAAATGTTAGTGATAGTGGGGGGTAAAAGTGGGTATGATTATAAAGGAGTAGCAAGAGGAGGATCTTAGCGGTGATTGAATAGTTTTGTATCCTGATTTTGGTTGTAGTTACAGGAATCTACACATGTGGTAAAGTAGCATAGAACCATACATACACATTGTTACCAATGTCCAGTTCCTTGTTTTGATATTGTACTACAGTTATGTAACATGGAGAAACTGAGTGAAGGATACATGGGACCTCTCTGTACTTTCTTTGCAAATTCTGGTGAATCTTTTAATTACTTAGAAATAGTTTTTAAAAAGGAAATGATTGAAGTCTGGAAGTATAGACGAAGGATATCTCAATTAGACTTGGAAGGAACAGGTAGAGCTAATAAGGAATGTCTTCCCAAAAGAGGTCATTGGGGTGGTTGGGGATTGAATCATGCCCCCACTAAAGACATGTTCAAGTTTTAACCCCAGGTCCTATAGGTGTGAACTGATTTATAAATAGGATCTTTGAATATGTTATTATTTAGGGTGTGGCCAAATAGAATGAGGGTGGACCTTAATGCAATAAGAGTTGATGTAGTCAATCAGTAGAAGCCAGAGGAGAAGAGACATATCACCATATAATGGAGGCAGAGATGCATTTACAACCCAAGAAACAAGGATTGCTGGCAAGCTATCACTTAGAACACTACAGACTTGGGAGAAAGCATGATTTCTAGACTCCAAAACTGTGAGGCAATAAATTCCTGTTGTTTAACCCAACCATCCCATGGTATTTATGATACAAGCCCTGGCAAATTAAGACAGGGGCTAAATCTTGGAAAATGAATAGAAATTAGGAACAAAGAATTCTATTTATATTTTAAAAATATATAGCTATAAAAAGAAAAAAATTTTGATATATGCAACAATTTTAATGGCTTATTCAACCCTCCACCCCTCCTCCTGAACTCCTAGTACCTACTGATATTTTTACTGTCTTTATAGTTTTGCCTTTTCCAGAATGTCTTAAAATTGGAACCATACAGTATGTAGCTTTTTCTTATTGGCTTCTTTCACTTAGCAATATGGATTTTAGAAATATGGATTACTTCGACAGTAATTCATCATCAAATAATTGAGGGAATAAACCTACTTTCCATAAAAAGTTTACTCATTCTTTAATAAAATCCTATATTCATAGATATATAATCAACCCAGGATAATTACATCAAAGATTATGCAGAAACTCCTGATATATATTTTATTTATATAATTGAAGAATACCAATCATAAAGTTAATTTATACAACTATATTTGTTTTATAAAAGGAAGACACAACTTCCTCATTCATCTTGATTTTGGTTTTCAAGAGTTAAAATATATATATCTAGGTGTGGTCCTTTAAACCAAAGCAACACATTATCTTCCTTAATCTACATAAAGTATGAAAAATATTCAATGTATTAAGGATGAATTATTCTGATCTAGAAGAGAAAAGTAGAAAAGATCAAGAAGAATAAGCCGGACACGGCTTCTGGAAAGATGGCAGAATAGGAGAAGCAGAGCAAACTTCTCCTCAATGAAAGGGTCTAGAGAAGTTACAGAGGGCACACAGAGCAGCAGCTCCAGGATGTGACCAGCTGGAGAGGGAACTCTACAATGCATAGTGGGGATGTGGATGGAGAGGCAGAGAGACTGTATCTGAAAGGACAGGGTGACTGTGCTCGCTGGGACCACCACTGAGGACTAGCACCTGGAGCAGGACGCCAAGTGGGGAAGGAGCAGCTTTCCACACCCCATGCGCCCATTTCAGCAGTTGGATTGAGACATAATCCTTCACAAACCTGCGGCCAGGAGCTCACATAAGGGAACTTGGTATTCAGTGGACTTGTGGTGACCACATTTACTCTTCCTCCATGGAAGCCAGCAGTGTGCATGGGCAAGAGGTGGGGACAGGTGAGAGCACCCCAAGGAAATGCCAGGAGCCCTTCCCCAATCACAGAGGTATGGCAGACAAGGTCTGGGGCACACTTGACCTAGGGGGTGAGTGTGCAGCCCGGGAGCCCCAGAGTGGTCCACTTGCAGCCCCAGGAACTGCTGGACCCACTATACCCTAGAGCAGACTCCCTGTCAAATTGCACAGGGCCTGCACCCAAGCCTCAGGGTGGCAGTCTCCAATGCACACAGAGAACTAGTGAACTGATTGGATTTCCACCCAGTTTGGACACCACCTAGTGCACAGGTGAAGTAGGAGGAGAGCTGGCCTGAAAGTAATAAGTGGCTCAAGAGCACCATCTATTGTAGAACAAGGAAAGTGCACTCCACCAAGATGTACCCCTGCCAAATTACAGATAAAATGTTCAAATAATCCTGCATATCCCAAAATAACCTTATCAAGATAAGCAAAGGCCCAGAGGCCAAAAACAAAAAATCATAAAGAGCATGAAGAAACAAGAAGATATGGAGAAATCAAGTGACCAAATTAAAAAGCCATAGGAAACCTAAGATGGCGGCTAGGTGAGACAGGGCAAAAAAAAAAACACCTCCGTGAAAAATACTAGATAAAAGCCAGAAAATGACCCAGAACACCATTTCCAGTGATACACCAGCCGGACAACGTCTGCTAAATCCACAAGGAGCATGCATTTGGTGAAACCGAGAGTCTGCATTCTGAAATGAGTGGGTAAGCCGGCTGAAAGTCCACTGGCCAAGCTGCGGTGTGGGGAAACCGTGGGTTGGGGTTTGGAGATGGACTAGCTCTTTAAAAAAAAAAAAAAAAAACCAGGAGCGGCTGCAGATACGGCAGTGAGAACTGCGCAGTGAAGCACTGCAGGAGCGGGCTGTAGCCAACGCCTCGGTGTCTGGCATGGAGGATAGCCCTCCCCAAACCCACTGCTGACTGTCTCAGGGACAGTGGGACAGAGGGGAACCAAAAGGAGAAAGAAACTTCGCTCCTTGCAGACATCTCCCTGGCAGCCTGGGGACGCTCCCTCCCGGGGCCAGACCCAAAGCCAAGAACCGCGCCAAGAAACCCAGTGTGAGGAGAGTCTTTCCCGCAGCACCGCGCACATGCCACAATATCAGCCGTGGACGCCTTTAGCGCACCCGCAGCTAACTGTCCTGCAGCTGGGAAGGTGGAGCTGTGCGAAAAGGGGGAAATTAACACACCCCATTCAACTATCTTTAAAGCAGGCTGGGAACGCCCCTGCATGGCCCTGCAGCCAAGGACTTCCCTGGAGGCCGGTGCGCACTTGTGACATGGCACAGCCTTCCCTCAGCAGAGGTCCTGGAAGAGCAAGGCAGGGATAGCAGACCTGCTCAGAAAACCCAGGTTCCCTACACCAATACCTAGGACTTGTGGGTCAGCAGGAGAGACAATCTGTGGCAAGACTGAAACGAATGCTTAGACTCATGTAACAGCCTTAAATCTCTGGGAACACCTGGGAGGTTTTATTATTAAAGCTGCCCTGCCTCCCTAACCACCCAGACACACGCCCCACATTCAAGGCAGACAACACCAACAACACACCCAAACTTAGTGCACCAATTGAACCCCACAAGAATCAGATCCCCACACACCACAAAGACAAAGTCAGGGAGAACTGACTTGAGTGGAATAGGTTACTTGCGGACGCCATCTGCTGGCTAGATAGAGAAAGTTTAGAGATTGGTAATTTTTTATATCCAGAAAGAACCCTATCAAGTAAAGCAAATGCCTAGAGGCCAAAAACAACAGAAAATCCTAAAGCATATGATAAAACCAGACGACATGGAGAACCCAAACCCAAACACCCAAATCAAAAGATCAGAAGAGACACAGTACTTGGCGCAATTAATCAAAGACATAAAATCACACAATGAGAGGATGGCACAGGACATAAAGGACATGAAAAAGAGCATGACACAGGATATAAAGGACATAAAGAAGACCCTAGAAGAGCATAAAGAAAAAATTGCAAGAGTAAATAAAAAAATAGAAGACCTTATGGAAATAAAAGAAACTTGGCCAAATTAAAAAGACTCTGGATACTCACAATACAAGATTAGAGGAAGGTGAACAACAACTCAGCGTCCTCGATGACCACAGAAGGGAAAATGAAAGAACAAAAGAAAGAATGGAGAAAAAAATCAAAAAAAATCAATCTCAGGGATATGACAGACAAAACGCCCAAACTTAAGACTCACTGGTGTCCCAGAAGGGGAAGAGAAGGGTAAAACTCTAGAAAGAGTATTCAAAGAAATTGCTGGAGAAAACTTCCCAAACCTTCTACACAATATAAATACACAAAGCATAAATGCCCAGCAAACTCCAAATAGAATAAATCCAAATAAACCCACTCCAAGACATATTCTGATCAGACTGTCAAATACTGAAAAGGAGCAAGTTCTGAAAGCAGCAAGAGAAAAGCAATTCATAACATACAAAGGAAACAACATAAGACTAAGTAGTGACTACTCAGCAGCCACCATGGAGTTGAGAAGGCAGTGGCATGACATATTTAAAATTCTGAGAGAGAAAAATTTCCAACCAAGAATAATTTATCCAGCAAAACTCTCCTTCAAATTTGAGGGAGAGCTTAAATTTTTCACAGACAAACAAATGCTGGGAGATTTTGCCAATAAAAGACCTGCCCTACTTCAGATACTAAAGGGAGCCCTACTGACAGAGAAACAAAGAAAGGAGAGAGAGATATAGAGAATTTTAACAGACATATATAGAACCTTACATCCCAAATCACCAGGACACACATTTTTCTCTAGTGATCACGGATCTTTCTCCAGAATAGACCATATGCTGGGACATAAAACAAGTCTCAATAAATTTAAAAAAAAATAACTGAATATATTCAAAGCACATTCTCTGACCACAATGGAATACAAATAGAAGTCAATAATTTTTGATTTGTAACTCCACTATTTACTTCCTACAGGAAATAAAATACATAAACTCTAATGACAAATCAGTGGTTTTAGACTCAATGTAAAAAATATGTAATTTTTGACAAGAACTATTTAAAGGTGGGGGAATGGAGGAGTATAGGAACATAGTTTATGTGTCCTATTGAAGTTAAGTTGGTATCAAAGAAAAACAAGATTGCTATGGATTTAAGAGGTTAAATTTAAGCCCCACAGTAAACACAAAGAAATTATCAGAGAATATGACCATAGAGATGAAAAGTAGAGTATGGGTTATGAGAAGTGGGGGAAGGGGCAATGGGGAGTTAAGAAATGAGTGTAGGGTTGCTGTTTGGGGTGAAGAGAAATTTCTAGTAATGGATGGTGGGAAGGTGATAGCATTACAACCTTCTAAATGTGATTAATCCCACTAATGGAATGATAGGGAGGGGTGGGAATGGGAAGATTTAGGCCATATATATGTTTCCACAATTGAAAAAGAAAATGACAGTCTAAATAGGCAATGACAATTAAATGCCAAGGATGAGCCTGGATGGGATCTGAGGATAGAGGAGAGGAGACTCAAAGGGACACAGTGGGGACATAAGAGAAAAAAAAAGGAAATATAGAATATAAGGTTTGTATCAATGTTGAATTTCTTGAACTTCTTAGCTGCGCTTAATGGGATTGCATAAAAGCATGTTCTTGTTCATGGGAATTGTATACATGAATTATATTGTTTTTTCAAGGATGTGTGCAGCTAGCTCTCATATGTTCCGAAGACAGAGCAATAGATGATGGATGATAGATAGGGAGGGAGGGAGGGAAAGAAAGAAATGGTGGAGTGACAGAATGTTAAAGTTGGTGGATCGGGGTATCGAGGGAGGGGGGTCAGGGTATGATGGAGTTCTGTGTATGGGTTTTGTATTGTTTTTGCAACTGTTCCTGTAAGTTTCAATCTATGTCAAAATAAAATTTTAAAAAAAAAGCCATAGGAGACACAGAACTTGCAGCAATTAATCAAAGAAGCACAAACAAATCTCCAAACAACTTCAATGAGTTGGCTAAGGCCATAAAGGACATCAAGAAGACTCTAGAAGAGCATGAAGAAGAATTCAAAAGAGTAAATAAAAAATAGCAGATCTGATGGATATAAACAGTACTTTAGATCAAATTAAAAATATACTAGAGACACACAAGAGCAGAGTTGAAAAGGCAGAAGAAAGAATAAGTGAATTAGGACAGCTAATTGAATGCAAACACACAAACAACTAATGGTGAAAAAAATCAAAAAATTTGAAATGGATCTTAGGGAAATGAAGGACAATATGAGGCATGAAAATATAAGAATCACCAGTGTCCCAGAAGGAGAAGAGAAAAGGGATAGGAAGGGTATTTGAAGACATTGTTGGGGAAAACTTCCAAACCCTTCTAAACAACAAAAAATGCAAATCAAAGAAGCCCAAAGAACTCCAAACAGAATAAATCCAAACAGACCCACACCGAGACATGTACTAATCAGATTCTCAAATTCTGAAGAGAAGTCCAGAAAGCAGCAAGAAAGAAGTGATCCACCATATACAAGGGAAACCACATAAGACTAAGTACTGACTACTCAGCAGACACCATGGAGAAGAGAAGGCAGTTATATGACATATTTAAGATCTTGAAAGTGAAAAGTTGCCAGCAAAGAATTCTTTACCCACAAAGGCTCCCTTCAAAATTGAAGGAGAGGTTAAATTTTCACAGACAAACAAATGCTGAGAGAATCTGTTAACAAAAGACCCGCCCTGCAAAAAATACTAAAGGGAGCACTATCAGCTAAGAAAAAAAAAGGAAGGAGAGAAAAATCTAGAAAAGGGCACAGAACTGAAGAATATTAGTAAGGGCAACCTAAAAGAAAAAAAGAGAAAGGGATGGAAAATAGACCTGACAATTAAAAACCAAAGGATAAGATGGCTAGTTTAAGAACTGCCTTCACACTAATAACTTTGAATGTGAACAGATTAAACTACCCAATTAAAAGATACAGGCTGCTAGAAGGGATTAAAAAGTATGACCCATCAATATGCTGTTTATAAGAGACTCATCTTAGACACTGCAAAACAAAGAAACTGAAAGTGAAAGAATGGAAAAAAATATTTAATGCAAGCTGCAACCAAAAGAAAGCAGGGGTAGTTGTACTAATATCAGACAAAAAAGATTTTAATGCAAAGAAGTCATAACAGAAAAAGAAGGACACTACACATTAATAAAAGGGACAATTCACCAAGAAAAAATAATAATCAAAAATGTTTATGCACCTAATCAAGGATCTCCAAAGTACATGAGAAAAACATTGGCTAAACTGAAGGGAGCAATAGACATTTCTACAATAATAGTGGGAGACTTCAATACACCACTCTTTTCTATAGATAGAACTAGACAGAGGGTGAATAAGGAAACTGAGAACCTAAATAATGTGATAAATGAATTAGACTTAACAGACACATAAAGATCATTACATCCCAAAGTACCAGGACATACATTCTTCTTGAGTGTTCATGGAATGTTCTCCAGGATAGACTGTATGCTGGGGCACAAAACAAGTCTTAATATACTTAAAAGATTGAAATTATTCAAAGCACATTCTCTGTTCATAGTGGAATGCAAATCAATAACCACCAAAGAACCAGATCTTTCACAAACATATGGAGGTTAAACACATTCCTAAACAACCAGAGAGTCAAAGTAGAAACTGAAAGAGAAATAGGTAAATATCCAGAGATGAATGAAAATGAAAACACAACATATCAAAACCTATGACATGCAGTGAAGGCAGTGCTGAGAGGGAAATTTCTAGTGCTAAATACACACATCAAAGGAGTAAAGAGCTAAAACCAAAGACCTAACTGAAGATGCTAGAGAATGATCAACAAACTAACCTTAAAGCAAGGAGAGGAAAAGAAATTTTAAAAAAAGCAGAAATAAATTAGCTGGAGAACAAAAAAAAAAAAATTAGAGACAATAAATAAAACCAAAAGTCGGTTCTTTGATTAGATCAACAAGATTGACAAACCCTTAGTTAGACTGAAAAAGTCAAAAGAAGAGAAGACCCAAATAAACAAAATCAGAAATAAGAACAGGGTCATTCCTTTGGATCCTGAAGAAAACTTAAAAATCATAAGAGGATACTATGAAAAACTGTATGCCAACAAACTAGACAACCTAGAGGAAACAGATAATTTCCTTGAAACACACGAACAACCTAGACTGACCTGAGAAGAAATAGAAGACCTTAGCAATCCAATCACAAACAAAGAGATACAATCAGTCATTAAAAATCTACCTACAAATAAAAGCCCAGGGCCAGATGGCTTCACAGGAATTATATCAAATTTTCAAAAAAGAATTTATGCCATTCCTGCTCAAAGTCTTTCAAAAAATTGAAGAAAAAGGAACACTACCCAACTCATTTTATGAAGCTATCATCACTCTAATACCAAAACCAGATAAATATACCTCAAGAAAGGAAAACTACAGGCCAATCTAACTAATGAAATACATGCAAAAATTATCAACAAAATATTTGCAAATCAAATCCAAAGGTACATTAAAAAAATTATACACCATAACTAAGTAGGGTTCATTCATATCATGTAATGGTGGTTCAACATAAGAAAATCAATGTAATAAAACACATTAAAAAGTCAAAAGGGAAAAATCGAATGATCATCTTAATAGATGCTGAAAATGCATTTGACAAAATTCAGCATCCCTTTTTGATAAAAATACTTCAAAGTTGGAATTGAAGGAAACTTCCTCAATATGGTAAAGAGCATATATGAAAACCCCACAGCCAGCATAATACTCAATGGTGAGACTGGAAACCTTCCCCCTAAGATCAGGAATGAGACAAGGATGCTCACTGTCACCACTATTATTAAACATTGTGCTATAAGTTGTAGTCAGAGCAATTCACCAAGCCAAAGATACATTTTATGTATCCAAATTGGAAAGGAAGAAGTAAAACTGTCATTATCTGCAGATGATATGATCCTATATTTGGAAAATCCTTAGAAATCAACAATGAAGCTACATGAGCTAATATGCAAAATCAGCAGAGTGGCAGGATACAAGATTAATGCTCATAAGACAATAATGTTCCTATACATTAGTAATGATCTAATTGAAGTGGCAATCAAGAAAAAAAATTCATTCACAATAGCAACTAAAATAATCAAGTACCTATGAATAAACTTAACCAAGGATGAAAAAGACCTCTACACAGAAAATTACAAAACATTACTAAAAGAAATCAAAGGTGACCTAATTAGGGGGAAATATATTCTGTGTTCATGGACAGGAAGGCTAAACATCATTAAGATATAAATTCTACCCAAACTGATCTACAGATTCAATGAAATTCCAGTCAAAATTCCAACAACCTACTTTGCAGACTAGGAAACCTAGTTGTCAAATTTACTTGGAAGAGAAAGGGCCTTAAACTGCCAAACACATTCTAAAAAAGAAGAATGAAGTGTGAGGACTTACACTTCCTGCCTTTAAAGCCTATTATAAAGCCAACGTGGTCAAAACAGCACGGTATTGGAACAAAGATAGACATATCGATCAATGGAATCAAATCGAAAGTTCAGAAATAGACCCTCAGATCTATGGTTGACTGAATTTTGATAAGGCCCTCAAATCCACTGAAATGGGACAGAATAGTCTCTTCAACAAATGGGGACGGGAGAACTGGATATCCATATCCAAAAGAATCACACCCTATACAAAAATTAACTCAAAGTGGATCAAAGACCTCAGTATGAGACAGCACCATAAAACTCTTAGAAGATAATATAAACACGTTCATGACTAAGTAACAGGGGGTGGCTTCTTAGACCTTACACCCAAAGCACAAGCAATACAAGAAAAAATAGATAAATGGGAACGCATCAAAATCAAAAGCTTATGTGCCTCAAAACTCTTTGTCAAAAAGGTGAAGAGGCTGCCAACTCAATGGGAGAAAATATTTGGAAACCATATAGCTGATAAGAGACTGATATCCTGCATATATAAAGAAATCCTACAACTCAATGACAATAGTACAAACAGCACAATTATAAAATGGGCAAAAAATATCAAAAGTCATTTTTCTGAAGACGAAACACAAATAGGTAAAATAGACATGAAAAAAATGTTCATCTTCACTAGCTATTAGGGAAATGTACATCAAAATCAAAATGAGATATCATCTCACACTAATAAGAATGGCTGCCATTAAACAAATAGGAAACTATAAAACATGGAGAGGATGTGGAGAAATTGGAACTCTAATTAATTACTGGTGGGAATGTATAATGGTAAAGCTGCTACAGAAGGCAGTTGGTGGTTGCTTAGAAAACTAGATATCGAGTTACCCTATGATCCGGCAATTCCACGTCTTGTTATATACCCAGAAGATCTGAACAGACATGAACAGACATTTGCACACCAATATTCATAGCAGCATTGCTCACAATTGCCAAAAGACGGAAACAATCCAAGCATCCTTCAACAGAAGAGTGGATAAAGAAAATGTGGTATATACATATGATGGCATACTATGCAGCGGTAAGAACAAGGTCCTGAAACATATGGCAACATGGATGAACCTTGAAGATATATTGCTGAGTGGAATAAGTCAGACGCAGAAGAAGAAATATTGTACATTACCACTACTATGAGCTCCCTGAACAATGTAAAATCAGTGTCTTATAATATAGAATATAGGGGACCTATAGATAGAGAGAAGCTAGTGAAAGGGGAGTGATAACCTAATATGTCCAGATATGTTAATAAGGATGAAGTTAAAGGTATGGGAATGGATTGGAGTGATAACACTTCGTTAATGGGATTATAAGTATCAGAGCTGCATTAAAAGTGAACATGGGAGGCGGGGCAAGATGGCAGACTGGTGAGCTGTAAGTTTTAGTTACTCCTCCAGGAAAGTAGGTAAAAAGCCAGGAACTGCGTGGACTGGACACCACAGAGCAATCTGTCTTTGGGCATACTTCATACAACACTCATGAAAACGTGGAACTGCTGAGATCAGCGAAATCTGTAAGTTTTTGCGGCCAGGGGACCCGCGCCCCTCCCTGCCAGGCTCAGTCCCGGGGGAGGAGGGGCTGTCAGCTCCGGGAAGGAGAAGGGAGAACTGCAGTGGCTGCTCTTATCGAAAACTCATTCTACTGATTCAAACTCCAACCATAGATAGACTGAGACCAGACACCAGAGACTCTGAGAGCAGCCAGCCCAGCAGAGAGGAGACAGGCATAGAAAAAAAAACAACACGAAAAACTCCAAAATAAAAGCAGAGGATTTTTGGAGTTCTGGTGAACACAGAAAGGGGAAGGGCGGAGCTCAGGCCTTGAGGCGCATATGCAAATCCCGAAGCAAAGCTGATCTCTCTGCCCTGTGCATCTTTCCTTAATGGCCCTGGTTGCTTTGTCTATTAGCATTTCAATAACCCATTAGATCTCTGAGGAGGGCCGTTTTTTTTTTTTTTTTTTTTTTTTTTTAAATCCTTTTTGCTTTTTCTAAAACAATTACTCTAAGAAGCTCAATACAGAAAGCTTCAAAGAATTGCAATTTGGGCACGTCAAGTCAAGAGCAGAACTAAGAGAGCTCTGAGACAAAAGGCAATAATCCAGTGGCTGAGAAAATTCACTAAACAACACAACTTCCCAAGAAAAGGGGGGTGTCCGCTCACAGCCACCATCCTGGTGGACAGGAAACACTCCTGCCCATCGCCAGCCCCATAGCCCAGAGCTGCCCCAGACAACCCAGTGTTGACGGAAGTGCTTCAAATAACAGGCACACACCACAAAACTGGGCGTGGACATTAGCCTTCCCTGCAACCTCAGCTGAATGTCCCAGAGCTGGGAAGGTGGAGCAGTGTGAATTAACAAAGCCCCATTCAGCCATCATTTGAGCAGACTGGGAGCCTCCCTACACAGCCCAGCAGCCCAGAACTGCCCTGGGGGGACGGCACTCACCTGTGACATAGCACAGTCATCCCTCAACAGAGGACCCGGGGTGCACAGCCCGGAAGAGGGGCCCACTTGCAAGTCTCAGGAGCCATACGCCAATACCAAAGACTTGTGGGTCAGTGGCAGAGACAAACTGTGGCAGGACTGAACTGAAGGATTAGACTATTGCAGCAGCTTTAAAACTCTAGGATCATCAGGGAGATTTGATTGTTAGGGCCACCCCCCCCTCCCCGACTGCCCAGAAACACGCCCCACATACAGGGCAGGCAACACCAACTACACACGCAAGCTTGGTACACCAATTGGGCCCCACAAGACTCACTCCCCCACTCACCAAAAAGGCTAAGCAGGGGAGATCTGGCTTGTGGAGAACAGGTGGCTCGTGGACGCCACCTGCTGGTTAGTTAGAGAAAGTGTACTCCACGAAGCTGTAGATCTGATAAATTAGAGATAAGGACTTCAATAGGTCTACAAACCCTAAAAGAACCCTATCAAGTTCAGCAAATGCCACGAGGCCAAAAACAACAGAAAATTATAAAGCATATGAAAAAACCAGACGATATGGATAACCCAAGCCCAAGCACCCAAATCAAAAGACCAGAAGAGACACAGCACCTAGAGCAGCTACTCAAAGAACTAAAGATGAACAATGAGACCATAGTACGGGATATGAAGGAAATCAAGAAGACCCTAGAAGAGCATAAAGAAGACATTGCAAGACTAAATAAAAAAATGGATGATCTTATGGAAATTAAAGAAACTGTTGACCAAATTAAAAAGATTCTGGACACTCACAGGACAAGACTAGAGGAAGTTTAACAACGAATCAGTGACCTGGAAGATGACAGAATGGAAAATGAAAGCATAAAAGAAAGAATGGGGAAAAAAATTGAAAAACTCGAAATGGACCTCAGGGATATGATAGATAATATGAAACGTCCAAATATAAGACTCATTGGTGTCCCAGAAGGGGAAGAAAAGGGTAAAGGTCTAGGAAGAGTATTCAAAGAAATTGTTGGGGAAAACTTCCCAAATCTTCTAAACAACATAAATACACAAATCATAAATGCTCAGCGAACTCCAAATAGAATAAATCTAAAAAAACCCACTCCGAGACATATACTGATCACACTGTCAAACATAGAAGAGAAGGAGCAAGTTCTGAAAGCAGCAAGAGAAAAAGCAATTCACCACATACAAAGGAAACAGCATAAGACTAAGTAGTGACTACTCAGCAGCCACCATGGAGGCAAGAAGGCAGTGGCACGATATATTTAAAATTCTGAGTGAGAGGAATTTCCAGCCAAGAATACTTTATCCAGCAAAGCTCTCCTTCAAATTTGAGGGAGAGCTTAAATTTTTCACAGACAAAGAAATGCTGAGAGAATTTGCTAACAAGAGACCTGCCCTACTGGAGATACTAAAGGGAGCCCTACAGACAGAGAAACAAAGACAGGACAGAGAGACTTGGAGAAAGGTTCAGTACTAAAGAGATTCGGTATGGGTACAATAAAGGATATTAATAGAGAGAGGGAAAAATATGGCAAACATAATCCAAAGGATAAGATGGCCGATTCAAGAAATGCCTTCACGGTTTTAACGTTGAATGTAAATGGATTAAACTCCCCAATTAAAAGATATAGATTCGCAGAATGGATCAAAAAAAATGAACCATCAATGTGTTGCATACAAGAGACTCATCTTAGACACAGGGACACAAAGAAACTGAAAGTGAAAGGATGGAAAAAAATATTTCATGCAAGCTACAGCCAAAAGAAAGCAGGTGTAGCAATATTAATCTCAGATAAAATAGACTTCAAATGCAGGGATGTTTTGAGAGACAAAGAAGGCCACTACATACTAATAAAAGGGGCAATTCAGCAAGAAGAAATAACAATCGTAAATGTCTATGCACCCAATCAAGGTGCCACAAAATACATGAGAGAAACACTGGCAAAACTAAAGGAAGCAATTGATGTTTCCACAATAATTGTGGGAGACTTCAACACATCACTCTCTCCTATAGATAGATCAACCAGACAGAAGACCAATAAGGAAATTGAAAACCTAAACAATCTGATAAATGAATTAGATTTAACAGACATCTACAGGACATTACATCCCAAATCACCAGGATACACATACTTTTCTAGTGCTCACGGAACTTTCTCCAGAATAGAT
Source organism: Choloepus didactylus (assembly GCF_015220235.1). Taxonomy (NCBI): domain Eukaryota; kingdom Metazoa; phylum Chordata; class Mammalia; order Pilosa; family Megalonychidae; genus Choloepus; species Choloepus didactylus. Next base: position 95,960,205 of record NC_051334.1, on the reverse strand, counting down.
CATATGCTGGGACATAAAACAAGCCTCAATAAATTTAAAAAGATTGAAATTATTCAAAGCACATTCTCTGACCACAATGGAATACAATTAGAAGTCAATAACCATCAGAGACTTAGAAAATTCACAAATACCTGGAGGTTAAACAACACACTCCTAAACAATCAGTGGGTTAAAGAAGAAATAGCAAGAGAAATTGCTAAATATATAGAGACGAATGAAAATGAGAACACAACATACCAAAACCTATGGTATGCAGCAAAAGCAGTGCTAAGGGGGAAATTTATAGCACTAAATGCATATATTAAAAAGGAAGAAAGAGCCAAAATCAAAGAACTAATGGATCAACTGAAGAAGCTAGAAAATGAACAGCAAACCAATCCTAAACCAAGTACAAGAAAAGAAATAACAAGGATTAAAGCAGAAATAAATGACATAGAGAACAAAAAAACAATAGAGAGCATAAATATCACCAAAAGTTGGTTCTTTGAGAAGATCAACAAGATTGACAAGCCCCTAGCTAGACTGACAAAATCAAAAAGAGAGAAGACCCATATAAACAAAATAATGAATGAAAAAGGTGACATAACTGCAGATCCTGAAGAAATTAAAAAAATTATAAGAGGATATTATGAACAACTGTATGGCAACAAACTGGATAATGTAGAAGAAATGGACAATTTCCTGGAAACATATGAACAACCTAGACTGACCAGAGAAGAAATAGAAGACCTCAACCAACCCATCACAAGCAAAGAGATCCAATCAGTCATCAAAAATCTTCCCACAAATAAATGCCCAGGGCCAGATGGCTTCACAGGGGAATTCTACCAAACTTTCCAGAAAGAACTGACACCAATCTTACTCAAACTCTTTCAAAACATTGAAAAAAATGGAACACTACCTAACTCATTTTATGAAGCTAACATCAATCTAATACCAAAACCAGGCAAAGATGCTACAAAAAAGGAAAACTACCGGCCAATCTCCCTAATGAATATAGATGCAAAAATCCTCAACAAAATACTTGCAAATCGAATCCAAAGACACATTAAAAAAATCATACACCATGACCAAGTGGGGTTCATTCCAGGCATGCAAGGATGGTTCAACATAAGAAAAACAATCAATGTATTACAACACATTAAAAACTCGAAAGGGAAAAATCAATTGATCATCTCAATAGATGCTGAAAAAGCATTTGACAAAATCCAACATCCCTTTTTGATAAAAACACTTCAAAAGGTAGGAATTGAAGGAAACTTCCTCAACATGATAAAGAGCATATACGAAAAACCCACAGCCAGCATAGTACTCAATGGTGAGAGACTGAAAGCCTTCCCTCTAAGATCAGGAACAAGACAAGGATGCCCGCTGTCACCACTGTTATTCAACATTGTGCTGGAAGTGCTAGCCAGGGCAATCCGGCAAGACAAAGAAATAAAAGGCATCCAAATTGGAAAAGAAGAAGTAAAACTGTCATTGTTTGCAGATGATATGATCTTATATCTAGAAAACCCTGAGAAATCAACGATACACCTACTAGAGCTAATAAACAAATTTAGCAAAGTAGCGGGATACAAGATTAATGCACATAAGTCAGTAATGTTTCTATATGCTAGAAATGAACAAACTGAAGAGACACTCAAGAAAAAGATACCATTTTCAATAGCAACTAAAAAAATCAAGTACCTAGGAATAAACTTAACCAAAGATGTAAAAGACCTATACAAAGAAAACTACATAACTCTACTAAAAGAAATAGAAGGGGACCTTAAAAGATGGAAAAATATTCCATGTTCATGGATAGGAAGGCTAAATGTCATTAAGATGTCAATTCTACCCAAACTCATCTACAGATTCAATGCAATCCCAATCAAAATTCCAACAACCTACTTTGCAGACTTGGAAAAGCTAGTTATCAAATTTATTTGGAAAGGGAAGATGCCTCGAATTGCTAAAGACACTCTAAAAAGAAAAACGAAGTGGGAGGACTTACACTCCCTGACTTCGAAGCTTATTATAAAGCCACAGTTGCCAAAACAGCATGGTACTGGCACAAAGATAGACATATAGATCAATGGAATCGAATTGAGAATTCAGAGATAGACCCTCAGATCTATGGCCGACTGATCTTTGATAAGGCCCCCAAAGTCACCGAACTGAGCCATAATGGTCTTTTCAACAAATGGGGCTGGGAGAGTTGGATATCCATATCCAAAAGAATGAAAGAGGACCCCTACCTCACCCCCTACACAAAAATTAACTCAAAATGGACCAAAGATCTCAATATAAAAGAAAGTACCATTAAACTCCTAGAAGATAATGTAGGAAAACATCTTCAAGACCTTGTATTAGGAGGCCACTTCCTAGACTTTACACCCAAAGCACAAGCAACAAAAGAGAAAATAGATAAATGGGAACTCCTCAAGCTTAGAAGTTTCTGCACCTCAAAGGAATTTCTCAAAAAGGTAAAGAGGCAGCCAACTCAATGGGAAAAAATTTTTGGAAACCATGTATCTGACAAAAGACTGATATCTTGCATATACAAAGAAATCCTACAACTCAATGACAATAGTACAGACAGCCCAATTATAAAATGGGCAAAAGATATGAAAAGACAGTTCTCTGAAGAGGAAATACAAATGGCCAAGAAACACATGAAAAAATGTTCAGCTTCACTAGCTATTACAGAGATGCAAATTAAGACCACAATGAGATACCATCTAACACCGGTTAGAATGGCTGCCATTAAACAAACAGGAAACTACAAATGCTGGAGGGGTTGTGGAGAAATTGGAACTCTTATTCATTGTTGGTGGGACTGTATAATGGTTCAGCCACTCTGGAAGTCAGTCTGGCAGTTCCTTAGAAAACTAGATATAGAGCTACCATTCGATCCAGCGATTGCACTTTTCGGTATATACCCGGAAGATCGGAAAGCAGTGACACGAACAGATATCTGCACGCCAATGTTCATAGCAGCATTATTCACAGTTGCCAAGAGATGGAAACAACCCAAATGTCCTTCAACAGATGAGTGGATAAATAAAATGTGGTATATACACACGATGGAATACTACGCGGCAGTAAGAAGGAACGATCTGGTGAAACATATGACAACATGGATGAACCTTGAAGACATAATGCTGAGCGAAATAAGCCAGGCACAAAAAGAGAAATATTATATGTTACCACTAATGTGAACTTTGAAAAATGTAAAACAAATGGTTTATAATGTAGAATGTAGGGGAACTAGCAGTAGAGAGCAATTAAGGAAGGGGGAACAATAATCCAAGAAGAACAGATAAGCTATTTAACGTTCTGGGGATGCCCAGAAATGACTATGGTCTGTTAATTTCTGATGGATGTAGTAGGAACAAGTTCACTGAAATGTTGCTATATTATGTAACTTTCTTGGGGTAAAGTAGGAACATGTTGGAAGTTAAGCAGTTATCTTAGGTTAGTTGTCTTTTTCTTACTCCCTTGTTATGGTCTCTTTGAAATGTTCTTTTATTGTATGTCTGTTTTCTTTTTAACTTTTTTTTTCATACAGTTGATTTAAAAAAGAAGGGAAAGTTAAAAAAAAAAAAAAAAGAAAAAAGACAAACAAGGAAAAAAAAAAAAAAAAGATGTAGTGCCCCCTTGAGGAGCCTGTGGAGAATGCAGGGGTATTCGCCTACCCCACCTCCATGGTTGCTAACATGACCACAGACATAGGGGACTGGTGGTTTGATGGGTTGAGCCCTCTACCATAAGTTTTACCCTTGGGAAGACGGTTGCTGCAAAGGAGAGGCTAGGCCTCCCTGTATTTGTGCCTAAGAGTCTCCTCCTGAATGCCTCTTTGTTGCTCAGATGTGGCCCTCTCTCTGGCTAAGCCAACTTGAAAGGTGAAATCACTGCCCTCCCCCCTACGTGGGATCAGACACCCAGGGAAGTGAATCTCCCTGGCAACGTGGAATATGACTCCCGGGGAGGAATGTAGACCCGGCATCGTGGGATGGAGAACATCTTCTTGACCAAAAGGGGGATGTGAAAGGAAATGAAATAAGCTTCAGTGGCAGAGAGATTCCAAAACGAGCCGAGAGATCACTCTGGTGGGCACTCTTACGCACACTTTAGACAACCTTTTTTAGGTTCTAAAGAATTGGGGTAGCAGGTGGTGGATACCTGAAACTATTAAACTACAACCCAGAACCCATGAATCTCGAAGACAGTTGTATAAAAATGTAGCTTATGAGGGGTGACAGTGGGATTTGGAATGCCATAAGGACCAAACTCCACTTTGTCTAGTTTATGGATGGATGTGTAGAAAAGTAGGGGAAGGAAACAAACAGACAAAGGTACCCAGTGTTCTTTTTTACTTCAATTGCTCTTTTTCCCTCTAATTATTATTCTTGTTATTTTTGTGTGTGTGCTAATGAAGGTGTCAGGGATTGATTTAGGTGATGAATGTACAACTATGTAATGGTACTGTAAACAATCGAAAGTACAATTTGTTTTGTATGACTGCGTGGTATGTGAATATATCTCAATAAAATGATGATTAAAAAAAAAAAAAAAAAAGCATAGTCTTACCCAGGGTAGTGAATCTCCCTGGCAACGTGGAATATGACTCCCGGGGAGGAATGTAGACCCAGCATCGCGGGATGGAGAACATCTTCTTGACCAAAAGGGGGATGTGGAAGGAAATGAAATAAGCTTCAGTAGCAGAGAGATTCCAAAAGGAGCCGAGAGGTCACTCTGGTGGGCACTCTTACGCACACTTTAGACAACCCTTTTTAGGTTCTAAAGAATTGGGGTAGCTGGTGGTGGATACCTGAAACTATCAAACTACAATCCAGAACCCAAGATTCTTGAAGACAATTGTATAAAAATGTGGCTTAGGAGGGGGGACAGTGGGATTGGGGGGGCCATGGGGATCACACTCCCATTTGTCTAGTTTGTGGATGGAGGAGTGGAAAGGTGGGGGAAGGAAACAAACAAACAAACAGACAAGGGCGCCCAGTGTTCTTTTTCACTTTAGTTGCTGTTTTTCACTTTAATCATTATTCTGGTTATTTTTGTGTGTGTGGTAATAAGGGTGTCGGGGATTGATTTTGGTGATAAATGCACAACTATGTAACAATCGAATGTACGATTTGTTTTGTATGACTGCGTGGTATGTGAATATATCTCAATAAAATGAAGATAAAAAAAAAAAAAGTGAACATGATTGAAAGGTGTTGTTTAAAGGCATGTATCCCACAGATTAGCACTACAAATATAAATAAGGGCTTGCATGATATACTTCTAAGGTATGACACTGGCACAAAGAGTTTTACAACAGAGTGGTACATGGGAAAAACTACCTAGGGACTATAATTAATAGGAATATCTTACTAGTACCACACAAATACTAAGGATAAATTATTAAGGACTGGTAAGAGCTTTGGGGTGTTTGGGGTCATGAGAAGTGTTTAAAATGGAGAATGATAATGATTGTACAACTAAGTAAAGATAATGTGAGAAATTGTTTATCTTGGACAGGACATATGCTATGTGAAATTAGGAAACCCCTACTTAATAAGTCAAACCCTCAATCTTGAGGCTTCCTCTTGTGAAACTTATGGCTGTAAATGGGAGGCTAAACCCACCTATAATTATGCCTAAGTGTCACCTCCAGAGAACCTTTATGTTGCTCAGATGTGGCCTTTCTCTCTCTAAGCCCGATTCTTTAAATAAATTCATTACCCTCCCCACTGTGTGGGACAGGACTCCCAGATAAGTGAGTATCCCTGGCAACATGGTACATGGATCCCAGGACCAAGCCTGACCCTGGCATCAAGGATTGAGAATGCCTTTTTAACCAAAAGGGGGAAAAGAAAGGCAACAAAATAAGGTTTCAGTGGCTAAGAGATTTCAAATAGAGTCGAGAGGCTATCCTGGAGGTTACTCCTATGCAAGCTTCAGCTAGATATGCCAAAAGGACCCAGTAGGACAAGCCCAAATCAACAATAGTCCCAAAAACCTTTAAGAATACCCTGGTCCCTATCTGAGACTCTAAAAAATTTCACTCGGTAAGTTTATTTTTCAGAAACTTAAATCCTCCACAGTGTTTCCATACCAGATAATTCCCAAAACCCAGAGGCAACAGCCTCTTCAAGAACATCAACCAGATGTGGTCCCCTTTCCCATAATGTTGACACCATTTTTCAACATAAACATGTTAAGGTGTTCACCACCCAGGCATTCTTGAAGATTAGGAAAGTGATTAAACTAGAGGAAGGGGTAACAACAGACAAACTAGAATCTAACAAAGGATTACGAATACTGAAACTTTATACATTTTTTCTTGTTTGCTACAGTATTAGAATAGTTAGAAGGAAAGAACTGAAATGGTAGAACTGTAGCCCATAATATTCTTTGAAATTTGCTCTACAGTTACTTGTTAAATTGTACTTTGAAAGTTATCACCTTTCTGTATATATGTTATATTTTCACAGTAAGGAAATAACTGAAACTATGGAAGTGTAATCCATAACAGTCTTTGAAATTTCTATATAACTACTTGTTAAACCATACTTTGAAAGATATTACCTTTCTGCATATGTTATATTTCACAATAAAGAAATAACTGAAATTGTAGAACTGTACCCCATAACATTCTTTGAAATTTGCTCTATAGCTACTCATTGAATTTTACATTGAAAGTTATCACCATTCTGTATATATGTTATATCTCACAATAAGGAAACAACAGAAACTGTGGAACTGTAACCCATAACATTCTTTGAAATTTGCTCTCCAGCTACTTGTCAAATCACACTTTGAAAGTTATCACTCTTATGTAAATGTTACATTCCACAATAAAAAAATTAAAAAGAACAAGCAAGATTCCAAACAAACAGAAGAAACAGAGCAAAGGAGGCAAGCCCTGCCAGTTTCACAGCTCTACCCAATGCAGTCCCTACGTCGCAAGGGTGAAGATGTAGATGTTTGCTTTAAATACATAAGGTTAGAAACATAGGACTGTACAACACAGTGAACCCAAATGTAAACTATGTACTACAGTTACTACTATAATAATGTTTCATCAATTGTAACAAAGGTACCACACTAATGCAAAGTGTTAAACTGTTATCTCCTTGTTTCAATTTGTATTTATCTGATAATTATTTTGAGCATTTCTTCATGTGCTTGTTAGTTTTAGTGTTTCCTCTTCTATATATTGCCTGTTCATATCTTGTTGATCTTTGTATCCTCAATGACAATCACCATCTCCTGCACGTGTTAGGCATTAAAATGTTTTTATTTAATAAAGGTGTGAAAGAATAAAGTAGGATCCACAGGACTTGTTAATGGTTTGGATGGGGGGGATACTTTAAGATGACCCTGAGGTCAGATACTGATGTTCTTAACTGAAAAAAGGAATACAGGAGAAAAAGCAAATTTGATAAAGAAATTGTTTTTAAACACATTGAACTTGACGCACCTGAAGATATCAAGTAGGTACTTGGAAATATGAATGAATGGCATGAATCACAGAGCCAATGTGAGGAGGGATATGGCAGTACCAGATGGCTTAGTGATAAAATTCTCCTACTACATTCCCGAATGACTTAAAGATCCAAAAACAGGCAGGTCAAATCTTCATTAAATATGTACTAATATTTATCAAGTCTATGTAACAGATGGTCTCATTCATGAAAGGTGATAGGAATGGATTAGACTCACCCTCTACCACCTTAACATGTTCAAATTATGCTTATCAACTTTTATTATTCACCAGATTGCTACTTATACTGGTCGTCTTAAAGCAATTTTTTCCCTGAGGAACCAATTTCCCAATTTAAATGACAAGACCATAACAAGTTAGCTTTTCAAAGCAACACTGAAAAAAAAATCCACCATATTTTCAACAACTTTATTACTTACTTTTGGCAGTATACTTTGGCAAGGATACTTTTGGCAAATGTTCAAAAGTAAACTGTATCAGACAGATAATGAACCCTAAAAGTATCCATATATTGCCTTGTCCCCTTCTAAGAAGCCTCAGCGCATCTGCCAATTATACTGTACTCTTCTGTGCTTCTAACATAGGTTACTATGCTTTGAACTATGTGACTGACAGCTTGCCAAAAGTGGATGGACCAGGGGTTAGTACCTGAGCCAAAGGTGGCCAACTAGAGGATATCCTATAAAGTGGCCTGATGTGCAACTTCTGCCCAATAGTGGTTAGTGACTAGACAACCAATTAGATCCTCTTACTAGGAGTGTCTGAATGTGGAAGCACATGGAAAGAGCTGATAGAAACAGCAGTTCAGTCATGAGAATGATGGACTACAAGAGATACTATAGTATCCTGAATGATTTTTCTTGAGATTTGCTTAGCTGCTAAGAGTTTCCTAAGCTTTCTTCCTAATCTATGCATCCTTACTAACCTATGTATCAAGTAAAATAACTTGAATATGCCTCTGTTCTTCATAACCTGAAAGAGCCTAATAAATACACTCCCCTAAATCAATGTTTCTCAGCCCCGGAATCACTTGGCAGGCTTTTAAAACAAATGTTCTGTCTGGGTTGGGACTCAGGCATCAGTACTTTTTTCATAAGCTCCTCCGATGACTCTAATATGTAGACAGAATTAAGAAACATTGACTTACATGATCCCAACATGCAACAATTTTAGGGAACCTTAGGATCCATGACAAGGAATCTTTTATTTCCATGTTAAATGAGGATCACAAAACATCTAACAGCAGTCTGTGAGGATGGCATCACAGGGAATAGCTGAGTCATAGGGGTGTGGGAGGAAGCAATGCACAGATCACTTCCACTTTATGGCATTAAAAAAACACCTAGAAACCATGCCAAACATAGTTAAACAGGCTAAGGGTTTCAAAGCGTAACTGTCAGTTACACTGAAAATAGGATGTTCAACAATGCTGAATGGAAAACAGAAAAAAAAAAACTAATTTTGCTGGAGATACCATGAGTCTTCCCACATGTGAATTTAACTTTCTTAGGCACCAACTATTTTCTAGTATCAGTCACGGGGGAAGAGGAGAAGAGAGACAAGGATTAAAGTTGACACAAAGGAATATATGGTTGGTATTATCAAGGGTTTTAAAACCTTAAGGCCTATGATGTCCACATTCCTTCACATTCATATCAACCTTGGTCAGAGTCCCAAATATATTCCCAGAGAGTATCATCGCCTAGATGTTGATTCCTACAGTGCTCTGTATTTTCTCTCCTCTGACCAAACTTCCCGCTATTCCCCAAAACCCCAAAAGCCTTTCCCTTGTGCCTACCCTCCCCTCTCCTTGCCTGAAATGAAAACCTGACTGTCCCCTGAGGTCAATGCTTCCCCTGTAACCCTCTTGAGTGAGGGTACTAAAGTGTCTCAGGAATAGGAGGTAGGATTTGTCTTCTTCCTGATCCCAATGCTACTTCTAAGCCATTACTTCTCCACCCTTACATGAAATATCTCTGTCCTTGTTAGTGAAGAAGTGCAACAACTGTAATCTTCATGAATATGACTGTAAATTGGTACAACCACTTGGGAAAACTATTTGGCAGTATCTACCAAAACTGCATGCCTTCTGACCTAGCAATTCTACTCCTAGGTATATACTCAGGAGAAATATGTATATACATGCACCAAAAGGCATGATGAATGAGAATGTTCACAGAAGCATTATTTGTAATAGCTCAAAACTAGAAACAACTCAAATGCCCATCAACAGTTGAATGGATAAATTGTAATATATTCACACAGCAGAATATTACAAAGCAGTAAGAATGAATGAACTAGTGTTATAAACAACAATATGGCCGAATCTCACAAAAATAATAAGTGAAGCCAGGCACAACAGAGTAAATACTGTATAATTTCATTTACGCAAAGTTCAACAACAGGGAAAATTCATCTATGTCAAGGAATAACTAGAAGGGGGTTATAGGAGAGGGTTTCTGGGCTACTGCTAATGTTCCACTTTTTTATTTGGGTGCTGGTTAAACAAGGATGTTCATTTTGTGAAAATTCATCGGGTTTCTAATGATTTGTGTACTTTTCTGTACGTACATTATAGTTCAATGAAAAGTTTACATAAAGGAAAAAGAAAAGTAAGTATGCTCCTTTGAGGCTCATACCACCCCCCTATCCATGCTTAGCATTATCAGCTACCAGCCTCCTGGTCACTTTATCATATCAAAGATTTTAGATCCTGACTAACAGTTTTCTTCTATACCCTAAGTCCTTCCATAATCTTGAATGACTTTCAAGTCCATATGGATGAAACACCCAAATGCCTTACCTCACACTCCGTTAACCTCACCTCCCAAAACCTGCATCTTCAGTCCACTGTAGCTAACCAAGCTACGGGTGCACCCTGAATTTACCCTTACCCAGAAGTTGTTAATAGCTAAAATCATAAAATCAACTACGATTTTCTCAGACTACAACCTCTTATAACCCCAGCTTTGATTCCCTTAGCATTCTACTCCTGTTCTTTGAACTAATAAAAATACCTACCTTAAAAGATTTTTTGTAAGAATTAAATGAAATAATGTGTATAAACAGCTTGGCACAGTCCCTGGCACACAGAATGAGCTCAATAAACAGTAGCCCCGTTTTGATATTAAGATTCTAATTGTAAACAAATTATCTTTTGAGTCCCCAACTTCTCCTCAAATTTACTCTCAAACCTCTGGCTTTACTGAAAATCGGCTTTTGTTTGATACTACCACACTTCCCCTAATCCTTTTAAAGGAAGGTGTGCCCTCCAGCCGTTCCTCCCGATCCAAGAAGTCCGGAGAGATCAGCACAGTCCTTGCTCCTCAGTGCTAATTGCAGATCGATGTTCCATCATCACATTTGCTCAACAAGCTCTTATATTTCAAGATGTATGTTAATTATTCTCACAGTTATCTACCAACATTGAGGACTCCTCTCTATCTTAATCCTTTTTATTAAACTCTGGGACTTCAAAATTAACATGGATGACACTTTTTGTACCTTGACCTCACAAATGCTTCCTTAAGCATCTTAAGCCCCGAGATTTCCATCCCTATGTGTCTTAGCTATTTCTAACATAGCTACCTTAGCCTTGCAATCATTAGCAACAGTTTCACCTCCAAGATCCTAAAGGCTTCAAATTTCCTTGTTTAAAATCTTACGCCCTTTCACCTCTCCCACACTCTTTGAACCTGCTCTTCTTCCTCAGTCTTGACAGTCTCCTGATCCCTCCCTAGTACCCTAGCACATAAATTCCATTCTGTTTTCATTCATCTCATTATCCAGTCTAGAAAACTATTTGGACAAACTACCTGCTCCCTCCCAAGAAAACCAAATTTCCTATATCTTCTATCATCCTTACCTTGCTAACACTCAGCACTAGAACACCCCCACTGTCTACTTTTCCCTTCCTAGGCTGTTATGAGCACTGCTGGAGAAAGTCTCAATGATAGAGCCCATGTCAGCTGAGCCCTTAAATCTCAGCAATTATTTTATTCACTGTGTATTGATGCCTTACTGAATTTTCTGCAGTGGCTTTTACAAGCCTTTTCCATTCTTAACCTCCTAAAGGCACATTCTACTTTTTTCTTGTCTCAGCAGATAAGCTTACACTCAGAAGACTCAGATATACAATGTGAGCCCCCTCAATTTCCCTTCTCTGTTCCTCAGAATCTATCTTTTCCTTCCATCTTGACCAGCCTTGGCTTCCCCTCTGAAGCAGAAGAGTATCTCCTCTTTGCCAAGACTAATTCCTCCATCCCTCCTCTTGATTTTACCATCTCTCTATAGAATACTGTTAAAAGCACAGGCTCTGGAGGCAGACCATGTGATTTCAGATACCAGCTCTACCACTTACTACTATATGACCTTGGGCAAGTTACTCAACTTTTCTAAACTTCAGTTTCTTTACTGGTAAAAAGGTGATAATAATAGTACATATCTACTCACAGGGTCACTGTGAAGCATAAATGAGCAAATGCATAGAAAGTGCTTAGCAAAATCCCTAGCACACAGTAAGAGCCCAATAATATAAAATATCTGTGATTACTATTATCTTTCCCTCTGTATTCACTGTTGGCACTTTCCCCATTGTTTCCAAACTTGCTCAGGTCTCCTGATTTTTTTTTTTAAGTAAAACACACTTTTATGGAATTTGCTTTCCCCATCCCAAGATTTATTTCCTTCCTTTCACAGCCAAACTTCTCTAAAAAGTAATATATACCTCCCTTCCAGAGGCAGCAAAGATTAATGGAAAGATCATGGTCTTTGGGGCCAAATATACTGGTATTTAAATCTGGCTTTTCCACTTAGCAGCCGTATGACTTGGAACAAGCACTTACTCTAAGCCTCAGTTTTTTCATCTGTAAAATGGGGATTCTAACCATTTCTTAGGGTCATCATCATGATTAAACTGAAATATATTTAAAGTATCCAGCCAAAGTAGGTGCTGAATGAATGTTAGTTCTCCAGTCCTTATCCTTTTCCTAAGGCCTTACAATCTAGGTTCTCCCTCTACCACTCTACCTATAGCTCTTTATCTCACTTCAGATCTTACTAACTTTATACTCTGGGTAATTTACTTGATTTCTCTTGGTTTCTCATCTGTGAAACAGTGATCATAATAGCTACCACATAAAGTTTTCCTGTTAAGTGAAATAACATATGTAAAGTGTCTTAGCAGGTGCCTAGACTATAGTAATATTTAATAAATGATAGTTGCCAGTGATTTTTTTTTCTTTCTTAGAGAAGTTGAGGGTTTACAGAAACAACCATACATAAAATACAGGATTCCCAACACCTTACATTGATATGGAACATTTGTTACAACTGATGAGAGCACATTTTCATAAATGTACTATTAATTAAAGCCCATGGTTTAACTTAGGGTTCACTGTGTAGCGTAAGGGACTTCTTAATGGTCAAATCAAAAGACATATTCAACTCTCTTTTCCTCTAGGTTTCAGTGACAACACACTATTCTGGTTTGCTTTTTACCACTGGCCATTCCTTGTCCATCTCTGTACCTCCTCCATGAAGCTTTTCTTTATTCCCTTCAACCAAGTGAGCACTTTCTCTTTTGAACCCTCAGAGCACTTTGTACTCCTGAGGCAAGGCATTTTCCTTCCTCTGAATCAGTCATTTGCATTATTTGCTGCACCTTCACTGCTTAATTTCACCTATTTTATCATCATTTCCTGGCATGCATTTACTCATGCAGAATTTATTGAGTACCTATTATAGACCAGATCTGTGCTAGATATTAAGAATACAAAGATTATTATGTTGTATTTATTGCCATAAGGAGCTTAAAGTATAGGAGAGTAGAACAGACAAGTAAACAGTCTATTTCTGCAGTGTGATAAATGCTATGGTAAGAGTATGCCCAGGGTCCTCTAGGACCTCTGGGGAGGTTGGCAACACTCTCTTGGAAAAGCAGCTTTGTGTTTAGCATATGGGAAGGCACTCAATAAACATCTATTAAATGAATCAATGAAGTATGGGTAGGAACTAAGTAGATGAAGATGGGGAAGGGCACTTCAGGACCAGAGAAAGAACAGGTTAAAAAGCACGGAGGGGTGAAGCAAACAGTTCAGTGCTGATGGGATGAGGGGTCCAGAGTGGCAGGAGAAGCTGGAGAGCCTAGACAGGGTGAGGCGTTCTAGGCATAGGAGTCTGAACGTGACTCCAGAGGACAGATGTCAGGGTGCCTGCCGAGATAAAGGGTGTTAAGTAGGTGAGGGACATAATCAGATTTGCATTTAGTAGAATTACCCTGGCAGCACAGAAGAGAATAGATTCCGGGTGAGCCAGGCTAGAGGCAGTTAGTGCTGTCAAGAGGCTGTTGCAATATTCAGATAAAGTATGAAAGCCTGAATTGCAGAAATGGTGTGAGAATGACTAATTAAGATGACTATTGAGCAGAGTTAAAGTAAACTTTGGCTAACTTGAATTATTCATATTTGAATCTCCTGCAAGCATGGAAGAGCATTTTATACTTAAAACCCGCTAGGTAAATATTTGTCAACTGCTGATATTGAAACCCACTTAGGGAACTGTAGCAACCAGCTGAGTCACTTCCTGTACAAAGATTTTTAATAAAGGCACCTTTTCCCATTATAGAATGCAAAAGAAACTTAGGTTCGCTATTTGAATCCCCAGTGTAACAACAGTTCGTATAAACTCGTGCACTGCAGACTCTGGAGCGTCTCTAATCCTGGTCTATTCCGCCCCAAATAATGTTGGAACAAAGTCCTTCAATAGGGTTATGAGGCCCCGCCCTGTGCATCAACACGAATGCCCAGGATTATTTTTTTTTCTTTGTTCTAGCGCAAGATTCAAACCTTTGTTGCTGCTCATCGCCCAGCGACAAGAGCTGCCTCGTTCACCCAGCTGTTCCCAGTTTTTACTGTGCCTTTGTATAAGAAGTCAACCGCAGGGGATTGAGGAAAAAGCAGTGTCCCAGGTCGAGGAAATGCTAAAGGCAAATTGAGGCCAGGATTGCGACGCTTCAAACGTTGACTCCCTTACCTTGACGATCTTCCTACAACGCCACCTCCACCCCGCCCCTTGCTCTCCTGCTCCCTTCTGAAGTTAGGAGGAGTCCTTTTATGTTACTAAAAGACTATCTGCGCCCAAAAATTAAGCAAGGTTTTTTCACTTACCCTAACGAACGCCACGTATGTGACCCTTCGGCCCAAGTTTTCATACGGATAGCGAAGAGGGACAAAGCAACCCACTTTGGCTCTCCTTACGGCAGCCCCGCCCCATTACGTCCCTGGCCTGCCCACTCCCGGGATCTCTCCGCCCTCCTGAAACCGCTTTAAGAAGCTGCTGCAATTGGTTGGCCGTCTAATGGAGAAACGGTTTCATCCTCCAGATTGACATTCCTTGTCCCAGACAAAACATAGTCCAGCTGAAAGCTGCTTTGCTGGGTGCAGAGCTTTTCATTTCAAGCATAAATGATTTGTCTCAGTAAGGACCTACTACCCAAGTTCAACTGCTTAATAACTATTGCAAAAACAACATGTTACTTCCTGGATACATGGACAAGTTCATTCATTCAGATTGTCACTGAGCGCTTACTATATGGCATGCACTTTTTCACGGTACAGAACAGAAATGCGGTCGGGGTTACTTGGTTAAATAGGTTAGATAAAAACTCTCTGGTAAAAGGACATTTGAGAAAAGACCTGAAGGAATTTAGGGAAGAGCATTCCATCCTGCAGGAAGAGCAATGGAAAAGTTCAGTGTGGCTGGAAGGATAAATTAAGAAGCACTGAAATTATACATTGTGTGGGGGCTGTTTGTGACACCATAAGGACTTGAGATTTTATTTTTAATAAGAAGTAAGTCTTTGGAGATTGTTGAGCAGAGACGTGACATGATCTAAGTTAGATTTTAAGATGATTAGGGTGCCGTAAGGAAAATATCGTGTGGTTAGATGCAACATTCTCAGTAGGCGCAAGGTCCACCAGGCCTCCCGTGAATGATTCTGAAAAAGAAGGAGCTCATAATCTACCCATCAACATTCTCAATATTAATTCATTTATTCATTCATTTATTCAACAAACATTTATTAAGTGCAAACCACATACCAGGCATCAGTGGCATACCTAGCATATCCCACACCCCAAAAACATAATTTTTAAACAGCTCCCTCCTCTATATAACAAAATTATTTTAAGAAATAATCATGAAATCAAACTAATAAAGGCTATAAAAGAATAGAGTGAAAATTTTGTTTTAGTGAACTTCATATATATACATATAAAATAAATAGTATAATACAAAAAGTGAAACAAAAAAAGGAAAAAAAGTAATGGATCAATGCTTTTTAATTGCATTATTTTTTAGTGCAATTTTATTGATATAGCCACATACCAGATAATCATCCACAATGTAAAATCAATGGTTCATGGTATCATCATACAGTTATGCATTCATCACCACAATCCATTTTTGAACATTTTCATCACTCAAAAAATAAATAAATAAATAAGAAGAAGAATAAAAATAAAAATAAAAAGGAACACCCAAAACAATCCCATACTGTGTATCCCTCGGTTGGAAACTGTTATGTAGCACAGGAAAGGCCATGTCCTTTTAATCAAATCTGTGAGGTCAGACTCATTGCTGTGGGACCTTTTGATTAGATTTTTTCCATGGAGATGTGACATCACCCATTCAAGGTGGGTATTGATTAGTTCACTGGAGTCCTTAAAAGAGCTGACACAGACCCAGAAGCTAAGACAGAAACGCCCTGGGAAACAAGCAGAAGGATGCAGAGAAGCTAAGACAGAAGCCCAGAGATACTTTGAGAAAGCCATTTTGAAACTGGAGCCTGGAAGAGGACCAGCAAACACTGCCATGTGCCTTCCCATGTGACATAGAAACCTCAGATACCATAGTCCTTTCTTCAGTGAAGGTATCTTCTTGTTGATGCCTTAGTTTTGGACACTTTTATGGAATTAGAACTGTAAAATTGTGACCTAATAAACACCCAATATAAAAGCCAATCTATTTTTCATATTTTGCATTCTGTCAGCTTTAGCAAACTGGAACACCCCCTATTGTTTATATATTTTTTTGTCTTTATTTTCTTACTCATCTGTCCATACTCTGGACAAAGGGAGTGTCGGTCACAAGGTTTTCACAATTACATAGTGATACCATAAGAACTATATAGTTATACATCATCTTCAAGAATCAAGGTTACAGGATTACAGATTAACAGTTTCAGGTATCTCCTTCTAGATATTCTAATACACTAAAAACTAAAAAGGGATATTGTTCCAACCCAGATTAGCCCCAAAACCAAAGAACATGCCTGGCATGGAGTTACCCATGAGTTTAATTAGGGACTTACAAAACAGGAGATGATTTTTCCCAATGGTGGCGAGTTGAGACAGTGAAGTAAGTATTCCACCATTCTACGGAGAGACAGTGAAGAAAGTATTCCACCATTCTACAGTGCTGGGAGGGGGGGCCATGTATGAAAGTTTGTGACAATGGAGTTTCTCATGAGATTTGGTTACAAAAGGATTTCTTGAGATTTGGTTACAACAAGATCTCCCAAGACTTAATTATTAACCGTGATTAGGGGAGGGAAGTTGTAATACTTTTCCCTCTGAATGGGGGAGGCCTACAGCCTGGACATGTAAGCAGCCTCTAATATCACAGTAATGGAGGAAGCGGCAGGGCCCCAGTTACTGGTTCCTCACAGATATCTATATAATGCATAAGACTAACATCCAGAATGATTTCTCAACTCTATATGAAATCCCTCAATTTTATTTTGTTTCATTTCTCTTCCCCCTTTTGGTCCAAGAAGGCTTTCTCAATCATATGATGCCAGAGCTAGACTCATCCCTGGGAGTTGTGTCCCACACTGCCGGGGAGATTTACAACCCTGGGAGTCATGTCCCACGTAGGGGAGAAGGCAGTGAGTTTACCTGCTGAGTTGGCTTACAGAGAGTGGCCACTTCTGAGCAACAAATAAGGTTCTCTGGGGGTGACTCTTAGGCACAAATACAAGTAGGCTTAGCTTCTCCATTGCAGTTATAAGCTTCATAAGGGCAAGCCCCAAGATCAAGGGCTCAGCCCTCTAAATTGGTAGTCCCCAATGTTTGTGAGATTGTCAGTAATTCCCCAGGTGGGGAGGTTTAATATTAAAATATTTTCCCAAGTCCATCAAGGGGGCTTTGCAAATACTTTTTTATTCTGTGCCCAAATTATTCTGGGATGCATTGGGGCATCAAACTAGCCTGTACAAACTGACAAGATCTCCCTCCCTATTCAAAGTTCCATGTAATTATGGTGTTTGAATAACCTGACCATACAAGTTAAATTAGACAGTGTGCTACAGAAAATATAAATTTTGCACCAAATAAACATCTCTTCCATTGGTCTCAAGTAGAAGTTGAGGTTTTAAAACACAGTCAATATCATCCTTTACCCTTTAGTCTGACTTGTCTTAGTTCTAACAAGATCAGTTTCATTCATATCTCTAATTGACGTCTGATCTCTTTTACAGCATTTTTAACGGTTGCTCTCTGGCGTAATGCTGACATTCATACCTGAAGAACTCTATCTCTGAGCCTCAGGTGTCACACATATAACCCAAAGTTCCAGAAAACAGCCAGATTATACACAAAGAGCTCAGCCTCTCAGAATTTAGAAATAACTGTAAAAACTCAGGAATAGATGTGACTGCAGTAAGAACTTAAAATATAGGAACCTTTACAATAAGCTTTCCTCCAACAACCTATGTTCTTGAATTCAATTCTCAGAGTTTGCATATTATATTTAGTCCTTATTAATGAGATATTATATTTGTCTTTTCATTTCTGGTTTATTTCACTCATTACACTGTCCTCAAGTTTAATTCCCCTAGCTGCATGCCTCACAACTTCATTCCTTCTTGCAGCCACGCAATATTCCGTTGTATGTATACATCACAGTTTGCTCTTCCATTCATCAGTCCATGTACCCATAGGCCATCTCTATCCATTGCAAATTAGGAGTACTGCCACCATAAATACCAGTGTGCAAATGTCCATTCGAGTCCCTGCTTTCAGATCTTCCAAGTAGATACCTAATAATGGGGTTGCAGGATCATACGGGAACCCTATACTTAGCTCCCTGTGCAACCACCACACTGCCCTCCAGATGGGCTGTACCATTCTACTTCCCTATCAACAATGAATTGGTACATCACTGTCTCCACATTTTCTCCAGCACTTTTAAATTTCTGTTTATTTTTAGACACTTTTATTCACATCCCATACAATCCAACTGAAGTAAACAATCAATTGTTACTGGCATAATCCATAGTTATGCATTCACCACCACAATCTATATGAGGACCTTTCCATTTCTTCCACAAAGAAAGAAGAGGAAAAAAATTAACAAAAAATAAGAATAAAGTAAAATTAAAAAAAATAAAAAGAACAACACCAAGAATTCCATACTCCTCCCTTATATACCCCTCTTATTGATCTTTAGCTTTTGTATATTGCCTTTGTTACGTTTCATGGAAGTATATTACAATGTTACTGTTAACTATAGATTCTAATTTGCATTGATTGTATTTTGCCCAATACCATCCCGTTTTCAACATCTTGCAAGGCTGGCATTCATTTGTTCTCTCTCATGTAAAAACATTCTTACATTTGTACACTTAATCACTACGATTGACCATTCTAGGTTTCACTAAGTTATACAGTCCCAGTCCTTATCTACTATCTTTCCTTCTGGTGTCATACATGCCCCTAGTCTTCCTCTTTCAACCATATACAAATGCTACCCATTTCTGGATCATAGCAATCAATCCAGTTGACCATTCTTTATTCCTTCAGCATCAGATGTTCAATTTCTGCCATCTTTCTATCTCCTGATTACCTGTGTTCTTAATTATAACTGTCAAAGTTCACTAATTAATGTTAGTTCATATTAGTGAGACCGTAGAGTATTTGCCCTTTTGTTTCTGGCTAATTTCACACAATACAATGTCCTCAAGGTTCATCCACATTGTTATGTGCTTCATGACTTTATTCTGTCTCACAGCTGTGTAATATTCCATTGTATGTATATACTATGCTTTGTTTATCCATTCATCTGTTGATGGACCTTTGGGCTGTTTCCATCTCTTGGCAGTCATGAATAATGTTGCCATAAGCATTGGTGTGCAAATGTACTTTGGTATCCCTACCTTCAGTTCCTCCAAATATATGCCTAGTAATGGAATTGCTGGGTCATATGACAATTGTATACTTCACCTCCTGAGGAATTGCCACAATACCCTCCAGAGTAGTTGTACCATTCTATAGTCCCACCAACAGTGAATAAGTGTACTTCTTTCTCCACATCCTCTCCGGCACTTGTAGTTTCGTGGGTTTTTTTTAATAATGACCATTCTAGTAGGCTTGAGATGATATCTCATTGTGGTTTTGGTTTGCATTTCCCTAATAGCCAGTGAAGTTGAGCATCTTTTCACGTTGTTGAGGATCTGTATTTCCTCTTCAGAAAAGTGTTTGTTCATGTCTTTTGCCCATTTTTTTACTTGAGTTGTTTTTCTTTTTGTTGTTTACTTGTAGTCTCTGTTTATATATTCTGGATATTAAAGCCTTATTTGATATATAGTTTCCAAATATTGTCTCCCATTGAATAGGCTGCATATTTTTTTACTTTTCTGACAAGTCCTTTGATGCACAAAGTTGTTCAAATTTGAGGAGATTCCATTTATGTGTACCTTCTTTCATTGATCGCACTTTGGGTGTAAGGACTAGAAACCACCTCCTATCACAATATCTTTAAGATATTTCACTATGTTTTCTTCCAAATGTTTTAAGTATTTAGCTCTAATGATTAGGTCTTTGATATATTTTGTGTTAATTCTTGTATAATGTGTGAGATAGGGGTCCTCTTTCGTTCTTTTGGATATGAATACCCAGTTCTCAAAGAACCATTTATTGAGGAGATTGATCTGCCCC
Source organism: Choloepus didactylus (assembly GCF_015220235.1). Classification (NCBI taxonomy): domain Eukaryota; kingdom Metazoa; phylum Chordata; class Mammalia; order Pilosa; family Megalonychidae; genus Choloepus; species Choloepus didactylus. The sequence goes on along the minus strand of NC_051334.1, from coordinate 95,939,715 downwards.
AGATGAGTTGACTTGACTGTCTTATCAAAGATCAAAAGTCTGTAGATGAGATGGTCTGTTTATGAGCACTTTATTTGATTCCATTGCTCAGTACATTTATCTTTATGCCAGTACCATGCTCTTTCGACCACTGTAGCTTTGTAGTAAGATTTAAAGTCATGTAAAAAGAGACCTACCACTTCATTCCTCTTTCTTAAGATATTTTTACCTATTTGGGGCACATTGAGTGTGCTGGCTTGAATCTATTATGTCCCCCCAAAAAATCCATGTTCTTTAATGCAATCTTGTAGGGGCAGACTTTTTAAATCTTTTGAGTAGGGTGGAACCTTTTGATTGAATGTTTCCATGGATATGTTACTCACACAACTGTGGGTGAGACCTTTGAGTAAATTATTTTCATGGAGGTGTGGACCCTGCCAATTCAGGGTAGGTCTTGATTAGTTCACTGGATTACTTAAGAGAGCTCAAGAGCCAACACAGATGCTGATGCTTCGAGACACTTGGAGATGAAGACAGAAAGATGTTTGGAGATGCTAAGTGAAGAGACGAAGCTCAGAATTTGCCCCAGAGAAGCTAAGAGAGGACCCATGGATGCATAGAAAGAAATGTCCTGGGAGAACAAGCAAATATGTACAGGAACTGAGAGAGAGAAGTTAAGAGAGAATGAAGCCCAAACAAGGATGCACAGAAGATGAGAGAGAGAAGCTAAGAGAGACAGAAGCCCACAGACATTTTTGAGAAAGCCATTTTGAAATGCAAAGGATGAGCAGATACTGGCCACATGCCTTCCCAGCTGACAGAGATGTTCTGGATGCCATTGGTCTTTCTTCGGTGAAGGTATCCTCTTGTTGATGCCTTAATTTGGACATTTTCATGGCCTTCAAACCGTAAATTTGTAACCAAATAAACCACTTTTTTTAAATCCAATTCTGGAATTTTGCATAATGGCAGCTCTAGCAAATCAGAGCAGTGCACTTACAAATATATTTGGTTATTGGTTTTCCTATATCTGCAAAGTGAGATTTAGGGAATTTATTGCTATATTTAGTATTCCAATCTATGAATATGGTATACCTTACATTTATTTAGGTCTTCTTTGATTTCTTTCAACAATTTTTTTTTTACTTTTCTGTGTATAGGTCTTTTGTGGCCTGGTTAGATTTTTTCCTAAAATTTTATTCATTTGGTTACTATTGTAAATGGAATCTTTTTCTTGATTTCCTGCTCAAATTGCTCATTACTAGTGTATAGAAAGAACACTGAATTTTGCATGTTGGTCTTGTACCCTGCCACTTTGCTGTCCTTGTTTATTAGCTATAGTAGCTTTGCTGTAGATTTTGGGAGTTTTTTTATATGTACTATCATGTCATCTGCAAACAGTGAAGGCTTTGATTCTTTCTTTCCAATTTGGATGACTTTTATTTCTTTTTATACCCCAATTTCTCTAGCTAGAACTACAAGCACAATGTTGAATAACAATGTTCACACTGAGCATCCTTTTCTTGTTCCTGATCTTAGAGGAAAAACTTTCAATCTTTCCTCAAGTATGATGTTAGCTGGGGTTTTCATACATTCCCTTTATCATGGTGAGGAAATTCCCTTCTATTCCTAACCTTTTCATCAGGAAAGTATGTTTAATTTTGTCAAATGCCTTTTTTGCATCAATCAAGATGATTATGTGGTTTTCCCCTTTGATTTACTGATGTGGTGTATTAAATTAGTTGATTTTCTTGTGTTGAACCAGCCTTGCATACATGGAATAAATCCCAATTTGTTATGATGTATAATTCTTTTAATGTGATGCTGGATTCAATTTGTGAGTATTTTCTTGAGAATTTATGCATCTATATTCATTAAAGATGTGGGTCTGTAATTTTCTTTTCTTGTAGTACCTTTTTCTGGCTTTGGTATTAGGGTGATGTTGGCTTCATAGAATGAGTTAGATAGCTTTCGCTCATCAATTTTTTGAAGAGTTTGAGCAGGATTGGTGCTAATTCTTTCTTGAGTGCTTGGTAGAATTCACATGTGAAGCCATATTGTCCAATACTTTTCTTTTTTGGGATCTTTCTGATGACTTATTCAATCTCTTTACTTGCGATTGCTTTGTTGAGGTCTTATATTTCTTCTCAAACCAATGTGCTTTTCTGGGAAGTTGTACATTTCATCTACATTGTCCAGTTTATTAGCATATAGTTGCTCATAGTATCCTCTCATGAACTCCTTTATTTCTACAGGGTAATTTAGGGTATTACCCTAAATAAATGTAAGATATACCATATTCATGGATTGGAATACTAAATATAGCAATAAATACTCCAATTTCTGGATTATTTATTTGCATCCTCTCCTCATTTATTTTTTTCAGTCTAGCTAAGAGTCCATTAATTTTATTGATTTTTCAAGAACTAATTTCTGGTTTTGTTGAAGCTCTCTATTTTTTCATGTTCCAAATTGTATTTATTTCTGCTCTAATCTTTGTTATTTCTTTCTTTCTATATGCTTTACAGTTAGTTTGCTGTTGTTTCTCTAGTTCCTCTAGGTGTACTGTTAATTCCTTGATTTTTGCTCTTTCTTCTTTTTTAAATAGGCATTTAGTGAAACATGTTTCCATCTCAGCATGGTCTTTGCTGCATCCCATAAGTTTGGATATGTTGTGTTGTGTTATCATTCTCATTGGCCTTGAGATATTTACTGATTTCTCTTGTAATTTCTTCCTTGACCCACTGGTTATTTAAGAGTGTGGTGTTTAACCTCAATAGATTTGTGAATTTTTCTGCATTGGATATCAACTTCATTCCTTTATGATCTGAGAAAGGGTTTTGTATAATTTTAATCATTTCAAATTTATTGAGACTTGTGTTGTGAGCCAACATGTGGCTAACCCTGAAGAATGATCCATCAGCAATTGTGATAAACGTGTATCCTGCTGTTGTGTGATGTAGTGTTCTGCAAATATCTGTTAAAAGTAGTTCATTCATCATATTCAAAATCTCTGTTTCCTTATTGATGCTCTTTTAGACATTCTTTTGACTGATGAAAGTAGTGTATTGAAGTCTCCAACTATCAATGTAGAACTGTCTATTTCTCCCTTCAGTGTTGTCAGTGTGTGCCTTATGCACCCTAGCTCAGTGCATAAATATTTATGATTTTTATGACTTCTTGATTAATTTTCACATGTATTAATACATAATATCCTTCTCTGTTTCTTTTAATTGTTTTACATTTGATGTCTAACTTGTCTGATATTAGTATAGCTACCTCCACTTTTTTCTGGTTGTTGTTTGCATGAAAAACCTTTTTCTAACCTTTCACTTTCAACCCATTTCTCCTTTGGTCTAATGTGAGTCTCCTGTAGACAGCATATAGAGAATCGTGGTTTTTAATTCATTCTGAGTCCATGTCTTTTGATTATAGAGTTCAATCCATTATCATTTAATGTTATTACTGTAAAGGCATACTTTCATCTACCATTTCATTTTTTGGATTTTTTGTCATATTTTATTTCTTTTGCTCTCTCTTTTTTTAACCTTCCTGATAGTCTTCATTTCTACACACTTCTCCAAACCTCTCTTCCCTGTATTTTCCTATCTGCCTATAGTGCCCCTTTTAGTATTTATTGTAGAGGAAGTTGCTTGTTTACAACTCTCTCACCATCAGTTTGTCTGAAAATATTTTATACTCTCTCATATTGAAGGACAGTTTTGCTGGATAAAGAATTCTTGGTTGACAGTATTTCTATTTCAGTCTCTTAATATATCATACCACTGCCTTCTCACCTCCATGGTTTCTGCTGAGGAATCCATACATACTCTTATTGCACTTCCCTTGTATGTAATGGATCAGTTTGCCCTTACTGCTTTCAGAATTCTCTCTTTGTCTTTGACATTTGACAATCTGATAAGTAAGTAAGTAAGTATCTATTAGGATCTATTCTGTTTGGAGTCTGCCGTGCTTAAATCTTTAATGTTATATCTTTAATAAGAGATGGGAAATTTTCAGTGATTATTTCCTCCATAATTCTTTCTGCTTCTTTTCACTTTTGTTCTCCTTCTGGGACACCCATGACCCATATACTCATGCAATTCATGTTGTCATTCAATTCCCTGAAACCCTGCTTTTTTCTGTGGTATACTTTTTTTTTAATTAACTATATAAAAAAAAATTTAAAAACACAGTAAAAAAACTTTCCAAATAAACCACAACATAACAAGGGAGTAAGAAAAAGACAACTAACCAAAAATAACTACTTTACTTCCAACATGTTCCTACTCTACCCAAGAAAATAACATAATATAGCAACACTACTGTGAACTTGTTCCTACCATACCCATCAGAAATTAACAAACCATAGTCATTTCTTTGCATTCCAAGAAAATTAAGTTTAACCACGGTAGCTTATCTGTTCTCATTGGGTTATCATTACCCCCCCCATTAATTGCTCTCTATCACTGGTTCCCTTATATTCTACATTAAAAACCATTTATTTTACATTTTTCAATGTGAACAGTAGTGGTAGCATATAATATTTCTCTTTTTGTGCCTGGCTTATTTCACACAGCATTATGTCTTCAAGGTTCATCCACGTTGTCATATGTTTCACGACATCATTCCTTCTTACTGCTGCATAGTATTCCATTATGTGTGTATACCAAATTTCATTTATCCACTCATCTGTCGAAGGACATTTGGGTTGTTTTGATCCTTGGCAATTGTGAATAATGCTGCTATGAACATTGGCATGTAGATATCTGTTCACATCACTACTTTCACATCTTCTGGGTACATACTGAGAAGTGCAATTGCTGGATCAAAGGGGAACTCTATATCTAGTTTTCTAAGGAACTGCCAGACTGAATTCCAGAGTGGTGAACCATTATACAGTCCCACCAACAATGAATAAGAGTTCCAATTTCTCCACATCCTCTCAAGCACTTGTGGTATCCTCTTTGTTTCGTGGCAGCCATTCTAATTGGTGTGAGATGGTATCTCATTGTGGTCTTAATTTGCATCTCTCTAATAGCTAATGAAGCTGAACATTTTTTCATGTGTTTCTTGGCCATTTGTATTTCCTCTTCAGAGAACTGTCTTTTCATATCTTTTGCCCATTTTATAATTGGGCTGTCTGTACTACTGTCACTGAGTTGTAGGATTTCTTTATATATGCAAGATATCAGTCTTTTCTCAGATACCTGGTTTCCAAAAATTTTCCCATTGACTTGACTGCCTCTTCACCTTTTTGACAAATTCCTTTGAGATACACAAACTTCTAAGCTTGAGGAGTTCCCATTTATCTATTTTTTCCTTTTTTCTTGTGCTTTGGGTGTAAGGTCTAGGAAGTGATCACCTAATACAAGGTCTTGAAGATGTTTCCTTACATTATCTTCTAGGAGTTTTATGGTACTGTCTCTTTTTTATTGAGATCTTTGATCCACTTTGAGTTAATTTTTGTGTAGGGTGTGAGGTAGGGGGCCTCTTTCATTCTTTTTGACATGGATATCCAACTCTTTCACCCATATTTGTTGAAGAGACTGTTATGTCCCAGTTCAGTGGCTTTCGGGGCCTTATCAGAGATCAGTCAGCTGTAGATCTGGGGGTCTATCTCTGAATTCTCAATTTGATTCCATTGATCAATATGCCTATCTTTCTGCCAGTTCCATGGTGTTTTGACTACTGTGGCTTTATAATAAGCTTCAGAGTCAGGGAGTGTAAGTCCTCTTGCTTCTTTTTTCTTCTTTAGAGTGCTTTTAGCAATTCAAGGCATCTTCCCTTTCCAAATAAATTTGACAACTAGCTTTTCCAAGTCTGCAAAGTAGGTTGTTGGAATTTTGATTGGGATTGCATTGAATCTGTAGATGAGTTTGGGTAGAATTGACATCTTAATGACATTTAACCTTCCTATCCATGAACATGGAATATTTTTCCATCTTTTAATGCTCCCTTCTATTTCTTTTAGTAGAGTTATGTAATTTTCGTTGTATAGGTCTTTTACAACTTTGGTTAAGTTTATTCCTATACACTTGATTTTTTTAGTTGCTATTGAAAATGGTATCTTTTTCTTGAGTGTCTCTTCACTTTGTTCATTTCTAGCATATAGAAACATTACTGACTTATGTGCATTAATCTTGTATCCCACTAATTGCTAAATTTGTTTATTAGCTCTAGTAGCTGTGTCATCAATTTCTCAGGGTTTTCCAGATATAAGATCATATCATCTGCAAATAATGACAGTTTTCCTTCTTCGTTTCCAATTTGGATGCCTTTTATTTCTTTGTCTTGCCAGATTACCCTGTGTCTCCTCTGGTCTTTTGATTTGGGTGTTTGGGTTTGGGTTATCCATATCATCTGGTTTTTTCATATGCTTTAAAATTTTCTGTTGTTTTTGGCCTCTTGGCATTTGCTTAACTTGATAGGGTTCTTTTAGGATATATAGGCTAATGCAAAGTCTAATCTCTAATTTGTCAGATCTACAGCTTGGTTGCATGCACTCTTTCTAACTAACTAGCAGGTGGCATCCATTAGCCACCTATTCCCTCAAGGCAGGTCTCCTCAACTTTGTCCTTGTGGTGTGTGGGGGTCTGATTCTTGTGGAGGTCCAATTGGCACACCAAGTTTGGGTATGTTTTTGTTGCTGTCCACCCTGAATGTGGGGCATGTGTCTGAGCAGTTAGAGAGGGAGGGCAGCTTTAATAATCAAACATCCCATGTGTTCCTGGTGATTTAAGGCTGTTGCAAGAGTCCAAACCTTCAGTTCAGTCTCATCACAGTTTGTCTCTGTCACTGTCCCACAAGTCCTTGGTATTGATGTATGGTCCCTGGGATTTTTGTGTGGGTCCCTCTTCCAAGCCGTGTCCTCCTCGGGCCTCTGCTGAGGGAAGGCTGTGCTATGCCACATGTGTGCACCGTCCCTCAAGGGAAGTTCTGGGCTGCTGGGCCATTTTGGGGCATTTCCAGCCTGCTGAAAGGATGGCTGTATGGGGCATGTTAATTTCCCTCTTTTCGCACAGCTCCACCCTTCCTAGCTCTGGGACAATTAGCTGTGGATGTGCAAAAGGCTATTGTACACACCCAATATGGTGGCATGTGTGCATGATGCTGGAAACACTTCCCGTCAGACCGAGTTTTTTGGTGCGGCTCTGGGCTGTGGCACTGTCACTGGGAAGGAGCATTCCCAGCCTGCTGGGAAGATGACTGCAAGGGGCATGGTTATTTTCACCTTTTTGCTAACCTCTGCCTGCCTTGCTCTGAGACAATTAGCACTCCCGGTTTCACCAAGTGCATGGTCCCTGTGGCTTTAGCAGACCTTGTCCAGCTGGCGCATCGCTGAAACTGTTGTTCTGGGTCACTTTCTGTCTTTTATGTAGTATTTTTCACGGACATTATTTTTTGCCCTGTCTCTCCTAATTGCCATCTTTCAGAAGTCCGATTTCAGATATCTTGTCTTCTAGTTCACTGATCCTTTCTTCTGCCTCTTCAAATCTGCTGTTGTATATCTCCATTGTGCTTTTTATTTCTTCTATTGTGCCGCTCATTCCCGTACGTTCTGCCTTTTGTTTTTTCAAGGTTAGGCATTCTTCTTTATGGTCACCGAGTGTCTTTTTTTTTCTTTTAATGTTACTTTGAAATAAATTCAAACTTACAGGAACAGTTGCAAAAACAATACAAAAACCATACAAAGAACTCCAGCATACCCCAAGTCCCCTCCCCCAATACCCCGATCCATCTACTTTAACATCTTGTCACACCACTATTTCTTTCTTTCCCTCCCTCCCTCCCTCCCTATCATCCATCATCTATTGCTCTGTCTTCTGAACATATCAGAGCAAGCTACACACATCCTTGAAAAAACAATATAATTCACATCTACAGTTCCCATGAACAAGAACATTCTTTTATGCAATCTCATTAAGCACAGCTACGAAGTTCAAGAAATTCAACATTGATACAAAGCTTACATTCTATATTTCCTTTGTTTTTCTTATGTCCCAACTGTGTCCCTTTGAGCCTCCTCTCTTCCATCCTCAGATCCCATCCAGGCTCATCCTTGGCATTTAATTGTCATTGCCTATTTAGACTGTCATTTTCTTTTTCAATTGTGGAAACATATATATGGCCTAAATCTTCCCATTCCAACCCCTCCCTAGCATTCCATTAGTGGGATTAATCATATTTAGAATGTTGCAATGCCATCACCTTCCCACCATCCATTACTAGAAATTTCCCTTCACCCCAAACAGAAACCCTACACTCATTTCTTATTAACTCCCCATTGCCCCTTTCCCCACTTCTCATAACCCATACTCTACTTTTCATGTCTATGGTCATATTCTCTGATACTTTCTTTGTGTTTACTTTGGGGCTTAAATTTAACCTCTTAAGTCTGTAACAATTTTGTTTTTCTTTGATAACAACTTAACTTCAATAGGACACATAAACTATGTTCCTATACTCCTGCATTCCCCCAGCTTTATGTAGTTCTTGTCAAAAATTACATATTTTACATTGAGTCCAAAACCACTGATTTGTCATTACAGTTTATGTATTTTAGATCCTGTAGGAAGTAAATAGTGGAGTTACAAATGAAAAATACAGTAATATCGGTATTTATATTTACCATGTGATCTTTACTGGAAATCTTTATTTCTTCAAGTGGTTTCCGTCAATTGTTTAGTGTCTCTTCCTTTCAGCCTGCTCAATTCTCTTTAGCATTTCTGATAGGATTGACCTACTGGTGATGAAGTCCCTCAGCTTTTGGTTATCCAGGAATATTTTCATCTCCCCCTCATTTTTAACCACCAGTTGTTTGTGAATTTTCTAACTCTCTGATGGTTATAGACTTCTATTTGTATTCCATTGTGGTAAGAGAATGTGCTTTGAATAAATTCAATTTTTTTTTAATTTATTGAGGCTTGTTTTATGTCCCAGCCTATGGTCTATTCTGGAGAAAAATCCATGATCACTAGAGAAGAATGTGTGTCCTGGTGATTTGGGATGTAATGTTCTATATATGTCTGTTAAATTTCTCTCTATCTCTCTCTCTTTTCTTTGTTTCTCTATCAGTAGGTCTCCCTTTAGTATCTGAAGTAGGGCAGGTCTTTTATTAGCAAAATCTCTCAGCATTTGTTTGTCTGTGAAAAATTTAAGCTCTCCCTCAAATTTGAAGGAGAGTTTTGCTGGATAAATTATTCTTGGTTGGAAATTTTTCTCTCTCAGAATTTTAAATATGTCATGCCACTGCCTTCTCGCCTCCATGGTGGCTGCTGAGTAGTCACTACTTAGTCTTATGTTGTTTCCTTTGTATGTTGTGAATTGCTTTTCTCTTGCTGCTTTCAGAACTTGCTCCTTCTCTTCAGTATTTGACAGTCTGATCAGAATATGTCTTGGAGTGGGTTTATTTGGATTTATTCTATTTGGAGTTCACTGGGCATTTATGCTTTGTGTATTTATATTGTTTAGAAGGTTTGGGAAGTTTTCCCCAGCAATTTCTTTGAATACTATTTCTAGACCTTTACCCTTCTCTCCCCCTTCTGGGATACCAATTAGTCTTAAATTTGTACATTTAATTTTATCTATCGTATCCCTGAGATCCATTTTGATATTTTTTATTTTTTCCCCATTCTTTCTTTTTTTCTTTCATTTTCTGTTCTGTGGTCCTCGAGGATGCTGAGTCATTGTTCAACTTCCTCTAATCTTGTATTATGAGTATCTAGAGTCTTTTTAATTTGGCCAACAGTTTCTTTTATTCCCATAAGATCTTCTATTTTTTTATTTACTCTTGTAATTTCTTCTTTATGCTCTTCTAGGGTCTTTTTTATGTCCTTTATATCCTGTGCCATGCTCTTCTTCATGTCTTTTGTATCCTGTGCCGTGCTCTTGTTGTTTCTCTGTAGTTCTTTGATTAATTGCACCAAGTACTGTGTCTCTTCTGATCTTTTGATTTGGGTGTTTGGGTTTGGGGTCTCCATATCATCTGGTTTTATCATATGCTTTAAGCTTTTATGTTGTTTTTGGCCTCTCAGCATTTGCTTTACTTGATAGGGTTCTTTCAGGATATAAAAAATACTGATCTCTAATTTGTCAGATCTACAGCTTGGTGGCATATGCTTTCCCCAACTCACCAGCAGATGGCATCCACGATTCACCTATTCCCCTCAAGTCAGTTCTCCCCAACTTTGTCTTTATGGTGTGTGGGGATCTGGTTCTTGTGGGGTTCAATTTGTGCACTAAGTTTGGGTGTGTTTTTGGTGCTGTCCACCCTGAATGTGGTGCATGTGTCTGGGTGGTTAGGGAGGCAGGGCAGCTTTAATAGTCAAACCTCCCAGGTGTTCCCAGAGATTTAAGGCTGTTGCAAGAGTCTAAGCTTTCATTTCAGTCTTGCCACAGATTGTCTCTCCTGCTGACCCACAAGTCCTTGTTATTGGCATAGGGTCCCTGGGATTTCCGAGCGGGCCCCCTTCTCAGCCATGCTCTTCGGGGACCTCTGCTGAGGGAAGGTTGTGCCATGTCAGAAGTGTGTGCTGGCCCTCCAGGGAAGCCCTGGGATGCTGGGCTATGCAGGGGTGTTCCCAGCCTGCTTTAAAGATGGTTGAATGGGGCTTGTTAATTTCCCACTTTTCCCACAGCTCCGCCTTCCCAGCTCTGGGACAATTAGCTGTGGGTGCACTAAAGACCACTGTCCACGGCTGATATTGTGGCATGTGTGCGGTGCTACAGGAATCACTCCCTGTCACACTGGGACCCTTGGCCTAGCTCTGGGCTATAGCTCCAGCCCGGGCAGGAGTGTCTCCAGCCTGCAAGGGAGATGGCTGCACAGGGCATGGTTTCTTTCTCCTTTGGGCTCCCCTCTGTTCCCCTGGTCCCAGGACAATCAGCAGTTGGCTATCCTCCATGCCAGACACTGAGACGTTGGCCCAGCCCACTCCTGCTGTGCTTCACTGTGCGGTTCTCACCATCATAACCACAGCCGCTCCTAGTTTTTTTTTTCAAAAAGAACTAGTCCATCTCCAAACACCAACCCATGGTTTCCCCATGCCACAGTGTCACCACAGGACTTTCAGCTGGCTCACTCATTCATTTCAGAATGCGGACTCCCAGTTTCACCAAATGGATGGTCCCTGTAGATTTAGCAGACCTTGTCCAGCTGGTGAATAGCTGGAACTGGTGTCTGGGTCACTTTCTGGCTTTTATCTAGTATTTTTCATGGAGGTGTTTTTTTGCCCTTCCTCACCTAGCCACCATCTTAGGTTCTCCATCCAAGTGTCTTTTTATATCCATCATCTCTTTTGCCACATTTTCCTTCCACTCATTGAGTTGATTTAGAATATTTGTTTGACCATCTTTAATTATCTATTTCAATTCCTGTGTCTCAGTTGAAGTGTTAGTTTGTTCCTTTGACTGGTTCATATCTTTATTCTTCCTAGTATGACTTGTGACTTTTTACTGTCAAGGCATAGGATTTTCTTGATTAGTTTATTCTGGAGCCCTTTTCTTCTCTTTTTCCTAGGGTTTTCTTGTTGGCTGGCTTTGTTCTCTATCTGTTCTTTGGCATTCAGTTCAACTTATTCTAGACTTCTAGCATAGATTCTAGTTGATCAGAATTTTTCAGCTCTTGTTTTACTGGTTCTTGCCCTGCCTCTATGTAACCATTATATGAGGAGGGTGTCTCCCCAGATATGATCAACCCCATTCAGATTTTCCCAGTCCACACAGGCACAGGTCATGGGAGAAAGGTATAATCCATATCAGGTTTCCTAAGAATGATACCCAGCAGGTTCTCAGACTCTCCTGTGATGCCTCTAGACTCTGTTATTTTCCTATCCTGTCCAGTAGGTGGCACTTGTCAGCCTGCAGGCCCCCACTGATGTAAAGGGATGCAGTGATTCTAATTCTCAGTTGCTCCTTTCCCTGCCATGGTCATGGCTGATTCAAGCTGTTTCTGTTTTCCAGCCCCTGGGGTCTGAATTTTATGAAGCAGTCCACCACTTGAGCTTGGCCCTGCCCCTCTTTTCTTGTCAGAAGATATGCCCTTTAGGGAATTATCTCCCCCACTGGATCCATTGCTTTGTCTCTCAGACCTATCTTAGCTCTGCTATTGCCTGGGTCCAGCTGCCAATTTAAAATATCTATGGCTTTCTCTAATGAGTGACTTATAATAGTTTTATAAAGGAAGAAAATCTTTTAAAAAGGTGGAAAGAAAAGGAAAAAATGAGGTAAAAAACAAAATTCCTTTTAGAGCCTTTCCCCAGACCCCAAGTTTTGCCATTCAAGATCCCAGGTTGGTACCCAACCCTATGCAACCTCCTTCTTGGGGCACAGCCCCTCTCCAGCACTCTGAGCTCAGCTGACTATAAATGCCTCCATCTTTATTCTTTTTTATTTTATTTCATTTTATTTTTTTCAGTCAGCCCCTCCTCATCTCTGCCTGGATTAAAGCCACAGTTGTAGCATTGCTGAGTTACTATTCCTTGTTCCCAGTAGAAAATACTTAAACATATGCCCTTTAGGGAATTATCTCCTTCACCTGACTTGTTATTCCCAGACATACTTTAATTCTCCTCTTGCATGGGGAAGTGCTGAAACCTGAGGGTTCAAGCAGCTCTAATGTGTTATTGAAAAGTAAACTAAGTAAATAAAAAAAGAAATGGAGAAAAGGAAAGGAAAAAAAGCCTTTTCAGCGATGAAACCCAGCTTCCTGGGTTTGCCATTCAAGAGCCAGAGTTGGTATCCATTTCTATGTGCCCCTTTTTATTAGGGCACAACATTTTTCCATTATTCTGAGATCCCCTAACTCCCAAAGTCTGAGTTTTTGTTGTTGTTGTTAGTGTCACCTCTTTTCTGTCCAGATGAAACCTCTTGGTTCCTTTCATGCTTGGTGTCTTATTTTTTTTAACCTGAAGTTTATTTCACATTACCAATCAAAATCCCCATACACCTAGAATTCTTTTTTGTCATTATTTTAATTCAAATTTATTGCAAGATGTTGAAAATTGGATGGTAAAGGGGAGAAACACAATTGCACTTACTCTTGGTTTGTCTGTGCTTGGAATTTTATTCAGCAGTCCAAATTTGTTAATTAATTCTGCAATTGGAGCCTGGTTGAGTGACACTCCTTGTTCCCAGCAGAGACTGCTTCTTTTTCTCTTGGGAAACAAGCTGCAAGATAGTCTGATGTGCCAGTGGAGGAGAGGCACCAGCCCCCTTACCAAGGAAATTTACAGTTCTTCAATGCAATCTCAGCCATTCTACCTGTTCCAGACTGATGTAGGGTGTGTGTCAGGTCGCAGAAGTCCCCCAAAGTATTGTTCCAGACAGTTCTTGGTTACCTACCAGCTGCCCTTGAAGAGTAAATAAATTCTACACCTCACAATGCTGCCATCTTGCCCCACTACCTAGAACTACAATTTAATGGGGAAATGAGAAGGATTTCAATTCATAAAGATTTCATTATGTCAGAACAATGGAAAAGTGCTGGTGCCCAATAAAAGGGGACACTAAGAAATGGATACCAACTCTGGCTCTAGCGTGGCAAACCCAGTTTTATTACATTAATAACCTTTCAAAAAATGTGGAAATCTTAAACTTACCCACCTGGGGAATTCCTTATATTCTCACAAGCATTGGGGTCTACCAATTTAGTAGGCTAAGTCCTCAACCTTGGGGCTCACCCTTATGAAGCCTGTTACTGCAAAGAGGAGGCTAAGACTACTTATAATTGTGCCTAAGAGTCACCCCCAGAGAACCTCTTTTGTTGCTCATATGTGGCCTCTTTCTCTAAGGCAAATTGGCAGGTGGACATTTTGTCCTTTCTCCCATGAGGGACATGACTCCCAGGGATGTAAATCTCCCTGGCAACAGTGGGACATGACTCCCAGGTTTGAGTCTGGACCTGGCATTGTGGGATTAAGAAAACCTTCTTGACCAAAAGGTGGAAGAGAAATGAAACAAAGTAAAGTTTCAGTGGCTGAGAGATTTCAAATGGAGTTGAAATGTAATTCTGGAGGTTATTCTTTTGCATTACACAGATATCCCTTTTTAGTTTTAAGTGCATTTGAATTTCTAGAAGGAAATACCTGAAATTATTGAACTGCCATCCAATAGCCATGATTCTTGAGGAAGATTTTATAATTGTATAGCTTATATGAAGTGACTGTGTGGTTGTGAAAATCTGTTTCATACTCTCTTTATCCAGTGTATGGAGAGATGAGTAGAAAAATGGGAAAAAGTAGTAAATGAATGATAGCAGGCATGGGGGATGGGATATTTTGGGTGTTTTTAAAATTTTATTCTTATTCTTATTTTTATTTTTGTTTTTATTACTTTTTTCCAAGTAATGAAACTGTTCAAAAATGAATGCACAACTATATGAGGATACTGTGAACAATTGATTGTGCACTGTGGATAATTGTATGGTATGTGACTATATCTCAATAAAATTGCAGGAAGAAATAACCTTTCACCTCAGTGTTTTATAAAGAGGAAAGGGTTTTATTCAAAAGGGAGTGCCACAATTCCTAATCATTTAAGACCATTTAGGAAGGGGTGAATTGTATTGTTCGGTTGTATTATAAAACATCCAAGTTAGTTGCCTGAAATGGCTATCAATATTTTGTTAATAAATTAGAAATCAACTTCAGTGATTCATTCTACTAATGTTATTTTTGGGAAAGCTTATTAGTTAATAGAGTTTGGGGATAAATCATATTGTTTAACGTCTTAGAGAATTTAAGTATATGTTCTGTGACATGTTCTTTTTAGTATTACCCTAATTGAACATATTAGTGTAACTTTACAAATATAACTGTTTCAATCTAAAATTTTATAAATTTTTCATTAAATCATGTTTGATGTATGACTGAAATCACTGAGGAATTACATGTATGAAGATGCATATTTTTATATTAAAAGCACATTATTTGAATAAATCCCTTTTTCAGGAAGAAAAAACGTTTCAAAGCATAGTCAGATAAAGTGGTAACATCTTTTACTAAAAGTCCACATTATTTGTCCCTTTGTTTCTGGATAATTTCACTCAACATAACATCCTCAAGGCTCATCCACATTGTTATATGCTTTGTGACTTCATTCTGACTTAGAGCAGCATAATATTCCATCATATATATATACCACAGTTTTTTTTATCCACTCATCCACTGATGGGCATTTGGGCTGTTTTCAACTCTTGGCAGTTGTGAATAAGGCCACTATAAGCATTGGTATGCTAATGTCCATTCATGTCTTTGCCTTCAGTTCCTCTGAACATACACCTAGTAATGGGATTGCTAGATCATTAGGCAATTATCTAGGTTAGGGGCATGTAGGACACCAGAAGTAAAGATAGGAGATAAAGACTGTGACTGTATAAATTTGTATAATTCTTTTAGTGTGCTGCCAGACTCGATTTGCAAGTATTTTATTGTGGATTTTTTTTGTCTATAATCATTGAAGAGATTGTTCTATATATTTTTTTTCCTGTAGTGCCTTTGTCTGGCTTTGGTTTTAGGGTGATGTTGGCTTCCTAAAATGAGTTAGGTAGCTTTCTGTCCTCTTCAATTTTTTGAGGAGTTTCAGCAGGATTGGTACTAATTCTTTCTTGAATGCTTGGTAGAATTCACAAGTGAAGCCATCTGGTCTTGGATTTTTATTTTGGGGGGGGGAGCTTTATGATTAATGACTCAGTGTCTTTACATGTGATGTGTGACTGATTTCTTGAGGTCATTAGTTTCTTCTCAAGTCAATGTTCATGCTTTCCTTGGAAGTTGTCCATTTCATCTAAGATTTCTAGTTTATTATCCTATAGTTGCTCATAGTATCCTCTAATTTTTTCCTTTATTTCTGCAGAGTTGGTGGCCATGACCTCTTTCTCATTTCTGATTTTATTTATTTCCAGCCTCTCTTTTTTTTGTTATACTAGTTAAGGGTCCCTCATTTTTCTTGATTTTCTCGAAGAACCAACTTCTGGTTTTGTTGATTCTTTCTATTGCTTTCATGTTCTCAATTTCTTTTGTTTCTCTTCTAATCTTTGTTATTTCTATCCTTCTGTTTGGTTTGGGCTTAGTTTGCTGTTGTTTCTCTATTTCCTCCAGGTGAACAGTTAGTTCTCTGATTTTTGCCCTTTCACCTTTTAAATAGGCATTTAGTACAATGAATTTCCCTCTTAGCATGACCTTTGCTGCATCCCATAAGTTTTGATATGTTATGTTTTCATTTTCATTTGCCTCAAAATATTTACTAATTTCCCCTGTAATGTCTTCCTTGACAAACTGGTTGACATGTGGTCTATCATGGAGAATGGTCCACACACCCTTGAGAAAATTGTGTATCTTTCTTTTGTGGAGTGTAGTGTTCTATAGAGGTCTCTTTAGTCTATTTCATTTATCATACAATTCAACATTTCTTTTTCCTGATTGATACTCTCTCTAGGTATTCTATCCATTGATAAGAGCAGTGCATTGAGGACTCCAACTACTGTAAAGTTATCTACTTCTCCCTTCAGTGTTGTCAGTGTTTGCCTCATGTATTTTAGGGCACTGGCTCAGTTCATAAATATTTATGATTATTATGCCCTCTTGATGAACTGTTCCTTTTATTAATATATAGTGTTCTTTTTGCTTCTTTTAATTGTTTTACATTTGAAGTCTAATTTGTCTGATATTAATATAATTGCACCTGCTCTTTCCTGGTTGCAGTCTGTGTTAAATAACTTTTTCCAACCTTTCACTTTCAAGCTATTTTTGCTCTTCTGTTGAAAGTTGAGTCTCTTGTAGACAGTGTATGATAGGTCCTGTTTTTAATCAGTTCTTCCAGTCTATGTCTTTCTGCTGGGGAGTTTAATCCATTAACATTTAATGTCATTACTCTAAGAGCACTACTTTCTTCTATCATTTTGACTTTTGGATGTCATATATCATATCTTATTTTTTCTTTCTCTCTCTTTTTACCCTTCTGATAGTCTTCATTTGTACACTCTTCTCCAAACCTCTCTTCTGTCTTTTCCTATCAGCCTAAAGCTGTCACTTCAGTATTTTCTGTAGAGCAAGTCTCTTGTTCAAAAACTCTTTCAGTGTCTGTTTGTCTGAAAATATTTTAAACTTTTCCTGGATTTGAAGGACATTTTTGCTGGATGAAGAATTGTTGGTTGGCAGTATTCCTCTTTCAATCTCTTAAATATATCATGCCACTGCCTTCTCACCTCCATGGTTTCTGCTGAGAATTCTGCACATAGTTTTATCAAGCTTCCTTTGCATGTGATGAATTGCTGTTCTCTTGTTGCTTTCAGAATTCTGTCTTTGACATTGAACCATCTGAGCAGGAGATGTCTTGTAGTGGGTGTATTCAAATCTATTCTGTTTGGTGTACACTGCATTTCTTGAATCTGTAATTTTATGTCTTTCATAAGAGCTGGGAAATTTACAGTGATCATTACCCTTCTCTTTCTGGGGCACCCATCACATGCATATCTGTGTTCTCCACATTGATATTCAGTTCCCTGAGACCCTGCACATATTTTTCCATTATTTTCCCTAAGTATTATTTTGGGTGTGTGATTTCAGATATCTTTTTATTTTAACCCAGCACCCAGCTTTATCACTTCTTAACATGTTGCCACATATGCTTTGATTTCTTTTTGCAACATAACATTATAAATACAGTTGAAGAACCCTATGTCCTCTCCCATTCCCTGCTCACCTTCTTTAGAAATAACCACTATTGAGAGTTTTATTCTTCTATAGAAATGATATGTGCTTATTTTAAGACAATCCATAGAGTGGAGAATTATATAAAATAAAAAATAAAAATCCTCCTGCTTCCCCCAGCCTTCAACTCTGAAATTACCTCTGTTAAAACTTTCATTGAATCTCTCCATGTATTTTTTTAATACAGAGGAATTATATCAGCTTTCTTTTCTTTCCCAACACAAATAGAATCCCACTTTACATACTGTTCTCCAACTTGCTTGTTGTTTCCAGTTATCAGTGTTCTTTGGATATTTTTCCATGAATGGATGAATCTACCAGGTTCTTTTTAACATCTTTTCATAAGATTCTGCTTTGTTTAATCAGCTTCTCATGGATGGGCATTTAGGGGGTTTCCAGTTATTTTGCTGTTCTAAATAAACAAGACTGTAATGAACATTCTTTTTTTTTGTAGTTTGAGAGTTTCAGGTATTTACTGCTAGCTGTTCCAATTCATTAGAACCTAAAAAGGGTTGATATATTGTGTGTAAGACTGCCACCAGAGTGACCTCTTGGCACATTTTGGAATCTCTCAGCCACTGAAACTTATTTCATTTCATTTCACATCCCTCTTTTGGTCAAGAAGATATTCTCCATTCCATGATGCCAGGTCCAGATTCCTCCCCAGGAGTCATATTCCACATTGCCAGGGGTATTTACTCCCCTGGGTGTCAGATCCCACATAGCGGGGAGGGCAGTGATTTCATCTGCCAAGTTGGCTTAGCTAGAGAGAGAGGGCCACATCTGAGCAACAAAGGCATTCAGGAGGAGACACTTAGGCGCAATTATAAGCAGGCCTAGCCTCTCCTTTGCAGTAACCATCTTCCCAAGGGCAAGTCCCATGATTGAGGTCTCAGCCCATCAAACTACAAGTACCCAATGTCTGTGAGCACATCAGCAAACATCAAGGTGGGGAAGCCCAACATCCCATGCATTCTCCCACAGCAATGTTCACATTAGTGGTAGCATATAATATTTCTCTTATTTTGCTCAGCATTATATCTTCAAGGTTCATCCATGTTGTCATATGTTTCACGACATCATTCCTTCTTAATACTGCATAGTATTCCATTGTGTGTATATACCACATTTTATTTATCCTTTCATCTGTTGAAGGTCATTTGGGTTGTTTCCATCTCTTGGTAATTGTGAATAATGCTGCTATGAATATTGGCATGCAGATATCTGTTCATGTCACTACTTTCAGATCTTCCAGGTATATACAGAGAAGTGCAATTGCTGGATCAAAGGGGAACTCTATATTTAGTTTTCTAAGGAACTGCCAGACTGATTTCCAGAGTGGCTGAACCATTATACAGTCCCAGCAACAATGAATAAGAGTTCCCATTTGTCCACATCCTCTCCAGTATTTGTAGTTTCCTGTTTGTTTAATGGCAGCCATTCTAGTTGGTGTGAGATAGTGATTTTGATTTGCATTTCCCTAATAGACAGTGAAGCTGAACATTTTTTCACATGTTTTTGTGCTATTTGTATTTCCTTTTTGGGAAAGTGTCTGTCCATGTCTTTTTTTGCAGATTTTTTATTGGGTTCTTTGTATTTTTGATGTTTAGTTTTAGGATCTCATTATATTTTCTGGATATTAAAACCTTATCTGTTATGTGATTTCCAAATATTGTCTCCCATTCCATAGGTCACCTTTTACTTTTCTGGCAAATTTATTTCATGCACAAAAGTTTTCAATTATGAGGAGTTCCCATTTATCTGTTTCTTCTTTCACTGCTTGTGCTTTGGGTGTAAGGTCTAGGAAACCACCTCCTGTCACAAGATCTTTAAGATATTTCCCTACATTTTCTTCTAAAATTTTAGTGTCTTCACTCTAATGTTTAGGTCTTTGATCCATTTCAAGTTCATTTTTTATAAGGGGTCAGATAGGAATCCTGTTTCATTCTTTTGAATATGGCTATCCAGTTCTTCAAACATCAATTATTGAAGAGGCTATGTCCCATTGCATTGGCTTGAATGCCTTATGAAAGATCAATTGTCCAGAGATTGGGGGGTCTTTTTATGAACACTCAATTTGTGTACATTGGTAAGTATATTTATATTCATGCCAGTACCATGGTGTTTTACCACTGTAGCTTTGTAATATGCTTCAAAGTCAGGTATTGTGAGACTTCCCACATCATTCCTCGTTCTCAAGATATTTTTGGCTATTCTGGGCACCCTGCACTTCCATATAAATTTGGTTATTGGTTTTTTTATTTCTGCAAAGTAAGTTGTTGGGATTTTAATTGGTATTGCATTAAATCTATGAGTCAATTTATGTAGAATTGACATCTTACCTGTATTTAGTCTTGTAATCAATTGTTGTAGTATGATCTTCCATTTATATCTTTCCTCTGTGATTGCCTTTAGCAGTTTCTTGTAGTTTTCTGTGTATAGGTCTTTTGTGTCCTTGGTTAAATTTATTCCTAAGTATTTCATTCTTTTGGCTGCTATTGTAAATGGATTTTTTTTCTTGAACTCTTCCTAAGATTGCTCCTCACTAGTGTATAGAAATGCTACTGAATTTTCCATGTTGATCTTGTACCTTGCCACTTTGCTGTATTCATTGATTAGTTCTAGTAGCTTTGCTGTAGATTTTTCAGGATTTTCTACATATAGGATCATGTCATCTGCAAACAGTGAAAGTTTTACTTTTTCCTCTCTAATTTCTCACCTAATTGCACTAGCTATATCTTCTAGCACAATGTTGAATGACAATGGGGACAGTGGACATCCTTATGTTGTTCCTGATCTTAGAGGAAAAGCTTTCAGCTCTTTCCTCATGGAGTATATTAGCTGTGAGTTTTTCATATACTG
This sequence comes from Choloepus didactylus, assembly GCF_015220235.1. Taxonomy (NCBI): domain Eukaryota; kingdom Metazoa; phylum Chordata; class Mammalia; order Pilosa; family Megalonychidae; genus Choloepus; species Choloepus didactylus. The sequence continues at coordinate 95,919,163 of NC_051334.1, read as the reverse complement.
TCTTTATCATATTGAGGAAAGTCCCATCTATTCCCATCCTTTCTATCAAGAAAGGATGTTGAATTTTGTCAAATGCCTTTATAAATTACTGAAAATTAGAGTGGTCAGTGATGGTGATTAAATGTACAAATATAAGAGTGTTTTTACATGAAGGAGAACAAATGAATGGCAGTTGGATAAGGTATTGAGAATGGGATGGTATTGTGGGAAAACACAATCAATGCAAACTAGAGTCTATTGTTAGCAGTAACATTGTAATATGCCTCCACTAATTGTAACAAAGTCAATATACCAAGGCTGAATGTCTATTAGATGGAGATATAAAGTGGGTATAGTAGGTGTACAAGATTTTGGTGGTGGTGGTGTCTGAATTTTTAATGTAGTTTAGTTTATTATTTTTACTTTTATTTTTTTAGTCATCATTTTCTTCTTTTTTCCTTTTTATTTTTCTTCCTCTTTCTCTTTTTTTGATAAGAAATGGAAAGTTTACATGTAGATTGAGGTGGTGAATGCATAGCTATGTGATTATACCAGCAACCACTGATTGTTTGCTATGGATTTAAAGTTTAAAAATAAACAGTGTGGTGAAAGATATGGGGAAAATGTAAAAAGGGGGATATACCTAATCCCTGCTGGTAGGGAAGTAGTATGGTGTAGCCAATCTGGAGGGCAGTGTGCTGGTTCAACAAGAAGTTAAGTATGGGGTTTCCATACAGTCCTGTAAGCATGTTATTAGGTATATACTTAGAACTGAGAGCAAGGACAGAAATGGACATTTTCACACTGGGGTTTTTGGCAGCAATATTAATGTTTCACACTTGATGCAGGTGGCCTAAGCGTACATTGACTGATGAATGGACTGGTGAACTCTGGTGTATATTTACAATGAAATATTGAGTGCCTGCAAGAAGAAATGAAATTGTGAGGTATACAACTGGATAAACGGACCTTGAGGACAGCATGTTTCATGTAATAAGCCAGAAATGAAAAGACAGTCACTATAATGCCTAATATGGACTAACTATAGTGTGCAAATTCTGAGAATTGAATCTGAGAGCATAGGTTATCAGGGGAAGTCTTATTGTAGTGGTTCCTAGATTGTAAGCTCTCACAGCAGTTACCTTTACTCCTGAGTTGTAATGGTTATTTTTAGATTCTGAGATGCTGAGCTCTTGTGTATAACCTTGTCAGTCCCTGGAACTTCAGGTATCTGGGTCACACCTGAGATGAAGAGCTGGAGTTCAGTAGCTATGAATGTCTTTACCTCATACAGCAAATGTTAAAGAAGCTGAAAAAGAGATCAGACTTCAATTAGAGAAATGAACAAATTGGCCTTGGCTAGGACTAAGGTAAATCAGACTAAATCATAGAGGATAATATGGCCTGTATTTTAGAACTTCAAATTTTCTGTGAGACCATAAGTAGAGATGTTTATGTAGTGGAAACCCTTTATTTTCTGTAGCATGCTGTATAATTTAACTTGTATGGTCAGTTTATTTAAGCACATAATTATGTGGAACCTTGAATACAGAGTGAGATCTCTTTCATGTTCAGGTTACTTTGAAGCCCTGGTACATCCTAGTTATTTGGGCAGAGGAAAAAGAAGAATTGAAAAGTCCCATTGAAGAATTGGGGGAAAATGTGGAAATATTAAATTTACCCATCTGGGGAATTACTTAAATTCTCACAAACATTGGGGACTTCCAAGTTGGTGGACTGAGCACTCATCCTTGGGGCTTGCCACATGAAGCCTGTTGCTCCAGAGGAGAGGCTAATCCTACTTATAATCATGCCTAAGAGTCACTCCAAGTGGACCTCTTTTGTTGCTCAGATGTGGCCTCTCTATTAAGCCAACTTGGCAGGTGGACACACTGCCATACCCCCTATGTGGGACATGACTCCCAGGGGTGTGAATCTCCCTGGCAACATGGGACATGACTCCCGGGGATGAGTCTGGACTCTGCATCATGAGACTGAGAAAGGCTTCTTGATGAAAGGGAAAATACATGAAAAAAGTAAAGTTTCAAGGGCTGAGAGATTTCAAATGGAGTCAAGAGGTCATGCTGGAGTTTATTATTATGCATTATATGGATATCCCTTTTCAGTTTTTGGTGCATTAGAATACCTAGAAGGAAATACCTGAAACTGTTGAACTGCAACCCAGTAGTCTTATTTCTGGAAGATGAGGGTATAACCTTATAGCTGTATGGTGTGACTGTGTGATTGTAGAAAACCTTGTGGCTCACACTTCCTTTATCCAAGGTATGGACAGATGAATAGAATAGTGGAGACAAAAAGTAAATGAATAGGGGGTGGGGATGAATGTTTTGGGTGTTCTTTATACATTTTATCTATTAATTTTTTTGGAGTAATGAAAATGTTCAAAAATTGACAGTGGTTATGAATGAACAACTATATGCTGATACTGTGTACAGCTGATTGCATTCTTTTGATTGTATCTTTGATGGTTAGGTTCATGTGACAACTTGGACAGGTGACAGTGCCCAGGTGTCTGGTCAAGCAAGCACTGGCCTCACCATTACTTCAAGGACTTGTGTGCCTGGTTAATAAACCAGAAGGCTGGTTTATTAAATGATCAGTCAATTGATTGCATTTATAGCTGATTACTACAATGAAGGGCATGTATTCTCCAAAGAGAGAATTCAATCAGCTGGATTTAATCCAATCATTTGAAGACTTTTAAGGGAGAAGAGAGAGAACTTTTTCCTCAGTCAGCCTCTGAGTTCATCAAAGACCTTCATTGGAAATTGCTAACTTGCTACCTGCAATACAGAATTTGGACTCATACATCCTGCGTACAGAATTTGTTCCCATGTATCCCCATAGTTGCATGAGACACATCTATAAAATCTCATATTTACAGATATCTCCTGGTTCTATTTCCCTAGAGAACCCTAACTAATAGAGCTTGGAACCAGAAGTGGTTCTTGAGAAACAGAATCTAAAAATGGGCTTTTACAATTGGTTTTCTACTCTGATTAGCTTCAAAGGCAATGGAGACTCCATTTCTAATAATCAAGATGGCACTGGCAGTCCATGGTGTGAGCTGGCAAGGGAGATACACAAATTATCACCATTTGATTTTCTCCTAATCATGCTCTTGTATCAGGCAAGGCTTTGGATGTGAGTGTTTTTGACACCTTAACAGAGTTTTGTGGAGTTAAGAGGTATAATGATTTTGGCTGGTTGTTCATAGATGTGCTGGATAAATTTATAATAGAAGGGATGAGATGAAGCCTTTAAATTTGAAACTTAAATGCTGTTTGACAAATGTAAAGGTTTCTATGTGTGCTTTGAAAGAAAATCTTATTTCCTGTGGCTACAGACTTGAGATCTCTGAAAACCAGACCCAGAGTCTCATTGTGTGAGAAGCAGATTTACAACATAAACTAAAATCTAAACCTTGCAGTGTGTCTGTTGTTAAAGACATTGATTAGAAAAGAATGGGATCCTGAAAATTTGGATGGGAACATGTGTGTTGATAATAATGACAGTGAGGACATTGGAACCATGGGTTCTCCTGAGTTTTTGCTAGATATACATGTAATGGTCTTCTCAGAGGACACATTCTCCCCACTTCCAGTTTTCCCTGAGGATACAGCTACCCAACCTCCAGTCTGCCTTGAGTAAACGGCTTTGCAACCTCCAATCTGCCCCTATTAGCCTGCCATCCAAACGCCAGCTAAAGATGTTAACCCTTCAGTGCCTGCTACACCTGTAACCACCTCCCCTGAGGAAGCAGCCCTCACTCCTCTTTCAGGAAAGAGTAATCCTTTTTCACAGCAATGGAATGTCCTGAAGTAATTGGCTTGAAGGATACTTCTAATTCTTTTCATGACCCACTCCCACCACCACTCTTTTCTTCAAGACCTGTAACTAGGTGAAAGTCTCAACAGGCCCTGAAAGGTGGAGGTACAAAGTGTAACCCATGAGGAAATACACTATACTTCAAAAGAACTGCATGCATTTTCCAATTTATATAGACATAAATCAGGGGAATACAGTGGAAGGAATATAAAGTTGGATGAGACTGTATTTATTGATATGGGCCCACTAAGCAGAGATTTGCATTCAATGTTGTAGCTTGAGGGGTTAGAAAGGGCATTAACAGTTTGGGTGGTTGACTGAAACATGGATCAAAAGTTGGCTGACATTACCTGAGGTCAAAATGTCAGAACTGCCCTGGTATAATGTAGAGGAGGTGATCCAAAGGCTTAGAGAGATTGGAATGTTAGAGTGGATTTATCATGGAAGACCTGCTCACCCACCCCAGGAATGTCCAAAGGATACACCTTTTACCAGGACTGTGAGTAATAAATTTGTGAGACTAGCTCTGTCATCCCTGAAGAGCTCTGTAGTTACCCTTTTGTGTAGGTCAGATATTACTGTGGGTACTGCTGTCATTGAGCTGGAATCCCTAAACATAAAGGGAATAATCAGATCCCGAGTTGGAAGAGGAAGCATAGTAGCAGTTAATTGCCAAAGACAAGGTGGGTGTGGCTACAGCAGGCTCAAAGCAGCAGTCAATATAATCTGACTCACAGAGGATTATGGCATTGGCTAGTAGATCATGGAGTACCTGGAAGTAAAATAGATGGGCAGTCTACTAAATTGTTGTTTGATCTGTATAAGTAGAAGAATTATAGCTCAAGTGAGCAAAAGTCTAACTTGAATTACAGAAGCAGAGATTCATGGTCCCTAAATCAATTCCCAGACTTGAGGCAGTTTACAGACCCAGAGACCCTTGGATGAGGGGTAGGCTGGGTACCCTTGGGGAAGGACCCTGTTGCATGGTCAAAAATTTATACTGTGAACTTTCCTCCCAGCCTTCCCTAAGGAGACAGACCTATGCCCTTTTACCAGGATAACTGTGCATAGAGTAAAAGGAAATCATCAGATATTTGGGGGATTATTAGACACTCTCTCAGAAGTGACATTAATTCCAGGATACCTAAAATGTAACTCTGGTTCACCAGTCAGAGTAGGGGCTTATAGAGGCCAGGTGACAGATGGAGTTTTAGCTCAGGTATATCTCATATTGGTTCCAGTGGGTTCCCAGACCCATTCTGTGGTTATTTCCCCAGTTCCAGAATGCACAATTTGAATAGGCATATGGAGCAACTGGCAGAATCCCAACATTGGTCCCTGACTGGTGGAGTGAGGGGTATTATGGTAGAAAAGGCCAAGTGAAAGCCACTAGAACTTCCTCTGCCTACAAAATAGTAAACCAGAAGCAATACCAGATTCCTGGAGGGGTTGCAGAGATTAATGTCACTCTTAAAGACTTGAAGAATGCATGGGTAGTGATTTCCATGACATCCCCATTGAACTCTCCTATTTGACCTGTGCAGAAAACAGATGGAGCTTGGATGATGACAGTGGATTATTGTAAATTTAACCAGGTGGTGACACAAATTGCAGCTGCTGTTCCAGATTTGGTATCATTACTTGAGCAAATCAACACTTCCCCTGATATCTGTATGCAGCTATTGTTTTGGCAAATGTTTTTTCTCAATAGCTATTAGTAAGGACCACCAGAAACAGTTTGCATTCAGCTGGTAAGGCCAGCAGTATAACTTCACTGTCCTACCTTAGGGATATACCAACTCTCCAGCACTATGTCATAAATTTGTCCACAGGAAAGTGGATCATTTCTCCCTCCCATAATACATCACACTGGTCCATTATATATATTGAGGATATCATGTGGATTGGACCTAGTGAGCAAGAATTAGCAACTATTCTAGACTTATTGGTAAGGCATTTGCATGTAAGAGGATGTGAGATAAATCCAACAAAAATATGGGGGCCTTCCACATCAGTAAAATTTCTAGGTGTCCAGTGGTGTGGGACACGTCAAGATATCCCCTCTAAGGTGAGGGATAAGCTGTTGCATCTGATCCCTCCTACAACCAAATAAGAGGCACAATGCCTGGTTGGTCTCTTTGGATTTTGGAGACAACATATTCCTTATTTGGGTATGCTACCCTGGCCCATTTACTGAGTGACCAGAAAAACTAGATTTGAGAGGGGACCAGAATAAGATGAGGCTCTGTGAAAGGTCAGGCTGCTGTGCAAGCTGCTCTGCCACTCGGACCATATGATCCAGCTGATCCAATGGTCCTGGAAATGTCAGTGGCAAATAGGGATTCTGTTTGCAGACTTTGGCAGACTCCTATAGAAGAATCACAAGGCAGGCCCTTAGGATTTTTGAGTAAAGCCTTACCATTCTCTGCAGATAACTACTTTCCTTTTGAGAAAGAGCTTTTGGCCTGCTATTGGGCCTTAGTAGAGACAGAACACTTAAGCATGGGCCAGCAAGTTACCATGAGACCTAAGTTGCCTATCATGAGCTAGGTGTTCTCTGACCTGAAAAACCATAAAGCTGGCTGTGAACAGCAGCACTCCATCATAAAATGGAAATGGTATATACAAAGTAGGACTCCAGTGGGTCCTGAAGGCACAAGTAAGTTACATGAGGAAGTGGCCCAAATGCCCTTGGCCCCCATTCCTGCCACATTACCTTCTTTACCCAGCCCAGAGCTATGGCCTCTTGGGACATTCCTTACAGTCAGTTGACTGAGGAAGAGAAAACGGGCCTGGTTTACAGATGATTCTGCATGATATGCAGTTGCCACCCTAAAGTAGACAGCTGCAGCATTGCAGCCCCTTTCTGGGAGGTCCCTGAAGGACAGTGGTGAGGGGAAATCCTCGTGGTGGGCAGAACTTGGAGCAGTGCACCAGGTTGTTCATTTTGCTTGGAAGGATGACTGGCTAGAGGTGCTTTTGTTTTCTGATTCATGGACTGTTGCTAATGGTTTTTCTGGATGGTCAGGGACTTGGAAGGAACATGATTGGAAAACTGTTGACAAAGAAGTCTGGGGAAGAGGTATGTGGATAGACCATTCTTAATGGGCCAAAAACATGAAGATATTTGTGTTCCATGTAAATGGTCACCAAAGGATGACTTCAGCAGAGGAAGATTTTAATACTCAGGTAAGACTACCCATTCTGTGGACACCAGACAGCTTCTTTCCCCAGCCACTCCTGTCATTGCCCAATGGTCTCATGAACAAAGTGTTCATGGTGGTAGGGATGGAGTTTATGCAAGGACTCAGCAACATGGGCTTCCACCCACCAAGGCAAAGCTGGACACAGCCACTGCTGAGTGCCAATTATGCCAGCAGCAGAGACCTACACTCAATCCCTGATATGGTACCATTCCCCAAGGTGATCAGCCTGTTACCTCTTGGCAGGTTGATTACATTGGACCACTCCCATCATGGAAGGTACATCAATTTGTAGGTGAAATAGACACCTACTCCAGATATGGTTTGCCTTCCTTGCATGTAATGCTTCTGCCAAAATTACCATTAATGGACATACAGAATGTCTTATCCACCATCATGGTATTCCACACAGCATTGCTTCTTAACAAGAAACCTGATTCACAGCAAATGAAGTGAAGGAATGGGCACATACTCATGGAATTCTCTGGTCTTACCATGCTCCCTATCATCCACAGGCAACTGAGTTGATAAAATGATGGAATGGCATTTTGAAGACTCAAGGCAACAACTAGGTAGCAATACTTTGCAGGACTGGGACAAGGTTCTCCAGGATGTTGTGTATGCTCTGAATCATTGTCTGCTCTATAGTGCTGTTTCTCTCATAGCCATGATTCACAGCTCTATGAATCAAGGGGTGGAAATGGGAGTGACACCACTCACTATTACTCCTAGTGATCCACTAGCAAAATTTTTGTTTCCTGTCCCTGCAACCTTAAGATCAGCTGGTCTACAAGTCTTAGTTCCAAAAAGAAGATTGCTCCCACCAGGAGACACAACAATTATCCCATGGAACTGGAAGTTAAGACTGTCACCTGATCACTTTGGGCTTCTCATGCCTCTGAATCAACAGGCAAGGAAGGAGATTACTGTACTGGCTGGGGTGATTGATCCTGATGATAACATGGAAATAGGACTGCAACTACACAATGGAGATAAATGAGTTTTCTTGGGTACAGATCCCCTAAGGTGTCTCTTAATACCATCATGCCTTGTGATTAAAGTCAATGGAAAACTGCAATAACCCAATCCAGGCAGGACTACCAATGGCCCAGAAACTTCAGGAATGAAGATTTAGGTCACCCCGCCAGGCAAAGAACCATGGCTAGCTGAAGTGCTTTCTGAGGATAAAGGGAACATGGAATGGGTAGTGGAAGAAGGTAGTGATAAATATGAACTGCAACCATGTGACCATTTACAGAAATGAGGACTATGACAGCATGACTATTTCCTCCTTGTATTTTTATGAGTTTGTTTTTATTTGTCCACAAAGCCATACCTTTGTTTTCTTTTTTATGTTTTCCCTTTATCATATGATTTAAGTTGTACTGTTCATTTCATAGTATTTAAGTGATAGGATATCAAGTTTAAGATTGACAGTTACCGAAGAACTTGCACCCTATTCTGGAGAGATTTAGTGCATTTCCAGTTGTATGCATGAATGCTGAGTATTGTTAAGTGAAACCTATGCTTGTTATTGTGTTCTATTTAGAGATTAAGTATGGTTTAAGGTGATGTGTATAGCATCCAAATTGACAAGAGGTGGGCTGTGATGGTTAGGTTCATGTGTCAACTTGGACAGGTGATGGTGCCCAGCTGTCTGGTCAAGCAAGCACTGGCCTCACTGTTACTGCAAGGTCATTTTTGTCTGGTTTATAAACCAGAAGGCTGGTTTATTAAACCATAAGTCAATTGATTGCATATGTGGCTGATTACATCAATGAAGGGCATGTCTTCTGCAATGAGAGAATTCAAGGCACTGGATTTAATTCAGTCAGTTGAAAACTTTTAAGGGAGAAGAGAGAGAACTTTTTTCTTCAGTCAGACAGCCTCTTCTTGGGAGTTCATCAAAGACCTTCATTGGAGTTGCCAGCTTGCAGCCTGCCCTATGGAATTTGACTCATGCATCCTGCCCTACAGAATTTGTTCCCGTGTATCCCCACAGTGTGAGACACTTTTATAAAATCTCATATTTACAGATATCTCTTGTTGGTTATATTTCTTTAGAGAACCCTGACTAATACAGTATGACATGTGTCTATACATTAATAAAGTTGCAAGGGAAAAAATGAATAGAAATATCATGGACATAACTCTAAAATTTGTGGGGGAATAAACCAAAATTTTTGAGCCCCTATTACACATCTCATAATACCTTACCCCTTTTAGTCATTACCTCAACTTTAAGAGATATTTAGGTAATTATTATTATTATTGCACCCAATTCACATCTGAGGAAACAGGCTTAGAGCAGTCACAGGACTTGCTCAAGTGACCCATCCAGTAAGTGGCAGAGCAGAGATGGAAAGCAGGTTTGCCCAAACTGGGTCTAAGCTTTACTGTCTCTGCATGCCATCTGCTTAGAACACTCTTGATTCACTTTTACCTTTCTCTTCTCTGAAGAAAACTGAAGTGCAGGTCTATAGTCTTGCTCCAGTTCTTTCAGTTAACAAATGGGTTCTCAATTATTTATAAGACATGTGTGAGATGGTGTGGAATCAAATTCACATCTCTTCCTACAGCATCATCATTCTAAAGGGCAGTTATATCTTTAGTAAGGGGAACCAAAATCTTGAAAGAAAGTGGAAAGTGCTACGTGTGTAAAACAATTTTAAACTTTTCAAAGCTGTAGCAAATTTATAATAATCGTATCACTATTTGCAGTATGGGAGTGCTTTGTTTACAGTAAACTTTCAAATTTCCCTCCATGCAGAATGCCTCTCCATCTTCCATCTGCCATGCCCATGTCTGTATGGTGGGCAAAAGGGGTCACAGTTTGAAAGTGTGCATTTCCCTGCCTGAGAGGGGCCCACCCTATCTCACCAAGTATTCTGGTAGCAAAAAATGGTAGTGGAACTAGTGCTAACAGTAGTATAGTATAGTAGAAGTAGTAATTTTTACTGAGTTCTTAACTAACATTGTGCTAGGTGCTTGGGATATAAAAGTGAATAAAAAATTAAACCTGCCTTCTTGAGATAAAATGGTCAAGAAGGGACAACCAACAAGCAGTCACTAATTATGTATACAGTAACCTGACAGAGCTTTGCACAGACAGCTGTGGCTGCTCAGATAGGAGATGGTATCAAAGTCAGAGCCAGGGTTCCAGAAAGTGTTTCCTGCTCTGAGATGGTTACCTGGGAGGAGCTGTCATGGAGAAGAAGGAGGCAGGGAGGTTGCCAAAGAAGCATGAGGCAGGAAGATGCATTCCTTCATCAGAATATACTACATAAATATCAAGTCTGTGATTTCTAAGAAATTATTTAGTATAATGAATAATTAATTTCACCTCCAGCCACATAATAATCTTTCAAAACTTCAGGTGATCATGGAGAGAAATATATATCAGGTTTTAAAATTTTTAGCAAATTTAGTTTCTGCTCTTGTACTTTGCACTGATGCTGCTTAATACCTGCTTCTCTTTCATGGCAAGAAATAGAATAATAAGGATTAAAAAAGCAAAATTAAATCCATTTTCATATTCAACTTTAATATTGCACTTCATTAAGGTACAGTTGACTTTCAGTTGGGTATTGGAATTAAAAATTGTAAAGCTTTTAATCATATGAATTCAAGCTTCAGCAGTGGTCATATCTAATGATGGTATAGTTGCATCATGAGAACAAATATTTATGAGGCCTAGGAGACACTTGACAAAAACTCATTCATGGTTTCTTCCTTTCCTAATGGAAGCCAAGAAAACTTCATCTGCTTGTTGTGCCTGTAGATCATGAAGTTGGGAAACTGGGGAAACTAAGTAGCCAAATAAGGGCACAAGGTCAGCCACTCAGTTAATAAATCTGCTGTTAAACTTCAGCTTTGGACTGAAGCAGCCAAATGTCTACTTCAATGACATTTCTAGTATCCCTGAATGTGTATGTGACAAATAATTCTGTGGCCATGTAAGTCATCATATCTAAACATGGCATCACTGTGGGCAACCCCACCAGATGTGTCATTAGGGTGTATTGTCTATAACTGAATAAGCAATTTTAGTTTCTGACAAGCAACCTAAAAGTAAACAGAATGAAAATCTCTTCATGTGCTTTATATAGGTGAAGTATAAATGTGTATTTATTATTGCCAAGTGTGAAATGTTGCAGTAATAGATTAGTGAAATCTGTTAATTCTATGTGTAAACAAGTATGGAGAACTATTGACTAAACAGGAAAATAAATTGTCCATTGCAAGGAAAAAAAGGATAGGCATAGAAGAGATGTTCCCCAATATGATGAGGGCAATATAGAAAACCCACAGCTGAGGTTGGAAGAAGATGGTGGCATAGAGAAGTGTGGAAGCTAGTTAGTCCCCTAGAACAACTAATAAACAACCAGGAACAACAAGTAAGTAATCTGGAATAACTGCTGGGGGACACACGTGACTATCCACACATCATAGACCAACCTGGATTGGGAGGAATGCCTGAGATCACAGCATAAAATCTATAAGTAAAAACTGCACACCCAAGCTGAGAGCCCCTCCCCCACAGAAGCCAAATCTGCAAAGCACTCTCTGAACAAGTGAATATACCTCAGCCCAGCTCCAACTGATGTTTTTATTAACAAATGTTGACTTCTCCACACAAGCTATGAATCCCCAAAAGGCAGAAAGAGACTTTTGTTGACAACTGACCTTGGAGAGCTGGAGGACCTCTCTGGAATGGAGGGGGAGCCCAGAAGACCAGGTGCTAACTCTGGCTGATGGGTGAAACTGAGGGTGGACATGGACTGGCCCTGAAGGGGGCTTTCTGTACATTTACCAGCTCAATGGAGAAAGCCTCAGCCATTTTCAGTTCCCAGAATTCTGACCCAGACAAGGGTGGAGGTAGCAGAGCCAGAGAGACTATTCAAATGCAAATGATATCTCCCCAGCAGAAAGACATAATGCCAAGAGGCAAGAGGTAGTGCCAAGCTCTACTATTGGCCTTCCATTCAGAACCAGACACCAGAGTCTGGGGGAAAACAACCAAGGGCCACACCTCCTTACACCAGTCTGGAGTGACAGGCTGACAGTTGCTACCAGCTGGGCAGAAAAGCACAGTTGACTTGAGACCTCAAAGGGTGTATCAATCTTCTAAGACACATCCTCAGGGAGACCTGATACTATTGCCTGCTTCTGAAATCTGAGCCCATTCCGATCTGGGAAAACCTGATAAGAGTAACCAAAGAAACCAGATGCCTAGACAACAGAAAACTACAATGTATACTGAGAAAAATGAAGTTATGGCCCAGTCAAAGGAACAAACTTACACTTCAACTGAGATACAGGAATTGAAACAACAAATGCTAAATCAATTCAAAAAGTTTAGGCAAGATATATAAAAAGAGATGAAGCATATAATGAAAACCCTGGGTGTACATAAGGCAGAAATCAAAAGTTTGAAAAAAACAACTGGTAGAATTTATGGAAATGAAAGGCACAACACAAAGATGAAAGACAATGGAGACATACAACAGCAGACCTCAAGAGGCAGAAGAAAACACTCAGGAACTGGAGAACAAGACACCTGAAAGCCTAACACAAAAGAACAGAGAAAGAAAAGAATGGAAAAACATGACAAACATCTCTGGGAACTGAATGAGAACACAAAATGCAGGATGACTGTGAGTATGGTTTCATGTGTGTTCCAGAAGGAGAAGAGAAGAGAAAGGGGGCAGAAGCAATAATAGAGGCACTAATCAATGAAAATTTCCCATCTCTTATTAAAGACATAAAATTACAGATCCAAGAAGGGCTGCATGCCCCAACAGAATAGATCTGAATAAGCCTATGCCAAGACATTTAATCAGATTATCAAACAACAAATATATAGAGAGAATCCTGAAAGCAGCAAGAGAAAAGTGATCCGTCACATACAAAGGAAGCTTGATAAGACTATGTGCAGATTTCTCAATAGAAACTATGGAGGCAAGAAGGAAGTGGTGTGATATATTTAAGATACTGAAAGAGAAAAACCACCAACCAAGAATCCTATATCCGGCAAAAGTGTCCTTCAAATATGAGGGAGAGCTTAAAATATTCTCTGACAGACAATGACAGAGTTTGTAAACAAGATACCTGTTCTACAGGAAACACTAAAAGGAGCACTGCAGACAGAAAGGAAAAGAAAGGAGGGAGAGTTTGGAACACAATTTTGGGAGCTAGTAGCACAGCACTGTAAGTACAGTGAACAAAGATGACTGTGAGTATGGTTGAAAGAGGAAGGTTAGGAGCATGTAGGACACCAGAAGGAAAGAGGAAAGATAAACACTGGGACTGTATAACTCAGGGAAACCTAGGGTGCTCAATGATTGTGATAAAAGGTACAAATAAGTTTTTACATGAGGGAGAATAAATGAATATCAACATTGCAAGGTGTTAAAAATAGGGTGGGATTGGGGGAAAATACAGTCAGTGCAAACTTGAGACTATAATTAAGAGAAACATTGTATTATGCTTCCTTTAATGTAACAAAGGCAATATAAGAAAGCTAAGTGCATATGAGGGAACACAGGGGAGGGGTATGAGACTCTTGGCATTGGTGATGTCTGTTTATTTTACTTTGGTCTAATGCCATCTTTCCTTTTGTTGCTTCCTAGCTGTCATGATATTTTTCTCTTTCTTTTTTTTTCTTTTGTCTCTCTCCCTCCTTTGACTCCTCCTCCTTCTTTGTGGAAGAAATGGACATGTCCTTGTATAGATAGTGGTGATTCTGGTGAATACATTAACATGCCACTATACAGGAAACCAATGATTGTTTACTTAGGATGGAGTGTATGGTTTGTGAATGAAACCATCTTACAAAAATGGGTGGATGAAGAAACCTTGATGGCACTATATTGAGTGAAATAAGATGACACATAAGGGCAAATATTGCAGGTTCTCACTGATATAAACTAGTTTTAATATGTAAACTCATAGACATGAAATATAAGTTGCCAGGATATAGAATGGGGCTAAAGAATGGGGAGCAGTTGCTTATTATGAGCAGAATGTTCAACTAGGGGGAACTTAAACATTTGGAAGTGGACAGAGGTGATGGTGTCATGTTGTGAGAATGACTATCAGTGCTGAATGGTGTGTGAAGGTGGTGGAAAGGGTAAGCTCAGAGTCATGTATGTCACCAGAATGAAAGTTGGAGGTTAGAAGATGGAAATGTATAAAACAGTGAATCTTGTGATGGACAATGTCCATGATTAACATGTACAGTTAATACAAATATTAGAAATCACTCTCATGAACTAGAGCAAATGTGTGACACTATAACTGCAAGTTAATAATAGAGGGGAATATAGGAAAAAATATACTTATTACAAACTATATACTACAGTTAGTAGTATTATAACATTCTTTCATCAACAGTAACAAACGTACTCTAACAATACTATGAATCAATAATGGGGGGGTGGCTAGGTGTATGGGAGGACTTGAGTTTCCTTTTTTTGTCTTTATTTCTTTTCTGGAGTAATGAGAATGTTCTAAAAATTGAAAAAAATTAATTGTGGTGATGGATGCACAGCTGTATGATGGGACTGTGGGCAATTGATTGTACACTTTGGATCTTTGGATAATTGTATGGTTTGTGAGCAATTTCAATTAAAAAAATGAAAAGAAGGCATAAGCAGGCAAAATAATCTTTTTTAAAGCCACTTATAGAGCACTGTGTTAAGAGTTAATTAATCATATGTCAAATTCTCAGTTTATGTAAAGGGATGAAATTCTTTAATTTCTTTCAATTGTTTGAATATGCATTCATGTATAAATAAATATTTAGAAAAAATAAAAACAAAAAACAAACAAACAAAAACCCCACAAATAACATCATACTCAGTGGGAAAAGATTGAAAGTTTCCCCTCTATGATCAGGAAGATATCAAGGATGTCTACTGTCACCTTTTTTATTCAATGTTGTGCTGGAAGATCTAGCTAAAGCAGTTAGACAAGAAAAAAAAAAATAAAAGGCCTCCAAATTGGTGAGGAAGAAGTAAAACTTTCACTGTTTGCAGATGACATGCTCCTATATGTAGAAAATCAAGAAAATTCTACAGCAAAGACACAAAAGCTAATAAATGAATACAGCAAAGTTGCAGAGTACAAGATCAACATGCAAAAATCCATAGTGTTTCTACACTGGTACTGAGAAACATGAGAAGGAAATCAAGAAAAAATTCCATTTATAATACCAACCAAAATAATCAAATATTTAAGAATAAATTTGACCAAATTTATAATTTGGTTATAATAAATTTAAACAAATTGCCTATACACAGAAAACTACAAGAAATTGCTAAAAGAAATCACAGAGGAACTAAATAAATGGAAGGTCATACCACATTCATTGACTGGAAGATTAAATATATTTAAGATGTCAATTCAATCTAAATTGATTCACAGATTCAATGCAATACCAATTAAAACCTCAACAATTTATGTGCAGAAATATATAAACAAATAACCAAATTTATTTGGAAGGGCAGGATGCCAAGAATAGCCAAAAATATCTTGTGAAAGAGAAATGAAGTGGGAGGTCTCACATTACCTGACTTTGAAGCATATTACAAAGCTACAGTGATCAAAACAGCATAGTACTAGACTAAATATAAATGTACTGTATAATGGAATCAAATTGAGTATTTAGAAATATACTCATCTATGCACTATTGCTCTTTGATAAGACAGTCAAGTCAAGGCAACTGGGACAGAGCAGTCTCTTCAATAAATGGTGTTTGGAGAGCTGGATAGCCATATCCAAAAGAATGAAAGAGGATTCCTATCTCACCCTTATACAAAAATGTTCTTGAAATGTATTGAAGTCCTAAACATTAGAGTTAAGTCCATAAAACTTATAGAAGAAAATGTATGGAAATGCCTTAAAGATCTTGTGATAGGATATGGTTTAAAAGTTGAACATTTTGTGAATCAGAGGACTTTGCCAGAAAAGTAAAAAGACAGCATAGGCAATTGGAGACAATATTTGGAAACCATATATCAGATAAAGTTTTACTATCCAGAATACATAAAGAGGTTCTGCAACTCAACATGAAAATTATGAACAACACTTGGGTGTTCTGTTTTACTGTTTTTTACTTGACAGTTCTTTTTTACTTTTATTTTTATTATTATTTTTGGTGTTTTTAACTTTTATTTTTTCTTATTTTTATTTTTTGAAGTAATGAAAGTGTTAAAAAATTGATTGTGGTGGTGAATGCACAACTATAAGATGATAATCTGAACAATTGGTGTATACTATGGAAGACTGTATGATATGTGAATATACTTAAATAAAATTGCATTATATAAAAAGACAACCCAATTAAAACATGGGCAAAATACATGGACAGATGCTTTGCTAAAAAGGAAATACAAATGACTCAAAACATATAAGAAGATGCTCAACTTCATTGACTATTAGGAAAATGCAAATCAAAACCACAATGAGGTATCATCTCAGTCCTACTAAAATGACCGTTATCAAAAAAGCAGAAAATTACAAGTGTTAGAGGGGATGAGTCAAAGAGGCACGCTTATTTACCGTTGGGAATGTAGAGTGGTGCAACCACTCTGGAAGGCAGTGTGGCATTTCCTAGGAAGCTAAGTATAGAATTGCCAAATGATCTAGCAATCCCATTGCTAGGCATATACTCAAGGAACTGAATGTTAGGACACCAACAGACATTTGTAAACCAATGTTTATTGTGGTAATATTTTTGATTGCCAAGAGATAGAAACAGCTCAAATGTCCAACAACAGATGAGTGAATAAGCAAACTGTGGTACATACATATGTTAGAACATTATGTAGCTTTAAGAGAGAATAAAGTCTTGGAGCATATAACAATGTGTATGAAATTTGAGGATGTTATGTTGAGTGAAATTAGCCAGACAGAAATAGACAAATACTGTATGCTCTCACTAATATGAACTAACATTAATGAACAAACCTCAGAGCACAGGTTATCAGGAGATAGATAGAGAGTAGAGATCAGGTATTTGATGCTGAAGAAGTATTGAGTGTTCAACAAGATTGATTGTACAGATCAAGAAATAGATACGCAATACTGTGTGATGGTTACACAATATTGTAAGTACACTGAACAAAGATCACTGTGAGTAACTTTGATAGAGGAAGGATGGGGCATGTATGTCACCAGAAGGAAAGATAGAAGATAAAGACTGGGACTATATAACTTGGTGAAACCTAGAGTGGTCAATAATGGTGATTAAAGGTACAAATATACGAACATTTTTACATGAAGGAGAACAAATGAATGTCAAATTTGCAAGGTGTTGAAAATGGGATGGCATTGGGGGACAAACACAATCAATGAAAACTAGAGTCTATAGTTAACAGCAACATTATAGTATGCTCCCATTCATTGTAACAAAAGCAATATACCAAAACTAAATGTCTATAAGCAGGGGATACAAAGGAAGGCTATGGGATTCTTGGTGGTATTGATGTCTGACATTTCTATTGTATTTTATTTTATTTTTATTGTTTCTTTTATTGTTTAGTATGCTTATTTTAACTCTTTTGGAGTAATGAATGCATTCAAGAGCTGATTGTGGTGATGAATGCACAACTATATGATGGCACTGTGAACAATTCATTGTACCCTGTGGATGATTTTATGATATGTGAATATATCTCAATAAAATTTCAGTGGAAAAAAATATAGAGGGATACAATTGCTGGAGAAAAATGTGGATGTACCTAGTCACTGTGAGTGGGGAATTAGAATGGTAAGCCCATTTGGAGGGCCGTGTGGTGTTCAATAAGAAAGTAAGTATGGGGTTGCCATAAGGTCCTGCAACCACATTACTGGATACATACTTGGAAGAACTGAGAGCAGGGACACAAATTGACAATACAACAGTTGCATCTGTTCCTGATTTGTAATTGTTATCTCTATATTCTGAGATGCTGAGCTCTTTCTGTAGAACCTTGTCCATCCCTGGAACTTCAGGTATCTGTGTGACACCTGGGACTCAGAGTTAGAGTTCAGCAGGTATGAATGTCAGTATTACCCCATATGGCATCTGTTAAAAAAGCTGAAAAAGATTTCTGATTTCAATTAGAGATATGAGTGAAGCAGATCAGTTATGACTAAGTTAAATTGGACTAAAGGATAAAGGATGATATTGACAGTGTTTTAAAAATTCAAGACATGTGTGAGGCCAATGAAAGAGATGTTTACTTTAGCACAGTGTATAATTTAACTTGTATGGTCTGTTTATTCAAACAACATAATTACATGGACTTTTGAATAGGGAATGAGATTGGGTTTGTTTGTACAGACTAGGGTGAAGGCTGGTTACATTACAAAGTAATTTGGGCAGAGAATAAAAGTGTATTTGCAAAGTCCCTTTGAGGAACTGGGGGAAAATATGGATGCATTAATCTTTGCCACTTGGGGAATTACTGATATTCTCACAAGCATTGGGGGCTACAAACTTAGAAGGCCAAGCTCTCAACCTTTGGGTTTGACTTTAAGAAGCTTGTTCCTCCAAAGGAGCCTCTTTTATTGCTCAGTTATGTACTCTCTCATTATGTCAACTTGGCAGGTAACCTCACTGCCCTTCCCCCTACATTGGAAATGACCCCCAGGGGTGTAAATCTCCCTAGCAATGTGGGACATGACTCCTGGGAATGAACCTGTACCCAGCATCATGGGATTAAGAATGCCTTCTTGACCAAAAAGGGGGAAGAGAAATGAAGCAAAATAAAGTTTCAAAGGCTGAGAGTTTTCAAATGGAGTCAAGGGGTCATTCTGGAGGTAATCTTATATATTATGGAGATATCCCTTTTTAGTTTTGAGTGTATTGGAATAGCTAGAGGGAAATACCTGAAACTGTTGAAATGTAGCCCAGTAGCCTTGATTCTTGAAGATGATTGGATAACTATGTAGCTTACATGGTGTGACCACATGATTATGAAAACCCTGTGACTCACACTCTCTATCCAGTGTATGGACAAGATGAGTAGAAAAATGGGGACAAAACTTAAATGAATAATAGAGTTGATGGGGGGACTGGATGTTTTGGGTGTTCTTTTTTACTGTTATTTTAATTCTTATTTTTCTTTTCTTGGAGTAATGTAAATGTTCAAAAATTGATTGTGGTGTTGAATGCAGAAATATATGATGGTGCTTTGAACAACTGATTGTACACTGTGGATGATTACATGGTATGTGAATATATCTTAATGAAACTGATTAAAAAAGAATAATAAAGCATCTTAAGTATGCAAAAACTGTAGCCCTAGTTTTCAAAAACCTTTTTGTAGAAATGTGGTGACTTGCAAACCTGCTGTGAACATTTTTTCAACAGATCTTCTCCAGAATAACCTATCCAAGAGGGTCTAAAATGACTCCATAGGCAGTAAATGTTCTTTTAATACTTTTTAGTCTTGAGATAAGCACCATTTCCCATCTCTGTTATTGTCTCTTCTGCTTTCATGGTCATGGCTCCAGCGATCATGACTCCTATCTTCATAAAAGAAATCATCCCTGCTTCCTCTGTAATGATGGTCAGAACCATGATCAGTGTAATTCTTGTCACAGCTATAATGCCTTCTGCTATGTAGGGATGAGAATTCTGCCTGACATTATGCTGTAATGGTGATGTATCTTGGTGCCACTTTGAGCTTGAAGACTAGTTATAAGAATGATCATGTGACTGAGCCATTGGAGAAAATCCTAATTAATCAAGATGTGGAGAACCAAATTTCCCACCATATGATACCTGCCTCAAAGCACTGTTACTCATGGTTTGCCTCTGAAAATTTTCTGGATAAGAGAAATATCCCTGAATTACCTGTGTTGATGGACTCATGTTTTCTAGTCTTTTCATACCTGCTGCTAGAAAATGTAGAGGTAGGGCTTGAATTTCCAACATGATACTGGGAATATGACAAACTGACATTCTGTGAGGTATGGCTACTTCCTGATCTAAATTGAATTTTGATGGGCCTTCCAAAAATTTTATTCCATTAAGTAGATTCATTCCTTAAAGAACAGATACTTTATGTTTGAAATTTACAAATGCAAATTGCTTTGGTTTACAATCTTTATCTTCTGGAAATTTTACTGGCCCAGCCTGGTGAAGAATTTCAAAATGGAGTTCCTCTCTCACTTTAGTTTCAAGGTTACCCACGAAGAGAGTGCATCCACTTCAGTAGCCACTGCCCCATCTCAGCATCACCCCCTCCCTAATAAGTCTGAGGGAGCAATCAACCACACACATTATTTGATTTTTGAATTGATTTAACATTTTTGTGTGAAAATCTGTAATTAATTGTTTCAACTCCTGTATCTCATTTGAAGTGTTTGTTCCTTTCACTGGACCATATCTTCATTTTCCCTGATGTAATATGTAATTTTTTGTTGGTTTCTAGGCATCTGGTTTCCTTGATTAGTTTATTCTAGAGATCATTTTCACTCTTTTACCTAGCAATTTCTTGTTGGTTGGCTTTGTTCTCCATCTGTTCTTTGGGGTTCAATTCAATTTATTCTAGACCTCTAGTATAGCTTTTGTTTAGCTAATCAGAATTTTCCAGCTCTTGTTATACTGGTTCATGCCTTGCCTATATGGAACCATTTTTTTTGAGGAAGGCCTATCCAGATATGATCAACCCCAATCAGATTTTCCCAGACCAGACAGGCCCAGGTCTCAGGAAGAAGGTGTAATCAGTGTCAAATTTCCCTAAGCATGAGAACCAGCAGGTTGTCAGACTTTCCTGTGAGGCCCTTAGACTATGTTTTACCTACATGCCCAGCAGTTGGCACTTAGTCTGCAGCTCCACATTGGTGTAAAGAGATGTGGTGCCTTTAATTCTCAGCTGACCCTGTCCCTGCCAGAAGTGTGGATGAGACAGAGACAGAGGTAGAAGGCAAGCTTAAGCTGCTTTTATTTTGGTTTCCAGCTCCTGGGGTCTGAATTCTGTGAAGGAAGGCTTCCATTTCAGCCAGGCTCTACTCCCTTTTCTTGTGGAAGATATGTCCTTTAGGGTATTATCTCCTTCATTTGACTCCTTACCTTGTCTCTCAGTCTTATCTTAACTCCACTCTTGCCAGGGTCACTGCTGACAATTGAAAATCCCTGAGGCTTTCTCTAATGAGCTACTTAGAATAGTTTAAAAAAAGAAAAAAAGGAATCCCCTTTTCAGAGCCAATCCTGAGCCCCTAAGGTTTGCCAGTCAAGAGCCAGAGCTGGTATTTTGCGCTATGTGCCCTCTTTCTTGGGAATTTTCCAGTATTTTGAGCTCAGCCAACTCCAAAAGCCTCTGTTTTAATTTTTTTCTGTCAGCCCTGCCTTCTTTCTGTCAGGAGAGACCTCAGGTTTCCTTTCCTGCTTGCTCCAGGCTTATCTGTGCACATAGCTTGTATTCAGTAGTCCAAATTCATTAATTAAAGCTGCAATTGGAGCTTGTTTGATCTACTTCCCTCGCTCTTAGTAGAGACTGCTTCTTTTTCCTATGGGAAAGTGTTCCAACTCATCCTGCCATGCCAGTGGGTGAGGGGTGCTTTACATAACATTCTATGCTGTGATCTAGGCCTTTTCACCCATTTCAGACCAGTGTTTGATATGTGTCTAGTCATGATTGTCCCCCAAGCAGTTGTTACAAACAGTTCCTGGCTATTCACTAGCTGCTCTAGAGGACTAACTGAATTCCACACCTCCCTCTGCTGACATCTTGCCCTGCCCCCTTCTATATCTTTTTGACAAGCCTTGCCTATGTGCACAGAGCTCTCATATAGATTTGTATTGCCTCACTATTAATTAAGAATATGATAATCACAGAAATTGCAGGCATTTAAAAAAGTCCCTTACATTAAAAAGAACATGATAATCAATTATAAACCATGATTTTGGAAGAAACAAAAATAATTCTGGCAATAGAAGAGAACTTAAAAATATAACTTTTAGCATTTATCCTTGAAAGATTTGAAAATAGGTTGTATCCCTTATCCCATGATAAAGGAACATTTGAAGAACAAGAAGTCATTCTTGGCAATTGAAAACATGGTTGATGAAATAAAAACTTCAACAGAAAGGTCACAGATGATTAAAGTGAAGGACATCTCCAGAAATGTAACAAAACAACCAAAGGAAAAAGAAAGAGATTAAAGGATAGATATAGAGAGCATCCAAGATGGTGGATTAGGAGAGACAGAGCAAAATTCTGCTCCATGAAAAACACTAGATAAAAGACAGAAAGTGCTTCAGAATAGTGGTTCCAGGGTTCCACCAGCTAGGCAGGGACTTCTTTATCCATAGTGACTGAACACTTGGAGAAGCCAAGAGACTGCATTCAGAGTCATGTAAGTGTTTGATCCAGAGAAATGGCAGCTGGACTTTTGCTGTGGTTGGGAGAAACTGAGAGACTGTGTTTGGAGGTGAGTTAGAGTAAGACCTGGAAAGCAGCCAGGGAGCCAACAGTGGGATCACATTGGGGAGTGTCTTCCACATCCCAGGCACCTGCCTCAGTATCTGGTGTGGGTGATAGCCCTTTTCATACCCACAGATAAAAGCCCTTGAGCCAGGGATGAGGCACTGCAGCAGACAGATGATCACAGAACTGGGTAGTTTCCATGCCCCATACAGCCCTCTTTGCAGTGGGCTGGGAGACACCCCTTCATAGCACCACAGCAGAATGCTTCCTTAAGTGAATTTGGGATTTGGCTGGCTTCTAATGGCTCACCTTCTTCTTCTGCAGAAGCCAATGGGGTGCAGAGCCTAGAGGGAGGGTGCCACATGGAAGTGCCAGGAGCCCTACACCAAGCTCATGGACTTGTAGGCCCACGGCAGAGAGGGACTGTGGGGAATCTGAGCTGAAGTGTTAGACATGTGCTGCAGCCCCAGGGTATTCCAGTTGTAGCCCTGGGAATGTATGGGAGTACTAGGTCTTAAAGCCCTCTTCCCAGCAAAACTGCACAGGGCATGCCCCTGACCCACAGGGCTGGTGGTCCCCACCGCATACAAAAAATTGGTATGCCAATTGGACATCAAAATGGTTTGGACCACCACTTACTATATAAATGAAGTTGGGGAGAACTGGATTGAGGGTAAGAGGTGGCTCAGGAGGGTCATCTGATGGTAGGTCAGGGAAAGTGCACTGCACCAAGCTGTAGATCTGTCAAATTATAGATAATCATTTCAATAAGGCAGCATACCATGAAAGAACCATATCAAGATAAGCAAATGCCAAGAGGGCAAAAACAACAGAAAATTATCAAGCATATGAAGAAACAAGAAGATGTGGATAACCCAAATGCCCAAATTAAAAAACCAGAGAAGATACATAATTTGGAGAAATTAATCAAAGAAGCAATCACAAACACCAATACCATGGCTCAGGATATAAAGGACATCAAGAAGACCCTAGAAGAGCATAAAGAAAAATTTGCAAGAGTGAATTTAAAAAATAGATGATGTTATGGAAATAAAAGGAACTGTTGATCAAATTAAAAGATCCTGGATACAGCACTAGATTGCAGAAAGCTGAGCAGTGAATCAGCAAGCTCAAAGAGGACAGAATGGAGAGTGAAAGAACAAAAGAAAGAATGGGGAAAAAATTGAAAAAATCAAAATGGATCTCAGTGATATGATGGACAATGTAAAATGCACAAATATAAGAATCATTGGTGTTCCAGAAGGGGAAGAGAAGGGTAAAGGACTAGGAAGAGTATTCAAAGACATTGTTGGGGATAACTTTCCAATCCATCTAAAAGACATAAATATGCAAGTCATAGATGCCCAATAAACTCCAAACAGAATAAATACCAATAAACTCTAAGACATATTTTGGTCAGGTGGTCAAGTGCTGTAGAAAAGGAAAAATCCTGAAAGCAGCAAGAGAGAAGCAATTCATCACATACTAGGGAAACAACATAAGACTAAATAGTCACTATTCAGCAGCCACCATGGAGGCAAGAAGGCAGTGGTATGACATATTTGAAATTCTGAAAGAGCAAAATTGCCAACCAAGAATACTTTATTCAGCAAAGCTCTCCTTCAAATTGTAGTGAGAGCTTAAAATCTTCACAGACAAACAAATGCCGAGAGTATTTGCTAAGAGACCAACCTACATGAAATACTAAAGGGAGCCCTACCAGCTGAGAGAAAAAAAGTAAGGAGTGAGAGGTCTGGAGAAGGGCAGATAACTAAAGAATTTTGGTAAGGGTATGCTAAAGGAAATAAATGGAGAGAGGGAAAAATATATCTGACAAGTATATTAATGAAAGGGAAAATTCACCAAGAAGAAATAACAGCCATAAATGTCTATGCAACCAATAAAGGTGCCCCAAAGTACATGATACAAACATTGGCAAAAGTGAAGGAAGTAATAGATGTGTCCACAATAATTGTGGGAGAATTCAATACATCATTCTCTCCTATAGATAGATCAATGAGACAGAAGACTAACAAGGAAATTGAAAACCTAAATACTGTGATAAATGAATTTGACTTAGCAGACATATATTGATCATTACATCCCAAATCACCGGGACATACATTCTTCTCTAGTGCCCATGGAACTTTCTTCAGAATAGATCATATGCTGGGCCACAAAAAAAGCCTCAGTAAATTTAAAAAGATTAAAATTATTCAAAGCACATTCTGTGACCACAATGGAATACAACTAGAAGTCAATAACCATCAAAGATTTAGAAACTTCACAAATATCTGGAGGTTAAAGAACACACTTCTAAACAATCCATGGGTTAAAGAAGAAATAGCAAGGAAAATTGCTAAATATCTAGAGACAAATAAAAACCAGAGCACAACATATCAAAACTTATGGGATGCAGTGAAGGCAGTATTGAGGGGGAAATTTCTAGCTCTAAATGCATACATTAAAAAGAAGAAAGCTAAAATCAAAGATCTAATAGAACAAGTGAAGAAGCTAGAAAATAAACAGCAAACTAATCCTAAGCCTAGGAGAAGAAAAGAAATAACAAGGATTAAAGGAGAAATAAATGGAATAGAGAACAAAAAAAAAAAGAATAAATAAAATCAAAATTTGGGTCTTTCAGAAGTTCAACAAGGTTGAGAAGTCTTTAGCTAGACTGACAAAATCAAAAAGAGGGAGGGCACAAATAAACAGGATAATAAATGAGAGAGTGGATATTAAAGTGGATCCTGAAGAAATTTAAAAAAATCATAAAAGGATACTATGAACAACTGTATGCCAACAAATTAAATAATGTAGAGGAAATGGACAATTTCCTGTAAACACATAAACAACCTAGACTGTCCAGAGAAGAAACAGAAGACCTCAACAAACCAATCAGAAGCAAAGGTTTCCAATCAATCATCAAAAAGCTTCCCACAAATAAAAGCCCAGGGTCAGATAGCCTCACAGGGGAATTCTACAAAACTTTCCAAAAAGAACTGACAGCAATCTTACTTAATCTCTTTCAAAACATTGAAGAAAATGGAACACTACTTAACTCATTTTATGAAGCTAACAACTCTCTTAATACCAAAACTAGGTAAAGATGCTACAAGAAAAGAAAACTACAGGCCAGTCTTCCTCATGAATAGGGATGCAAAAATTCTCAACAAAATACTTGCAAATTGAATCCAATGACACAATAAAAAAATCCTACACCATGACCAATTGGGGATCTTTCCAGTCATGCAAGGATGGTTCAACATAAGAAAAATAATCAATGTAATACAACACTAACAAATCAAAACAGAAAAATCAAATGATCATCTCAATAGATGCTGAAAAAGCATTCAACAAAACCCAGCATCCTTTTTTTTTTGTTTAAAACACTACAAAAGGTAGGAAGTGAAGGAAAATTCCTCAATATGATAAAGGCCATATATGAAAAACCCAGAGCCAGCATAGTACTTAATGGTAAGAGACTGAAAGCCTTCCTTCTAAGATCAGGAACAAGACGGGAATGACTGCTGCCACCACAGTTATTCAACATTGTGATAGAAGTGCTAGCCAGAGCAATCCAGCAAGGCAATGATATAAAAGGCATCCAAACTGTCATTATTTTCAGATGATATGATCTTATATTTGGAAAACCCTGAGAAATTGATGACACAGCTACTTGAGCTAATAAACAAATTTAGCAAAACAGTGGGATACAATTTTAGTGCACATAACTCAGTAATGTTCCTATACACTAGAAATGACCTAACTGAACAGACACTCAAGAAAAAGATTCCATTCTCAACGGCAACTAAAAAAATCAAGTACCTAGGAATAAACTTAACCAAGGATATAAAGATGTATGCATAGAAAATTATAAACTTTACCAAAAGAAATAGAAGGGGACCTAAGCAGATGAAAAAATATTCCATGTTTGTGGATAAGTAGGCTATATGTCATTAAGATGTCAATTCTGCCGTAACTCATCTACAGATTCAATGAAATTCCAATCAGAATTCCAACAACCCACTTTCCAGACTTGGAAAAGATAGTTTTCAAATTTATTTGGAAGGGAAAGATGTCTCTAATTGCTAAAAACATTCTAAAAAAGAAAAAGGAAGCATGAGGACTTACACTTCCTGACTTTGAAGCTTACTATAAAGCCACAGTGGTCAAAACATCGTGGTACTGGCATAAAGATAGACATATTGATCAGTGGAATCAAATTAAGAATTTGGAGATAGACCCCCAGATCTATGGTCGACTGATATTTGATAAGTCTCCCCAAACCAATGAACTGGACATAAGAGTCTCTTCAACAAATGAAGCTGGGAGAGCTGGGTATCCATATCCAAATGAATGAAAGAGGGCCCCTACCTCACATCCTACACAAAAATTAACCCAAAGTGAATTAAAGATGTCAATACAAGAGACAGTGTCATAAAACTCCTAGAGGATTATGCAGGGAAACATATTAAAGACCTTGTATTAAGTCACTTCTTAAACCTTACACCCAAAGACAAGCAACAAAAGGAAAAATAAATAAATGGGAACTTGTCAAAATTAAAAGCTTGTGTACCTGAAAGGAATTTGTCAAAATGGTGAAGAGACTGCCAACTCAATGGGAAAAATTTTGGAAACCATTTATTTGACCAAAGACTTTTATTTTGCATATATAAACAATCCTACAACTCAATGACAATATTACAAATAGCCCAATTATAAAATGGGCAGAAGATATGAAAAGACATTTCTCTGAAGAGGAAATACAAATGGCTAGAAAACACATGAAAAAATGTTCATCTTCCCTAGCAATTAGGGATATGCAAATTAAGACTACAATGAGATATCTCACACCAACTAGCATGGCTCCCATTAAAAAAACAGGAAACTACAAATGCTGGAGAGGATGTGGAGAGATTGCAACTCTTATTCATTGCTGGTGCGACTCCATAATGGTACCTCCATTCTGGAGGACAGTCTGGTGGCTCCTTAGAAAACTAGATATAGAGTTACCCTCCGATCCAACAATTTCACTTCTCAGTATATACCCAGAAGATCTGAAAGCAGTGGCATGAACAGATATTTGAACACTGATGTTCATAGTGGCATTATTCACAATTGCCAAGAAATGGAAAGAATACAAATGTCCTTCAACAGAAGAGTGGATAAACAAAATGTGGTATATACACATAGTGGTATACTTCACAGCAGTAAGAAGGAAAAATGTTGTTAATCGTATGACAACATGGATGAACCTTGAAGACATAATGCTGAGTGAAATAAACCAGACACAAAAAGAGAGATATTGCATGTTACCACAAATGTGAACTCTGTGAAAAATGTAAAAGAAATATTTTATATTTTAGAATGTAGGGGACCTAGACATAGACAGCCAATATTTAAGGTGGAATAATCATCTAATAAAACTGATAAGTTATTGAGGATAATGTCAATGTTATGGGAATGCTCAGGAATGATTATGGTTAGTAAATTTTCATGGTTGTATTAGGAACATGTTGGAAGAAATGTAGTTATTTTAGTTTTTTTTTATTCCTTTCTTTTCTTAGGGTTTGTTAATTCTCTTGGGGTATATTAGGGACATGTTGGAAGGAATGCAGCTATTTTAGGTTGTTTTTCTTATTCCATTGTTTTGTTTTGTTTGAATTGTTCTTTTCTGGTTTTTGTTAAATTCAGTTTTATTGAGACATATTCACATACCATACAATCATTCACGGTGTACACTCAACTGTTCACAGTACCATCATGTAATTGTGCCTTCACCACCTCTTCTAGTTTGCTAATGCTGCTGGAATGCAAAACACCAGAAATGGATTGACTTTTATAAAGGGGGGTTAATTGGTTACAAAGTTACTGTCTTAAGGCCATAAAGTGTCCAAGGTAAGTCATCAAAAATTGGGTACCTTCACTGGAGGATGGCCAATGGCATCCAGAAAACCTCTGTTAGCTGGAAAGGCACATGGCTGGTGTCTGCTCCAAAGTTCTGGTTTCAAAATGGCTTTCTCCCATTCCTCTCTAGGCTTCGGTTCCTTGAAAACGTCACTCTTAGTTGCTCTTGAGCAAGAGTCTGCTTTCAACAGCTGTCTTCAAACTGTCTCTCATCTGCAGCTACTCTCTCAGCTTTTGTGCATTCTTCAAAGTGTCCCTCTTGGCTGTAGCAAGCTCGGTCCTTCTGTCTGAGCTTATACAGTGCTCAAGTGAACTAATCAAGCTCCATGCTGAATGGTTGGGGCCACACCTCCATGGAAATTATCCAATGAAAGATCTTGCCCACAGTTGAGTGATCACATCTCCACAGAAACATCCAATCAAATGTCTCCAACCCAATCAACAGCAATATGCTTCCTGCCCACACAAGACTGCATCAGAGATAATGGCATTTTGCGGGACATACATCCAAACCAGCACACCACTGCAACCAGTTTTGAATGTTTTCTTTACACCAGAGAGAATAAAAACAAGAATAGAAGAACAAAAGAAAAAAGAACACCCAAGTCATCCCCCCATGCCATCCCAATCTTCATTTAGTCCCTGTCACCATTTTTCTACTCATCCATGCATACACTGAGTAAAGGTAGGGTGATCCACAAGGTTTTCACCATTATACTCTCACCCCTTGTGAGCTACATAGTTATATGATCATCAGCAAGTGTCAAGGCCACTGGCTTAGAATTTGATAGTTTCAGGTATTTATTCCTAGCTGTTCCAATTCACTAAAACCTAGACTGTGATATCTATATAGTGCATAAGAATGCCCACCAGAGTGACCTCTTGACTCCATTTGAAATGTCTCAGCCACTGAAACTTTATTTTGTTTCATTCTGCTTCCCCTTTTTGATCAAGAAGGTATTCTCAATCCCATGATGCTGGGTCCAATTTCATCTCTGAGAGTCAAGTCCTATGCTGCCAGGGAATTTTAAACCCCTGGGAGTCAGGTCACATGTAGTGGGGAAGGGCAGTGGGTTCACCTGCTGAGTTGACCTAGCTAGAGAGAGAGGCCACATTTGAGCAACAGAGGCACTCAGGGAGAGGCCCTTAGGAACAATTATAACCAGGTTTACCCTCTCCTTTGCAGCAATGAGGCTCACAAGGGCAAGATCTGAGATAGAGGGCTCAGCATACCAAACTGTCAGTCCTCAATGTTTATGAGAACATCAACAACAACCCAAGTGAGGAAGTCCAACTCTTCTGCTTTTTCCCCCATCCTCAGTTTAGCCCTGCATATATATTTTTATATTTGTACATTAAGTCACAGTCATTGACCACTCCAGTTTTTGCTAAGTTATACAGTCCCAGTCTTTATCACCTATCTTTACCTCTGGTGTCATACATGCCCCTATCCTACCTCTTTCAGCCCTACTCACAGACATCTTTGTTCAGTGTACATACAACATTGTGCTACCATCACATGGTATGCTGCTATTTCTGGATCTTTAGAATCAATCCTGCTGCACACTCTGTAGTCCTTCAACATCAAATGCCTGATCTCTACCATCTTTCTATCTCCTGATAGCCTGTGTTATCAGCTTTTAACTCTCAAAATTTGCTCATTAATATTAGTTCATATTAGTGAGACAATACACTATTTGCCCTTTTGTTTCTGGCTAACTTCATTCAACATAATGGCCTCAAGGTTCATCCATGTTGTTATATATTCCATGTCTTTGTTCTGTCTTTCAGCTGTGTAATATTCCATCATGTGTATTTATCAGTTTGTTTATCCACTCATATGCTGATGGACATTTGGGCTCTTTCCATCTCTTGGCAATCATGAATAATGCTGCAATAAACATCAGTTTACAAACGTCCATTTGTGTCTTAACTTTCAGTTCTTCTGAGTATAAACCTAACAATGGAATAGCTGGGTCATATGGCAATTCTATACTTAGCTTCCTGGGGAACTGCCACAAAGACTTCCAGAGTGATTGCACCATTCTACATTCCCACCAACAGTGAATAAGTGTGCCTCTTTCTCCACATCCTCTCCAGGACTTGTAATTTTCTGTTTTTTTGATAACGGCCATTCTGGTAGGTGTGAGATGATATCTCATTGTGATTTTGATTTGCATTTCCCTAATAGCCAGTGAAGTTGAGCATTTTTTCATATTTTTAGAGCCATTTGTATTTCCTCTTCAGGAAAATGTCTGTCCATGTCTTTTGCTCATTTTTAATTGGGTTGTTTGTTTTTCTGTTGTTGAGTTGTAGGATTCCTTTATATATTTGGGATATTAAACCCTTATTTGATATGTGTTTTCCAAATATTGTCTCCCATTGTGTAGGTTGTTTTCTACTTTTCTGACAAAGTTCTTTGATGTACCAAAGTGTTTAAATTTCAGGGGATCTCATTTGTCTATTTCTTCTTTGGTTGCTTGCACTTTGGGTATAAGGTCTAGGAAACCACCTTCTATCACAAGATCTTTAGGATGTTGCCATACATTATTTTCTAAGAGTCTTATGGTCTTAGTGCTAATGTTATGTCTTTGATCCATTTCAAGTTAATTTTGGTATAAGGTGTGAGTCAAGAATCCTCTTTCATTCTTTTTTTTTTTTTTACTGTTTATTTAAACACTTTTTATTATGGAAAAATGTCACACACACAGAAGCAGAGAGAATATGTAATTAACCTCTAAGTACCATCACCCAGCTTCAGCAATTACCAGCTCATAGTCAGTGTTGATTCATCCAAGTATCACCTATTCCCTACCCCTCCCTGCAGGTTATTTTGAAAGAAATGCCAGACATTTTATCTGTAAATATTTTAGCACATATCTCTAAAAGATAAGCAATCTTTTAAAAGAAACATAATATCATTTCACACCTAAAAATTTAACAATTCCTTAATATTATAAAATACGTATAATTTTGTTCCATAGTTGGTTTTTTAATTAATTAATTAATTAATTTATTTATTTATTTTATCTTCATTTTATTGAGATATATTCACATACCACGCAGTCATACAAAACAAATCGCACTTTCGATTGTTCACAGTACCATTACATAGTTGTACATTCATCACCTAAATCAATCCCTGACACCTTCATTAGCACACACACAAAAATAACAAGAATAATAATTAGAGTGAAAAAGAGCAATTGAAGTAAAAAAGAACACTGGATACCTTTGTCTGTTTGTTTCCTTCCCCTATTTTTCTACTCATCCATCCATAAACTAGACAAAGGGGAGTGTGGTCCTTATGGCTTTCCCAATCCCATAGTCACCCCTCATAAGCTACATTTTTATACAACTGTCTTCAAGATTCATGGGTTCTGGGTTGTAGTTTGATAGTTTCAGGTATCCACCACCAGCTACCCCAATTCTTTAGAACCAAAAAAGGGTTGTCTAAAGTGTGCGTAAGAGTGCCCACCAGAGTGACCTCTCGGCTCCTTTTGGAATCTCTCTGCTACTGAAGCTTATTTCATTTCCTTTCACATCCCCCTTTTGGTCAAGAAGATGTTCTCCGTCCCACGATGCCAGGTCTACATTCCTCCCCGGGAGTCATATTCCACGTTGCCAGGGAGATTCACTCCCCTGGGTGTCTGGTCCCACTTAGGGGGGAGGGCAGTGATTTCACCTTTCAGGTTGGCTTAGGTAGAGAGAGAGGGCCACATCTGAGCAACAAAGAGGCATTCGGGAGGAGGCTCTTAGGCACAATTATAGGGAGGCCTAGCCTCTCCTTTGCAGCAACCGTCTTCCCAAGGGTAAGACCTATGGTAGAGGGCTCAACCCATCAAACCACCAGTCCCCTATATCTGTGGTCATGTTAGCAACCATCGAGGTGGGGTAGGCAAATACCCCTGCATTCTCCACAGGCTCCTCAAGGGGGCACTACATCTTTTTTCCCTTGGTTTTCTTTTTTGTTTTTTTAACTTTCCCTTCTT
This sequence comes from Choloepus didactylus, assembly GCF_015220235.1. NCBI lineage: Eukaryota > Metazoa > Chordata > Mammalia > Pilosa > Megalonychidae > Choloepus > Choloepus didactylus. The sequence goes on along the minus strand of NC_051334.1, from coordinate 95,886,804 downwards.
TTTTAAATCAACTGTATGAAAAAAAAGTTAAAAAGAAAACAAACATACAATAAAAGAACATTTCAAAGACACCATAACAAGGGAGTAAGAAAAAGACAACTAACCTAAGATAACTGCTTAACTTCCAACATGTTCCTACTTTACCCCAAGAAAGTTACCTAATATAGCAACATTTCTGTGAACTTGTTCCTACTATATCCATCAGAAATTAACAGACCATAGTCATTCCTGGGCATCCCCAGAACGTTAAATAGCTTATCTGTTCTTCTTGGATTATTGTTCCCCCTTCCTTAATTGCTCTCTATTGCTACTTCCCCTACATTCTACATTATAAACCATTTGTTTTACATTTTTCAAACTTCACATTAGTGGTAGCATATAATATTTCTCTTTTTGTGCCTGGTTTATTTCGCTCAGCATTATGTCTTCAAGGTTCATCCATGTTGTCATGTTTCACGAGGTCGTTCCTTCTTAAAGCCGTGTAGTATTCCATCGTGTGTATATACCACATTTTATTTATGCACTCATCTGTTGAAGGACATTTGGGTTGTTTCCATCTCTTGGCAATTGTGAATAATGCTGCTATGAACATTGGCGTGCAGATATCTGTTCGTGTCACTGCTTTCCGACCTTCTGGGTATATACCGAGAAGTGCAATCGCTGGATCGAATGGTAACTCTATATCTAGTTTTCTAAGGAACTGCCAGACTGATTTCCAGAGTGGCTGAACCATTATACAGTCCCACCAACAATGAATAAGAGTTCCAATTTCTCCACATCCCCTCCAGCATTTTTAGTTTCCTGTTTGTTTCATGGCAGCCATTCTAATCGGTGTTAGATGGTATCTCATTGTGGTCTTAATTTGCATCTCTCTAATAGCTAGTGAAGCTGAACATTTTTTCATGTATTTCTTGGCCATTTGTATTTCCTCTTCAGAGAACTGTCTTTTCATATCTTTTGCCCATTTTATAATTGGGCTGTCTGTACTATTGTCATTGAGTTGTAGGATTTCTTTATATATGCAAGATATCAGTCTTTTGTCAGATACATGGTTTCCAAAAATTTTTTCCCATTGAGTTGGCTGCCTCTTTACCTTTTTGAGAAATTTCTTTGAGGTGCAGAAACTTCTAAGATTGGAGAGCTCCCATTTATCTATTTTTTCTTTTGTTGCTTGTGCTTTAGGTGTAAAGTCTAGGAAGTGGCCGCCTAATACAAGGTCTTGAAGATGTTTTCCTACATTATCTTCTAGGAGTTTTATGGTGCTTTCTTTTATATTGAGGTCTTTCGTCCATTTTGAGTTAATTTTTGTGTAGGGGGTGAGGTAGGGGTCCTCTTTCATTCTTTTGGATATGGATATCCAACTCTCCCAGCCCCATTTGTTGAAAAGACCATTATGACTCAGTTCAGTGACTTTGGGGGCCTTATCAAAGATCAGTCAGCCATAGATCTGAGGGTCTATCTCTGAATTCTCAATTCGATTCCATTGATCTATATGTCTATCTTTGTGCCAGTACCATGCTGTTTTGGCAACTGTGGCTTTATAATAAGCTTCAAAGTCAGGGAGTGTAAGTCCTCCCACTTCGTTTTTCTTTTTTAGAGGGTCTTTAGCAATTCAAGGCATCTTCCCTTTCCAAATAAATTTGATAACTACCTTTTCCAAGTCTGCAAAGTAGGTTGTTGGAATTTTGATTGGGATTGCATTGAATCTGTAGATGAGTTTGGGTAGAATTGACATCTTAATGACATTTAGTCTTCCTATCCATGAACATGGAATATTTTTCCATCTTTTAAGGTCCCCTTCTATTTCTTTTAGTAGAGTTATGTAGTTTTCTTTGTATAGGTCTTTTACATCTTTGGTTAAGTTTAATCCTAGGTACTTGAATTTTTTAGTTGCTATTGAAAATGGTATCTTTTTCTTGAGTGTCTCTTCCGTTTGTTCATTTCTAGCATATAGAAACATTACTGACTTATGTGCATTAATCTTGTATCCTGCTACTTTGCTAAATTTGTTTATTAGCTCTAGTAGCTGTATCGTCAATTTCTCAGGGTTTTCTAGATATAACATCATATCATCTGCAAACATTAACAGTTTTACTTCTTCTTTTCCAATTTGGATGCCTTTTATTTCTTTGTCTTGCCGGATTGCCCTGGCTAGCACTTCCAGCACAATGTTGAATAACAGTGGTGACAGCGGGCATCCTTGTCTTGTTCCTGATCTTAGAGGGAAGGCTTTCAGTCTCTCACCATTGAGTACTATGCTGGCTGTGGGTTTTTCATATATGCTCTTTATCATGTTGAGGAAGTTTCCTTCAATTCCTACCTTTTGAAGTGTTTTTATCAAAAAGGGATGTTGGATTTTGTCAAATGCTTTTTCAGCATCTATTGAGATGATCAATTGATTTTTCCCTTTTGACTTGTTAATGTGTTGTAATACATTGATTGATTTTCTTATGTTGAACCATCCTTGCATGCCTGGAATGAAGCCCACTTGGTCATGGCGTATGATTTTTTTAATGTGTCTTTGGATTTGATTTGCAAGTATTTTGTTGAGGATTTTTGCATCTATATTCATTAGGGAGATTGGCCGGTAGTTTTCCTTTTTTGTAGCATCTTTGCCTGGTTTTGGTATTAGATTGATGTTAGCTTCATAAAATGAGTTAGGTAGTGTTCCATTTTCTTCAATGTTTTGAAAGAGATTGAGTAAGATTGGTGTGAGTTCTTTCTGGAAAGTTTGGTAGAATTCCCCTGTGAAGCCATCTGGTCCTGGGCATTTATTTGTGGGAAGATTTTTGATGACTGATTGGATCTCTTTGCTTGTGATGGGTTGGTTGAGGTCTTCTATTTCTTCTCTGGTCAGTCTAGGTTGTTCATATGTTTCCAGGAAATTGTCCATTTCCTCTACATTATCCAGTTTGTTGCCATACAGTTGTTCATAATATCCTCTTATAATTTTTTTAATTTCTTCAGGATCTGCAGTTATGTCACCTTTTTCATTCATTATTTTGTTTATATGGGTCTTCTCTCTTTTTGATTTTGTCAGTCTAGCTAGGGGCTTGTCAATATTGTTGATCTTCTCAAAGAACCAACTTTTGGTGATATTTATCCTCTCTATTGTTTTTTTGTTCTCTATGTCATTTATTTCTGCTTTAATCCTTGTTATTTCTTCTCTTGTACTTGGTTTAGGATTAGTTTGCTGTTCATTTTCTATCTTCTTCAGTTGATCCATTAGTTCTTTGATTTTGGCTGTTTCTTCCTTTTTAATATATGCGTTTAGTGCGATAAATTTCCCCCTTAGCACTGCTTTTGCTGCATCCCATAGGTTTTGGTATGTTGTGTTCTCATTTTCATTCGTCTCTATATATTTAGCAATTTCTCTTGCTATTTCTTCATTAACCCACTGATTGTTTAGGAGTTTGTTGTTTAACCTCCAGGTATTTGTGAATTTTCTAAGTCTCTGATGGCTATTGACTTCTAATTGTATTCCATTGTGGTCAGAGAATGTGCTTTGAATAATTTCAATATTTTTAAATTTATTGAGGCTTATTTTATGTCCCAGGATATGATCTATTCTGGAGAAAGTTCCATGAGCAGCAGAAAAGTATGTGTATCCTGGTGATTTGGGATGTAATGTCCTGTATATGTCTGTTAAATCTAATTCATTTATCCGATTGTTTAGGTTTTCAATTTCCTTATTGGTCTTCTGTCTGGTTGTTCTATCTATAGGAGAGAGTGATGTGTTGAAGTCTCCCACAATTATTGTGGAAACATCAATTGCTTCCTTTAGTTTTGCCAGTGTTTCTCTCATGTATTTTGTGGCACCAAGATTGGGTGCATAGACATTTACGATTGTTATTTCTTCTTGTTGAATTGCCCCTTTTATTAGTATGTAGTGGCCTTCTTTGTCTCTCAAAACATCCCTGCATTTGAAGTCTATTTTATCTGAGATTAATATTGCTACACCTGCTTTCTTTTGTATGTAGCTTGCATGAAATATTTTTTTCCATCCTTTCACTTTCAGTTTCTTTGTGTCCCTGTGTCTAAGATGAGTCTCTTGTATGCAACATATTGATGGTTCATTTTTTTTATCCATTCTGCGAATCTATATCTTTTAATTGGGGAGTTTAATCCATTTACATTCAACGTTATAACCGTGAAGGCATTTCTTGAAACAGTCATCTTATCCTTTGGTTTATGTTTGTCATATTTTTCCCCTCTCTCTCTTAATAGCCTTTATTGTACCCATACCGAATCTCTTTAGTACTGAACCTTTCCCCAAGTCTCTCTGTCCTTTCTTTGTTTCTCTGTCTGTAGGGCTCTCTTTAGTATCTCCAGTAGGGCAGGTCTCTTGTTAGCAAATTCTCTAAGCATTTGTTTGTCTGTGAAAAATTTAAGCTCTCCCTCAAATTTGAAGGGGAGCTTTGCTGGATAAAGTATTCTTGGTTGGAAATTTTTCTGACTCAGAATTTTAAATATATCATGCCACTGTCTTCTCTCTTCCATGGTGGCTGCTGAGTAGTCACTACTTAGTCTTATGCTGTTTCCTTTGTATGTGGTGAATTGCTTTTCTCTTGCTGCTTTCAGAACTTGCTCCTTCTCTTCCGTGTTTGACAGTGTGATCAGTATATGTCTCGGAGTGGGTTTATTTGCATTTATTCTATTTGGAGTTCACTGAGCATTTATGATTTGTGTATTTATGTTGTTTAGAAGATTTGGGAAGTTTTCCCCAACAATTCCTTTGAATACTCTTCCTAGACCTTTACCCCTTTCTTCCCCTTCTGGAACACCAATGAGTCTTATATTCGGACGTTTCATATTATCTACCATATCCCTGAGGTCCATTTCTATTTTTTCAATTTTTTTCCCCATTCTTTCTTTTATGCTTTCATTTTCCATTCTGTCATCTTCCAGGTCACTGATTCGTTGTTCAACTTCTTCTAGTCTTGTACTATGAGTGTCCAGAATCTTTTTAATTTGGTCAACAGTTTCTTTAATTTCCATAAGATCATCCATTTTTTTATTTAGTCTTGCAATGTCTTCTTTATGCTCTTCTAGGGTCTTCTTGATATCCTTTGTATCCCATACTATGGTCTCATTGTTCATCTTTAGTTCTTTGAGTAGCTGCTCCAGTGCTGTGTCTCTTCTGATCTTTTGATTTGGGTGCTTGGGCTTGGGTTATCCATATCGTCTGGTTTTTCATATGCTTTATAATTTTCTGTTGTTTTTGGCCTCGTGGCATTTGCTGAACTTGATAGGGTTCTTTTAGGATTTGTAGATCAATTGAAGTCCTTATCTCTAATTTATCAGATCTACAGCTTCGTGGAGTACACTTTCTCTAACTAACCAGCAGGTGGCGTCCACGAGCCACCTGTTCTCCACAAGCCAGTTCTCCCCTGCTTAGCCTTTTTGGTGAGTGGGGGAGTGAGTCTTGTGGGGCCCAATTGGTGTACCAAGCTTGCGTGTGTAGTTGGTGTTGCCCGCCCTGTATATGGGGCGTGTTTCTGGGCAGTCAGGGAGGGGGGGTGGCTCTAACAATCAAATCTCCCTGGTGATCCTAGAGTTTTAAAGCTGCTGCAATAGTCTAATCCTTCAGTTCAGTCCTGCCACAGTTTGTCTCTGCCACTGACCCACAAGTCCTTGGTATTGGCGTATGGCTCCTGAGACTTGCAAGTGGGCCCCTCTTCCAGGCTGTGCACCCCGGGTCCTCTGTTGAGGGATGACTGTGCTATGTCACAGGTGAGTGCTGTCCCCCCAGGGCAGTTCTGGGCTGCTGGGCTGTGTAGGGAGGCTCCCAGTCCGCTGAAATGATGGCTGAATGGGTCTTTGTTAATTCACACTGCTCCACCTTCCCAACTCTGGGACTATCAGCTGAGGTTGCAGGGAAGGCTAATGTCCACGCCCAGTTTTGTGGTGTGTGCCTGTTATTTGAAGCGCTTCTGTCACACTGGGTTGTCTGGGGCAGCTCTGGGCTATGGGGCTGGCGATGGGCAGGAGTGTTTCCTGTCCACCAGGATGATGGCTGTGAGCAGACACCCCCCTTTTCTTGGGAAGTTGTGGTGTTTAGTGAATTTTCTCAGCCACTGGATTATTGCCTTTTGTCTCAGAGCTCTCTTAGTTCTGCTCTTGTCTTGACCTGCCCAAATTGCAAGTCTTTGAAGCTTTCTGCATTGGGCTTCTTAGAGTAATTGTTTTAGAAAAAGAAAAAAGGATTAAAAAAAAAAAGGGCCCTCCTCAGAGATCTAATGGGTTATTGAAATGCTAAGAGACAAAGCAATTAGGGCCATTAAGGAAAGGTCCACAGGGCAGAGAGATCAGCTTTTCTTCGGGATTTGCATATGAGCCTCAGGGCCTGAGCTCTGCCCTTCCCCTTTCTATGTTCACTAGAACTCCAAAAATCCTCGGCTTTTATTGTGGAATTTTTCGTGTTGTTTTTTTGTATGCCTGTCTCCTCTCTGCTGGGCTGGCTGCTCTCAGATTGTCTGGTGTCTGGTCTCAGTCTATCTATGGTTGGAATTTGGATCAGTAGAATGAGTTTCTTATAAGGGCTGCCACTGCAGTTCTCCCTTCTCCTTCCAGGAGCTGACAGCCCCTCCTCCCACGGGACTGAGCCTGGCAGGGAGGGGTGTGGGTCCCCTGGCCACAAAAACTTACAGATTTCTCTGATCTCAGCAGTTCCACGTTTTCATGAGTGTTGTATGAAGTATGCTCAAAGTCAGATTGCTGTGTGGTGTCCAGTCCACGCAGTTCCTGGCTTTCTACCTACTTTCTTGGAGGAGTAACTAAAACATACAGCTCACCAGTCCGCCATCTTGCCCCGCCTCCTCATTCTTTTGTAAATGGATATCTAGTTCTCCAAACACCATTTACTGAAGTGGCTGCTCGGCCCCAGTTGCTTTGGTTTGACTGCATTATCAAAGAACAATTGTCCATAGATGTGAGAGTCTATTTCTGAATACTCAATTTGATTCCTTTGGTTGGTATGTCTATCCTTATGCCAGTACCATGCTGTTTGGAGCACTGCAGCTTTGTAACATGTTTCAAGGTCAGGTAGTGTGAGACATACCACTTCATTCCTCTTTTTCAAGACATTTTTGACTATTAGGGGCAACTTGCCCTTCCCAATAAATTTGGTTATTGGTTTTTCTATTTCTGCAAAGTAAGTTGTTTGGATTTTAATTGCTATTGCATTGAATCTATTAATCAGGTTAGTAGAACTGCCATCTTAACTATCTTTAGTCTTCCAATCCATGAGCACAGTATGTTCTTCATTTTTTTAGGTCCTGTTCAATTTCTTTAGCAGTTTCTTGTAGTTTTCTCTGTATAGGTCTTTTGTGGCCTTGGTTAAGTTTATTCCTAAATCTTGATTCTTTTTTTTGCTATTGTAAGTGGAATTTTTTTCTTGATTTCCTCCTCTTGTTGCACATTACTTGTATCTAGGAACACTATAGATTTTTGCATGATGGTCTTGTAACCTGCACTTTGCTCCATTCATTGCTAGTTCTAGTAAATTTGCTGTAAACTTTTCTGGATTTTCTGCATATAGAATCTTGTCATCTGCAAATAGTGAAAGTTTTACTTCTTTCTCTCTAATTTGGATACCTTTTATTTCTTTTTCTTGCTTAATTTACCTAGCTAGAACATCCAGCACAATGTTGAATAACAGTGGTGGCAGTGGGCATACCTGTCTTGCTCCTGATCTTAGAGAGAAAGCTTGTAGTCCTTCCCCATTGAATATGATGTTTGCTGTGGGTTTTTCATATATTGCCTTTATTAAATTGAGAAAGTTCCCTTCTATTCCTGTATTTTCAAGTGTTTTCATCAAGAAAGATTGTTGATTTTTGTCAAATACCTTTTCTGCATCAAATGAAATGATCATGTGGTTCTTCCACTTTGGTTTATTTATGTGGTATATTACATTAAGTTATTTTCTTGTGTTGAACCAGACTCTTATACCTGGAATTAATCCCACCTGATCATGGTGTATAGTTCTTTTAATGCAGTGCTGGGTTTGATCTGTGGGTAGTTTGTTGAAGATTTTTGCATCTATATTCATTAAAGAGATTGGTCTATAATTTTCTTTTTGTATAGTATCTTTGTCTGATTTTGGTATTAGGGTGATGGGGTGATGTTTGCTTCATAGAATGAGTTAGGTAGCTTTCTTCTCCTCTTCAATTTTTTTGAAGAGTATGGGCAGGATTTGTCCTAATTATTTTTAGAATGCTTGGTAGAACTCACATGTGAAGCCTTCTGGTCATGTGCTTTTCTTTTTTAGGAGCTTTTTGATGACTGACTCAGTTTCTTTTCTTGTGATTGGTTTGCTGAAGTCATCTATTTCTTCTTTAGCCAATGTTAGTCATTTATGCTTTTCTAGGAAGTTGTCCATTTTGTCTAAGTTGTGTAGTTTATTAGCATATAGTTGTTCATAGTATCTTCTCATTATCTCCTTTATTTCTTCAGGGTCAGTAAATTATGTTTCCTTTCCCATTTCTGACTGTATTTGTTGTTCTCAATTTCATTTATTTTGGCTCTTTCCTTCTGTTTGCTTTGGGGTTAGTTTGTTGTTCTTTCTTGAGCTCCTCCAGGTGAACAGTTAATTCCTCAATATTTGCTTTGTCTTCTCTTTTAATATAGCCATTTAGGGCAATACATTTCCCTCTCAGCACATTTGCTGCATCCCATAACATTTGATATGCTGTGTTTTTATTTTCATTTGCCTTGAGGTATTTAGTGATTTGACTTGTGATTTCTTCCTTTACTAACTGGTTTTTTAAGAGGATATGGTTTAGCCTCCATATATTTGTGAATTTTATGAACTTCTGCCTCTTATTTATTTCCAACTTCATTTCATTATGGTCCTAGAAAGCATTTTGTATAATTTCAATATTTTAAAATTTGTTGAGACTTTCTTTGTGACCCAACATGTGGTCTACATAGAGAATGTTCCATGTGCAATTGAGAAAAAAGTGTATCCTGCTGCTGTGGGGTGTAGTGTTCTATAAATATCTGTCAAATCTAGTTAATTATCATTATATTCAACATCTCTGTTTCTTTATCAATCCTTTGTCTAGATGTTCTATCCATTGATAAGAGTGGTGTACCGAAGTCCCCAAGTATTATTGTAGAGGTTTCTTTTCCTTTAAGTGTTATCAGTGCTTGCATCATGAATTTTGGGGCACTCTGGCTTGTTATATTTTCTTGATGAATTGACCCTTTTATTAATAGATAGTGTTCTTCTTTGTCTCTTTTAATTGTTTTACTTTTGAAGTCTAATTTGTATGATATTAATATAGCTACTCCTGCTTTTTTTTCTGGTTGTTTCTTGCATGAAATATTTTTTTCAAACCTTTCACTTTCAGCCTATTTTTGTCCTTGTGTCTAAAGTGAGTTTCTTGTGGACAGCATGTAGATGGGTCTTGTTTTTTAATCCATTCTGCCAGTCTATGTCTTTTTATTGGGAAGTTTATTCCATTAACATTTAGTGTTATTACACTAAGGGCTGTACTTCCTTCAACCATTTTCTCTTTTGGATTTTACATGTCATGTCTTATTTTTTCCTCTCTCTTCTTTTACCCTTCCTGATAATCTTCATTTCTACACTCTTCTCCAAATTTCTCTCTCCTGTCTTTTCCTATCAGCCTGTAACACTCCCTTTAGTATTTCTTGTAGCACTGGTCTCTTATTCAAAAAGTCTCTCAGTGTCTGTTGTTCTGAAAATATTTTAATCTCTCCCTCATTTTTGAAGGACAATTTATCAGATATAAAATTCTTGGTAGGCACTTTTTCTCTTTCAGTATCTTAACTATATCATACTACTGTCTTCTCACCTCCATGGTTTCTGTGGAGAAATCTGCACATAGTCTTATCAAACTTCCCTTGTATGTGATGGATTGTTTTTCTCTTGCTGCTTTCAGAATTCTATCTTTGTCTTTGACATTGGACAATCTGATAAGTATGTGTCTTGTTGTAGGTATTTTGGGATCTATTTTGTTTGGGATATGCTGTACTTCTTCAATCTGTAATTTTATGTCTTTGATGAGTTGGGAAATTTTCAGTGAATATTTCTTCTATTGTTCTTTCTGCCCCCTTTCCCCTCTCTTCTCCTTGTGGGATACCCATAATATACATGTTCATGTGCTTCATGTTGTCTCTCAGCTCCCTAAGACCCTTCTTGTATTTTTCCATTTTTTTCACCATCTGCTCTTTTCTGTGTAGGAATTCAAATATCTTGTCTTCCAGTTTGCTGATCCTTTCTTCTGCCTCTTCAAATCTACTGTTGTATCTCTCCATTGTGTTTTTCATTTCCTCCATTGTGCCCTTCATTCCCATAAGTTCTGCCATTAGTTTTTTCAAGTTTACAAATTCTTCCTTATGGTCATCCAGTGTCTTCTTTATATCCTTTATCTCTTTTGCTATATCTTCCCTCAGCTCACCAATTTGATTTTTGAGTTTATATGGGAGATCTCTTTGGTTATTAGTTATTTGTTTCAACTCCTGTATCTCCATTAAAGTGTTTGTTTGTTCTTTTTTTGGTCCATATTTTTGTATTTCCTAGTATGGCTTGCTATCTTAAGCTGTCTAGGCATCTGATTTTCTTGAATTGCTTATTCTGGAGCTCATTTTCCCTCTTTTACCTAAGGTTTTCTTGTTGTTTGGCTTTGTTCTCTATGCTTTGGTGTTCTGTTCAACTTATTTAGACCTCTAACTTAGGTTCTATTTGTCTCATCCAAATTTTTCACCTCTTGCTTTTCTGTTTCTTGCCCTGCCTCTATGCACCCTTTTTGTGAGAAGGTGTCCTCAGATATGGTCAACCCCATTCAGGTTTTCCTAGTCTAGAGAGGCACAGGTCTCAGGAGGAGGATATGGAGTTTCCCTGAGAATGAGGCCTTCCTGTGAGGCCTTTAGACTCTGTGCTTTTCCTTTCCTGTCCAGCAGGTGGTGATTGCCAGCCTGCAGCACCCTCGCCAGTGTAAGGAGTTGTGGTGCTTTTAGTTTTCTGACTAACTCTGTCCCTGTTGCTGGCATGGCTGACTGAAGCTGGTTTCTGATTTCCAGCCCCTGGGGTCTACATTCCTTGATGGAGGGCTGCCAATTGAGCTGGACAACTGTTACCTTTTCTTGGGATAGTTATGTCCTTCAGGGCACTGTCTCCCCACTAGGTCACTGCTTTGTCTGTCAGACATATTTCAGCTCCCCATTATCTGGGTCCAGAGGCCAGTGCAAATATATGAGGCTTTCTGTAAAGAGCTACTTAGAATAGTTATTTTAAAAACAAAGAAATAGTTTAAAAAAGGAAAAAAAGAAATCACTTTTTAAGGCCCTCTCCCCACCCTCAAGCCTTGCCTAGCACTTTAGGCTGTTGTCTAAATAGTTGCTCTCCAACAGCTTCAATTCCACCCTTGCCAGGAGGCTATTGAAATGTAAAAACATAAAGAGTCAGAGAAAAGAAAAGGGAGAAAATGTAGAAAAAGTCAACCTTTTTGGAGCCAAGGAATGGGTACCCACTTCTCTGTCCCCCCTTTCCCAGAGCATAGCCTTTCTCTAGAACTCTGAAGACCCCCAATTCTAGAAGTCAATTAGCTAATTTGTTAATCCATTCTGCAATTGAGGCTGGGTTGAGCTCTCATTCTTGCTCCCAGAAACTGATTTTTTTCCCCTTCAGGGAGCCTGCTATAAGATAATCAGTGGGGTCTTGGTGGGGAGGGGTTCCATACCCCTGGCCAGGAAACTTACAAGTTTGCAATCTCAGCTGTTCGACCCATTACAGACTGTATGACTGGTCACTGGAGACCTTGAAAACACTGTTTCATAGAATTCCTGGCTAATTACCAGCTTCCTTAGAGGAGTGACTTTGATTTGTTTTTTTTTTTAATTTTTTGATAAAGTAAAATAAAATCTATTGCATTTAAAAATTAGCTTCAATGTAGTTATTTTAGGTTATTTGGTTTTCCTTATGCCTTTGATTCTGGTTTGTTAATTTTCTTGGGGTAATGTAGGAACATGTTTGAAGCAATATAGTTATTTAAGTTATTTGTTTCTCTTATTCTTTTGTTTGGTTATGGTTTGTTAACTTTCTTGTGGTATGGTAGGAAAATGTTTGAAGCCTAGTAGTTATTTTAGGTTATTGTCTTTCTTATTCCTTGGTTTTGTTTGAAATGTTTTTTGTTTGTTTGTTTTGATAAATAAAGTTAACAAAAAATAAAAGATAGATATAGATGTTCAATCCCAAAAGTCCCAAATGTAAATAATTGCAAATCCAGAAAAAGAAGCATAAAACAGAAAGGGTAGATATTCAAAGAAACTACATAAAAGAATTTTCCAGAACTGAGAGAAATATATTGACAGACTGGAAGCCTCAACACCTGCAATGCAAAATTAAAAATGGATATGGTCACTCCCCCTGTGGGCAAAACTAAGTCTCTCAGGCTGTTGTCAATGGCTTAGATATTTGGTCTGCTTCTTTGAAAACTAGAGTGGTACACTAAAAACATTTACCTTTGGGGCCATGAACTGTGAAAATGGCTGCTGATCAGACTGAGTCACTCATATAGATGCCACAATAAGGGTATATTGTCTGAACAGACTGGATGAAGCTGCTAATCATACCTGCATCTATGCTTCAGATGCAGATGCTGTCACTGAGTAAGAGACTTGCATTTCCTGCCAAAAGTTGACCCATTTGTCTACAGGTAATGGAGGGCATATCACATGAGCAAGCCTCTCCCTGCTCCTGGCAGATTAACTACATCAGCCCTTTGACCCCTTCTCAGAACTATTAATCCACCTTATCCATGTGGACATTGAGTTTCATCTCATTTGAACCAATGGTAAAACAATGATTTAGGGGAATCTCTGTGAACTGAGAGCCCAATTGAGCCAGTGAATTTGCTTCAGGATGCAGAGTGGGGGATATTGTTTGCTGTATAGGGATAGCTGTTCATATTTCATGTAAAGCTGAGATGCCACTGGAGCTAAGTCATTTTCTTGAAGAGAACATTTTCATTTGACTAGTGAGGCTTTTTAGATCCTTTCCATCTTGTTAGTTGTTGAGTCTGTATTGATCCATCCAAAAGTGGAAATATCAGGCCAGAGTCAGAAGACCTCTATTGATTGGGTATTCCATTTTGACAAGAGCTCAGTAGCAAGATAATAGCTGATTTTCTAAAGAAGTGTACCTGGTAGCAGTATCAGGGAAGCCACAATTCCAAAACCCCAAAGGGCAACTTCAGCTGGAGGCTGCCTGCCAATGGAGGATGCATTAATTTGTCAGTGACTCCAATTTGAAAAATGAGCAGTCACAGATACTTGTTGTCCTAGTTTGCTAATGCTGCAGAATGCAAAACACCAGAGATGGATAGGCTTTTATAAAATGGGGGTTTATTTCACTTCACAGTTACAGTCTTAAGGCCACAAAGCGTCCAAGGTAACACCTCAGCAATCAGGTACCTTCACCGGAGGATGGCCAATGGCGTCCGGAAAACCTCTGCTAGCTAGGAAGGCAGCTGGCGTCTGCTCCAAAGCTCCGGCCTCAAAACGGCTTTCTCCCAGGACGTTCCTCTCTAGCAAGCTTGCGCCTCTTCAAAACATCACTCACAGCTGCACTCCCTTCCCTCTCTTTGAGTCAGCTCATTTATATAGCTCCACTGATCAAGGCCCACCCTGAATGGGCGGGGCCATGCTTCCATGGGAACATCTCATCAGAATCATCTCCCACAGCTGGGTGGGGCACATTCCAAGCAAATCCAACCAGCACCAAAAACGTCTGCCCCACAAGACTACAAAGATAATGGCATTTGGGGGACACAATACAGTCAAACCGGCACACTTGTACTATCTCCATTATCCAAAGATACAAGGCAATAGCCCTACTTTGTGGTGTGGGAGGGGCTTTCAAAGAGATATCAAGAAGCCTACTGCATTTTTTCAGGAATTATCAGAAAGCTTTGAACATCAGAGAGGAAATCATTCTAAATCATGATGCACTCACTAGTGGGAAATCAGAGGAAGGTTTGTTCCACTAGCACACTTCTCTACCTGTAGCTCTCCTCTGATCAAGATGATCCTTTTTAATACCTATGGATGGTGGAGTACAAAAATATTATCCACCAATTCCTATTATACTCTCAGATGTAAGAACAACAAAAACAGAACATTGATTCAGCCCATGTGGCCTCCCCCAAAAAGGTTATTTTTGCTTTCTGCTAAAACTGTGAAATTTGTCCTAAAACCAGTGGAATCCAGGGGCAGCTCCTCACCAGTGGATCTAGTGGGATGGTGACTTGGGCACCTGTATCCAACAAAGCTATAAATGTTTGAGTGTTTCCCTTTTCTAAAGCTTCCTGGAATACTTGGCTTTTTATTTAAAGAAGCTGAGGTTAGGGTAGAGAAGGAGAGAGGGATCAGGAGCATGGAGGGAGGAAAGCGACTCTGTATTGGTAATCAAGGCACATAGTCCAGCAGCTGCTCACAAGTCAACCAAATGGAATTCTCATGTTTTCCACAGAAAGCCTTTTATCAGTTCTGGATATTCCTTGACCTTTCCTCCTCCCACCTGGAGGAAAGCATCATTCAGGTTGCTTGTTTCCATCCTACTTCTTACTCCTCAGCCTCATTAACAGGTAGGGAAATAGGAGAACCTTATTCTCCCCACCACCACAGCTTCATCAAGAGCAATCATAATGGATTCCAGAAAATCTTCTCATATCTTCTAACTCAGTCCACAAAGGATAAAGAATGTTTTTGTCCTTTCCTTTCCAGAAAGACTTGTCCTTTTCATAATCTCATCCTCAGCACTAAAACTACCAAGAACAGTGAAGGCTCTGAAATTTTACCATACTCACCAGATGGCAAGTAAGCCTGCCACAGTTTTATAGATATTGGCATAAATGAAACCCTTGGGTCAGAGAAAAATGACTATTACTAAGGGCACAGCAGTCAGCATGAACTTCATATTCACATCAGTTGCTCTTCCCCCTCTAGTCCTGTGGGAGTCATATGAAGATGGACCCAGGGGAATGTGATGCATACAGAAGGTTTTACGTTACAGCTGAGAAAACCCCTAATCTTATAAATGGGGTGCAACCAAATGTGCTCAACCTTTGCCATGGAGGTGGCCACTATCTTCATTATCCTGGTCAGCAAAAAAATCTCTCTCTCTCCCATATGGACCTCGAGTTTTCAAGGCCATTGAAAAGATAGTACAGTCCAAAAGCACTCAAAAGAATCATAGAAATTCCATGAAGAATTGCACTGGAACAAAGTGTAAAATGGAAAAGTGGGTGCTTGATTTCCTCTTGGAGTACATTCATTGACCACTTGTTTCATTTTTCCTTTTAGTTTTCTTAGTTAAAGCAAGAAAATTCCTGTAGCAAGTTTTTCCAGTATAGAGTATCTAAAATGTCTTTGTTTTTTGTATATTGAAAAGTGTATTTTTTATCATGAAATAATATATACACAGAAAAGTGATAACTTTCAAAGTAGGATTTAGAAAGTGATTAGAGAACAAATTTCAAAGAATGTTATGGGTTACAGTCCACCATGTCAGTTATTTCCCTCTAGCTATTCTAATACCCTAGAAACTAAAACAATTATATAAAGATTGAATGTTCATAATCCCTTGTCAAATCTTATCTTGTCTGTTGCTACCCTTCCCTCTCATTTGATCAGTTTCTGAATCTTTAGGGCTATTTGGGCAGTGACCACCCTAACTTGTTCATGTTGCAAAGGGGTGTCAACATTATGGGAAAGGGGAAGGCATCTGGCTGATGCTCCTGAAGAGGCTATTGCCTCTGGGTTTGGGGACTTATCTGGCATAGGAACACCCTGGAGGATTTAATTTCCTGAAAAATAAACTTAGTGAGTGAAATTTTTACAGAGTCTCACATAGTGAACTAGGTATTCTTTAGTATTTTCAGGACTACTGTTGATTAGGGCTTTGCTTACTTCAGCCATTTGGAATATCTAGCTGGGGCTTGCATAAGAGTAGACTCCAGGATAGCATCTTGACTCTATATGAAATCTCTTAGCCATTGAAACCTTATTTTGTTACCTTTCTTTCTCCCTTTTGGTCAAGAAGGCAATCTCAATCCTTCAATGCCCAAGCCAGGCTCACTCCTGGGAGTCATGTCCCACATTGTGAGGGAGACTCACTACCCTGGGAGACATGACCCATGTAGGGGGTAGGGTGATTAATATATTTGCAGAATTGGGCTTAGAGTGAGAAAGACCACATCTGAGCAACAAAAGAAGTTCTCTGGAGGTGACTCTTAGGCTTAATTATAGGTAGACTTAGCATCCCCTTTAGAGTCATAAGTTTCACAAGAGCAAGCCTCAAGATTGAGGGCTTGCAACTTGGCAGATGAAATCACTGCCCTCCCCCCTACATGGGATCTGACACCCATGGGTGTAAATCCCCCTGGCAACATGGAATATCACTCCTGTGGAGGAATCTGGACCAGGCATTGTGGGATGGAGAACATCTTCTTGACCAAAAGGGAGATGTGAAAGGAAATGAAATAAGTTTCAGTGGTGGAGAGATTCCAAAAGGAGCTGAGAGGTCACTCTGGTAGATACTCTTATGCACAATATAAGTAACCCTTTTTAGGTGCTAATGACTTGGAATAGATAGCAGCAAATACCTGAAACTATCAAATTACAACCTAGAACCCTTGAATCTTGAAGACAATTAGCTTATGAGGGTGACAATGTGATTGGGCAAGCCGTGAGGATTACACTCCCCTTTGTCCAGTGTATGGATGGATGAGTAGAAAAATGGGGGCAAAAAAAAAAAGCACCAAGTGTTCTTTTTAACTTTAATTGTTCTTTTTCACTTTAATTTTTATTATTATTACTTTTATGTGTGTGGTAATGAAAATGTTCAAAAATTAATTTTGGTGATGGATGCACAACTATATGGTGGTACTGTGAACAACTGATTGTACACTTTATATGACTACATAGTATATGAATATATCTCAATAAAATTGAATTATTAAAAAAAAAGATTGAAGGCTTGATGTATTAAGTAGAGGGTTCCTAATTTCACATAGCATACATTCTGTCTAAGATAAACAATCAGTTTATCCCACAAATTAGCACTACAAATATAAATGTTTGCATGATCAACTTCTAAGGTATGACAATGGAGCAATGAGTTAACAGCAGAGTGGTATATGGGAAAAGCTACCTTATCTTCACTTAGTTGTACAACCATCATCATTCTCAATTTTAAACAGTTATCATAACCCAAAACACCCAAAAGCTCTTATTAGCCCTTAATTATTTATCCCTAGTAGTAGTGTGGCACTGGTAAGGTATTCCTATTAAATATAGTCTGTGATATGAAATAGGTAGTTTTTCTCATATATCACTATGCTGTTAACACTTTGTACCAGTGTCATACCTCAGAAGTTGATCATGCATAAACTTATCGATATTTGTAGTGCTAATCTGTGGGATACATACCTTTAAACAACCCCTTTCAATCATGTTCACCTTCAGTGAAGCACTGATACTTATCCAATTAACAAACTTTCATCACCCCATCCATTTCCATACCTTTAATTTCACCTTCATTAACATGCTTGTACATATTAGATAATCATTCTTCTTTCAGTAGCTTCTATCTATCTCTAGGTCCCCTATATTCTACATTGTATAAGGCACTGATTTTGTATTGTTTATGGAGATCACATTAGTGATTACATACAATATCTGTACTTTTGTGTCTGCCTTATTTCATTCAGCATTATGTCTTCAAGTTTCATCCATGTTGTCATATGTTACAGGACCTCATTCCTTCTTACTGCTGCATAATATTCCATCATATGTATATACCACATTTTGCTTATCCACTCATCTGCTGAAGGACACTTGGATTTTTTCAATCTCTTGACAATTGAATGTCACTATGAACATTGATGTGCAAATGTCTGTCACATCACTGCTTTCAGATCTTCTGGCTATATAATGAGAAGTGGAATTGCTGGATCATAGGGTAACTCAATATCTAGTTTTCTGTGGAGCCATCAACTTTCTTCCACAAAATCTGAACCATTATACATTCCCATAAGCAATGAATATGAGTTCCAATTTCTACACATCCTCTCCAGCATTTGTGGTTTCCTGTTTGTGTAATGGCAGCCCTTCTTATTGGTTTTCATTTGCATGCAAATATCTTTACTAAGAGACTCCATCCAATGGAGTTTAATGACTGGGTTTGGAACATCAATTTGCCTTATACCTAAGGATATCAATTTATTCTGATTCTTTGTTTTTGTTCTAGGGTTCTTTCAACATACTATGTGAGGTATTGAAGGTGTGATAATAAGACTATTTTCCATTCTAGTTTTGCTTGCATATTAAAATCCCAATTTCTGACTTAAGAAAATTTTTAAAAAGTTAGTAGAGAGCTTGATCCACTCCTGAATTCTATCTAAAGATGTTAAAGAATCTATTCCTAAAGTCTCAAATGGATTTATACACTTTTTTCCTCCAGGACTGAATTAAAATCTATATATTTTCATAACAAAAGACTTTGGGGATAGCTAAAAATCAGCTTTTATAAACTCCTCTGGTTTTCTATGCAATTTGGCATCTTTCAAGTTAAATTTGGGATCTCCCTATTCTGTCTTTTCCATCCAAATTTTTGAACCAGATCTTCCTATTTACATATGAACTAATTAGTATTTATCTGAGACACTGGGGTTATATATTTATAAAACAATCCTAAATTCTTGTGCAAATTTCTCTCTCTTTTATGGGCTTTGAGGAATCTTTGACAATGTCTCTGCTTAGAGTGAGATTAGAATTTCATATAAAGAATAAGAGGTTTTCTCTGCTCTGCAGAGTGTTTTACTTTAGTAAGCAATTGAGTTTTGATAGTTTGTGACTGGTCAAGAGGAAGGAGAAAAGGATTATAGGGAGAGATAAAGGCAGAGGGTAAGAAAAAAAGGAATAGTAGGATAAAGGCTATTAAGTTAAAGTTATGATTTTGGAGGATTTAAAAGAGAAATTGTTTTAAGTTTTTATTTTTCTCTTTTGCCTTGGCCAAGGGAGTTTTTAAAGAAGCAATCTTTTATTCTGAATTTCTTTTCAACGCATTCTAATGCAAATCAATATGCTGATCATCAGGAGTTTGGAATTGTGTTTCCTTTTTTTGTTCTAAAGCACCTGTCAAATAATTTTATACATCTCACTGAGTGTGACCACAGTAATTCAAAATTATCCTTTATGAAATTATTTTGTTTGGAATGATAAGCACATTCATTTGAACTATAGAAAAAAAAACAAATAAGAAGCAAGTGTCTGGCCCAGAAAGCTTACAGGAAGGCTAATAAAATGGGAGAGAAAGGATTGGGATTTAAGAGTCTGGAGGCCTCCATGAAATTGAAGAGTAAGTATAATATGTGTAAGGGAAGAGACAAATGTCAGAGTGAAATGTTATCAAGCTATAGTTGACTACAGGGTCAAGGGGGTGACTGAGACATTAAAAGGCATGTCTTGAGGCGGGGCAAGATGGCGGACTGGTGAGCTGTATGTTTTAGTTACTCCTCCAGGAAAGTAGGTAGAAAGCCAGGAACTGCGTGGACTGGACACCACAGAGCAATCTGACTTTCGGCATACTTCATACAACACTCATGAAAACATGGAACTGCTGAGATCAGCGAAATCTGTAAGTTTTTGCAGCCAGGGGACCCACGACCCTCCATGCCAGGCTCAGTCCCATGGGAGGAGGGGCTGTCAGCTCCGGGAAGGAGAAGGGAGAACTGCAGTGGTAGCCCTTATCGGAAACTCATTCTACTGATCCAAATTCCAACCATAGATAGACTGAGACCAGACACCAGAGAATCTGAGAGCAGCCAGCCCAGCTGAGAGGAGACAGGCATAGAAAAAAAACAACACGAAAAACTCCAAAATAAAAGTGGAGGATTTTTGGAGTTCTGGTGAACATAGAAAGGGGAAGGGCAGAGCTCAGGCCCTGAGGCGCATATGCAAATCCCAAAGAAAAGATGATCTCTCTGCCCTGTGGACCTTTCCTTAATGGCCCTGGTTGCTTTGTCTCTTAGCATTTCAATAACCCATTAGATCTCTGAGGAGGGCTCCTTTTTTTTTTTTTTTTAATCCTTTTTTCTTTTTCTAAAACAATTACTCTAAGAAGCCCAATACAGAAAGCTTCAAAGACTTGCAATTTGGGCAGGTCAAGTCAAGAGCAGAACTAAGAGAGCTCTGAGACAAAAGGCAATAATCCAGTGGCTGAGAAAATTCACTAAACACCACAACTTCCCAAGAAAAGGGGGGTGTCTGCTCACAGCCACCATCCTGGTGGACAGGAAACACTCCTGCCCATCGCCAGCCCCATAGCCCAGAGCTGCCCCAGACAACCCAGTGTGACGGAAGTGCTTCAAATAACAGGCACACACCACAAAACTGGGCGTGGGCATTAGCCTTCCCTGCAACCTCAGCTGATTGTCCCAAAGTTGGGAAGGTGGAGCAGTGTGAATTAACAAAGCCCCATTCAGCCATCATTTCAGCAGACTGGGAGCCTCCCTACACAGCCCAGCAGCCCAGAACTGCCCTGGGGGGACGGCACTCACCTGTGACATAGCACAGTCATCCCTCAACAGAGGACCCGGGGTGCACAGCCTGGAAGAGGGGCCCACTTGCAAGTCTCAGGAGCCATACGCCAATACCAAGGACTTGTGGGTCAGTGGCAGAGACAAACTGTGGCAGGACTGAACTGAAGGATTAGACTATTGCAGCAGCTTTAAAACTCTAGGATCACCAGGGAGATTTGATTGTTAGGGCCACCCCCCCTCCCTGACTGCCCAGAAACACGCCCCATATACAGGGTGGGCAACACCAACTACACACGCAAGCTTGGTACACCAATTGGACCCCACAAGACTCACTCCCCCACTCACCAAAAAGGCTAAGCAGGGGAGAACTGGCTTGTGGAGAACAGGTGGCTCGTGAATGCCACCTGCTGGTTAGTTAGATAAAGTATACTCCATGAAGCTGTAGATCTGATAAATTAGAGATAAGGACTTCAATTGGTCTACAAATCCTAAAAGAACCCTATCAAGTTCAGCAAATGCCACGAGGCCAAAAACAACAGAAAATTATAAAGCATATGAAAAACCAGACGATATGGATAACCCAAGCCCAAGCACCCAAATCAAAAGATCACAAGAGACACAGCACCTAGAGCAGCTACTCAAAGAACTAAAGATGAACAATGAGACCATAGTACGGGAGACAAAGGAAATCAAGAAGACCCTAGAAGAGCATAAAGAAGACATTGCAAGACTAAATAAATAAATGGATGATCTTATGGAAATTAAAGAAACTGTTGACCAAATTAAAAAGATTCTGGACACTCATAGTACAAGACTAGAGGAAGTTGAACAACGAATCAGTGACCTGGAAGATGACAGAATGGAAAATGAAAGCATAAAAGAAAGAATGGGGAAAAAAATTGAAAAAATCGAAATGGACCTCAGGGATATGATAGATAATATGAAACGTCCGAATATAAGACTCATTGGTGTCCCAGAAGGGGAAGAAAAGGGTAAAGGTCTAGGAAGAGTATTCAAAGAAATTGTTGGGGAAAACTTCCCAAATCTTCTAAACAACATAAATACACAAATCGTAAATGCTCAGCGAACTCCAAATAGAATAAATGCAAATAAACCCACTCCGAGACAGATACTGATCACACTGTCAAACATAGAAGAGAAGGAGCAAGTTCTGAAAGCAGCAAGAGAAAAGCAATTCACCACATACAAAGGAAACAGCATAAGACTAAGTAGTGACTACTCAGCAGCCACCATGGAGGCGAGAAGGCAGTGGCACGATATATTTAAAATTCTGAGTGAGAAAAATTTCCAGCCAAGAATACTTTATCCAGCAAAGCTCTCCTTCAAATTTGAGGGAGAGCTTAAATTTTTCACAGACAAACAAATGCTGAGAGAATTTGCTAACAAGAGACCTGCCCTACTGGAGATACTAAAGGGAGCCCTACAGACAGAGAAACAAAGAAAGGACAGAGAGACTTGGAGAAAGGTTCAGTACTAAAGAGATTCGGTATGGGTACAATAAAGGATATTAATAGAGGGGAAAAATATGACAAACATAAACCAAAGGATAAGATGGCTGATTGAAGAAATGCCTTCACGGTTATAACGTGGAATGTAAATGGATTAAACTCCCCAATTAAAAGATATAGATTCGCAGAATGGATCCAAAAAAAATGAACCATCAATATGTTGCATACAAGAGACTCATCTTAGACACAGGGACACAAAGAAACTGAAAGTGAATGGATGGAAAAAATATTTCATGCAAGCTACAGCCAAAAGAAAGCAGGTGTAGCAATATTAATCTCAGATAAAATAGACTTTAAATGCAGGGATGTTTTGAGAGACAAAGAAGGCCACTACATATTAATAAAAGGGGCAATTCAACAAGAAGAAATAACAATCGTAAAAGTCTATGCCCCCAATCAAGGTGCCACAAAATACATGAGAGAAACACTGGCAAAACTAAAGGAAGCAATTGATGTTTCCACAATAATTGTGGGAGACTTCAACACATCACTCTCTCCTATAGATAGATCAACCAGACAGAAGACCAACAAGGAAATTGAAAACCTAAACAATCTGATAAATGCATTAGATTTAACAGACATATACAGGACATTACATCCCAAATCACCAGGATACACATACTTTTCCAGTGCTCACGGAACTTTCTCCAGAATAGATCATATGCTGGGACATAAAACAAGCCTCAATAAATTTAAAAAGATTGAAATTATTCAAAGCACATTCTCTGACCACAATGGAATACAATTAGAAGTCAATAACCATCAGAGACTTAGAAAATTCACAAATACCTGGATGTTAAACAACACACTCCTAAACAATCAGTGGGTTAACGAAGAAATAGCAAGATAAATTGCTAAATATATAGAGACGAATGAAAATGAGAACACAACATACCAAAACCTATGGGATGCAGCAAAAGCAGTGCTGAGGGGGAAATTTATAGCACTAAACGCATATATTAAAAAGGAAGAAAGAGCCAAAATCAAAGAACTAATGGATCAACTGAAGAAGCTAGAAAATGAACAGCAAACCAATCCTAAACCAAGTACAAGAAAAGAAATAACAAGGATTAAAGCAGAAATAAATGACATAGAGAACAAAAAAACAATAGAGAGGATAAATATCACCAAAAGTTGGTTCTTTGAGAAGATCAACAAGATTGACAAGCCCCTAGCTAGACTGACAAAATCAAAAAGAGAGAAGACCCATATAAACAAAATAATGAATGAAAAAGGTGACATAACTGCAGATCCTGAAGAAATTAAAAAAATTATAAGAGGATACTATGAACAACTGTATGGCAACAAACTGGATAATGTAGAGGAAATGGACAATTTCCTGGAAACATATGAACAACCTAGACTGACCAGAGAAGAAATAGAAGACCTCAACCAACCCATCACAAGCAAAGAGATCCAATCAGTCATCAAAAATCTTCCCACAAATAAATGCCCAGGGCCAGATGGCTTCACAGGGGAATTCTACCAAACTTTCCAGAAAGAACTGACACCAATCTTACTCAAACTCTTTCAAAACATTGAAGAAAATGGAACACTACCTAACTCATTTTATGAAGCTAACATCAATCTAATACCAAAACCAGGCAAAGATGCTACAAAATAGGAAAACTACCGGCCAATCTCCCTAATGAATATAGATGCAAAAATCCTCAACAAAATACTTGCAAATCGAATCCAAAGACACATTAAAAAAATCATACACCATGACCAAGTGGGGTTCATTCCAGGCATGCAAGGATGGTTCAACATAAGAAAATCAATCAATGTATTACAACACATTAACAAGTCAAAAGGGAAAAATCAATTGATCATCTCAATAGATGCTGAAAAAGCATTTGACGAAATCCAACATCTGTTTTTGATAAAAACACTTCAAAAGGTAGGAATTGAAGGAAACTTCCTCAACATGATAAAGAGCATATATGAAAAACCCACAGCCAGCATAGTACTCAATGGTGAGAGACTGAAAGCCTTCCCTCTAAGATCAGGAACAAGACAAGGATGCCCGCTATCACCACTGTTATTCAACATTGTGTTGGAAGTGCTAGCCAGGGCAATCTGGCAAGACAAAGAAATAAAAGGCATCCAAATTGGAACAGAAGAAGTAAAACTGTCATTGTTTGCAGATGATATGATCTTATATCTTGAAAACCCTGAGAAATTGACGATACAGCTACTAGAGCTAATAAACAAATTTAGCAAAGTAGCAGGATACAAGATTAATGCACATAAGTCAGTAATGTTTCTATATGCTAGAAATGAACAAACTGAAGAGACACTCAAGAAAAAGATACCATTTTCAATAGCAACTAAAAAATCAAGTACCTAGGAATAAACTTAACCAAAGATGTAAAAGACCTATACAAAGAAAACTACAAAACTCTACTAAAAGAAATAGAAGGGGACCTTAAAAGATGGAAAAATATTCCATGTTCATGGATAGGAAGGCTAAATGTCATTAAGATGTCAATTCTACCCAAACTCATCTACAGATTCAATGCAATCCCAATCAAAATTCCAACAACCTAGTTTGCAGACTTGGAAAAGCTAGTTATCAAATTTATTTGGACAGGGAAGATGCCTCGAATCGCTAAAGACACTCTAAAAAAGAAAAACGAAGTGGGAGGACTTACACTCCCTGACTTTGAAGCTTATTATAAAGCCACAGTTGCCAAAACAGCATGGTACTGGCACAAAGATAGACATATAGATCAATGGAATCGAATTGAGAATTCAGAGATAGACCCTCAGATCTATGGCCGACTGATCTTTGATAAGGCCCCCAAAGTCACTGAACTGAGTCATAATGGTCTTTTCAACAAATGGGGCTGGGAGAGTTGGATATCCATATCCAAAAGAATGAAAGAGGACCCCTACCTCACCCCCTACACAAAAATTAACTCAAAATGGACCAAAGATCTCAATATAAAAGAAAGTACCATAAAACTCCTAGAAGATAATGTAGGAAAACATCTTCAAGACCTTGTATTAGGTGGCCACTTCCTAGACTTTACACCCAAAGCACAAGCAACAAAAGAGAAAATAGATAAATGGGAACTCCTCAAGCTTAGAAGTTTCTGCACCTCAAAGGAATTTCTCAAAAAGGTAAAGAGGCAGCCAACTCAATGGGAAAAAATTTTTGGAAACCATGTATCTGACAAAAGACTGATATCTTGCATATATAAAGAAATCCTACAACTCAATGACAATAGTACAGACAGCCCAATTATAAAATGGGCAAAAGATATGAAAAGACAGTTCTCTGAAGAAGAAATACAAATGGCCAAGAAAAACATGAAAAAATGTTCAGCTTCACTAGCTATTAGAGAGATGCAAATTAAGACCACAATGAGATACAATCTAACACCGGTTAGAATGGCTGCCATTAAACAAACAGGAGACTACAAATGCTGGAGGGGATGTGGAGAAATTGGAACTCTTATTCATTGTTGGTGGGACTGTATAATGGTTCAGCCACTCTGGAAGTCAGTCTGGCAGTTCCTTAGAAAACTAGATACAGAGTTACCATTCAATCCAGCGATTGCACTTCTCGGTATATACCCGGAAGTTCGGAAAGCTGTGACACGAACAGATATCTGCACGTCAATGTTCATAGCAGCATTATTCACAATTGCCAAGAGATGGAAACAACCCAAATGTCCTTCAACAGATGAGTGGATAAATAAAATGTGGTATATACACACGATGGAATACTACGCGGCAGTAAGAAAGAACGATCTCGTGAAACATGACAACATGGATGAACCTTGAAGACATAATGCTGAGCGAAATAAGCCAGGCACAAAAAGAGAAATATTATATGCTACCACTAATGTGAACTTTGAAAAATGTAAAACAAATGGTTTATAATGTAGAATGTAGGGGAAGTAGCAATAGAGAGCAATTAAGGAAGGGGGAACAATAATCCAAGAAGAACAGATAAGCTATTTAACGTTCTGGGGATGCCCAGGAATGACTATGGTCTGTTAATTTCTGATGGATATAGTAGGAACAAGTTCACAGAAATGTTGCTATATTAGGTAACTTTCTTGGGGTAAAGTAGGAACATGTTGGAAGTTAAGCAGTTATCTTAGGTTAGTTGTCTTTTTCTTACTCCCTTGTTATGGTCTCTTTGAAGTGTTCTTTTATTGTATGTTTGTTTTCTTTTTAACTTTTTTTTTCATACAGTTGATTTAAAAAAGAAGGGAAAGTTAAAAAAAGAAAAAGAAAAAGAAGGAAAAAAAAAAGATGTAGTGTCCCCTTGAGGAGCCTGTGGAGAATGCAGGGGTATTGGCCTACCCCACCTCGATGGTTGCTAACCTGACCACAGACATAGGGGACTGGTGGTTTGATGGGTTGAGCCCTCTACCATAAGTTTTACCCTTGGGAAGACGGTTTCTGCAAAGGAGAGGCTAGGCCTCCCTATGGTTGTGCCTAAGGGCCTCCTCCAGAATGCCTCTTTGTTGCTCAGATGTGGCCCTCTCTCTCTGGCTAAGCC
The DNA here is from genome assembly GCF_015220235.1 of Choloepus didactylus. Lineage (NCBI taxonomy): Eukaryota > Metazoa > Chordata > Mammalia > Pilosa > Megalonychidae > Choloepus > Choloepus didactylus. Next base: position 95,860,186 of record NC_051334.1, on the reverse strand, counting down.
AACTTGAAAAGTGAAATCACTGCCCTCCCCTCTACGTGGGATCAGACACCCAGGGGAGTGAATCTCCCTGGCAACGTGGAATATGACTCCCGGGGAGGAATTTAGACCCGGCATCGTGGGACGGAGAACATCTTCTTGACCAAAAGGGGGATGTGAAAGGAAATGAAATAAGCTTCAGTGGCAGAGAGATTCCAAAAGGAGCCGAGAGGTCACTCTGGTGGGCACTCTTACGCACACTTTAGACAACCCTTTTTAGGTTCCAAAGTATTGGGGTAGCTGGTGGTGGATACCTGAAACTATCAAACTACAGCCCAGAACCCATGAATCTCGAAGACAGTTGTATATAAATGTAGCTTATGAGGGGTGACAATGGGATTGGGAAAGCCATAAGGACCACACTCCACTTTGTCTAGTTTATGGATGGATGAGTAGAAAAATAGGGGAAGGAAACAAACAGACAAAGGTACCCAGTGTTCTTTTTTACTTCAATTGCTCTTTTTCACTCTAATTATTATTCTTGTTATTTTTGTGTGTGTGCTAATGAAGGTGTCAGGGATTGATTTAGGTGATGAATGTACAACTATGTAATGGTACTGTAAACAATCGAAAGTACGATTTGTTTTGTATGACTGCGTGGTATGTGAATATATCTCAATAAAATGAAGATTAAAAAAATTAAAAAAAAATAAAAGCCAAAAAAAAAAAAAAAAAAAAGGCATGTCTTAGGTTTGGAACACAATTTTGGGTGCTGGTAACACAGCAATGTAAGTACACCAAACAAAGATGACTGTGAATATGGTTGAAAGAGGAAGGTTAGGAGAATGTGGGACACCAGAAGGAATGAGGAAACATAAAGACTGGGATTGTATAACTCAGTGAAACCTATAGTGCTCAACAATTTTGATAAAATATACAAATATTTTTATACATGAAAGAGAACAAATGAATGTCAACCTTACAAGGTGTTCAAAATAGGGTAGTTTTGGGGAAAAATGCAATCAATGCAAACTAGAGACTATAGTTTAAGAAACTTTGTATTATGCTTTCTTTAACATAACAAAGGCAATACATCAAAGCTAAATGCCTTTAAGAGGGGGACATAAGGGAAGGTTATAGGACTCTTGGCATTGGTGATATTGTCTGACTCTTTTATTCTACTTTAGTTTAACTCTTTCTTTCCTTTTGTTGCTTTTTAGCTGTCATGTTTTTTTGTTCTTTTTCTTCCTTTCTTTCTTTTTCTTATTCTTTTTTCTCTCTACCTTCTTTGACTCTTCCTCCTTCTTTGTGGAAGAAATGGAGATGTCCTTATATAGATAGTAGTGATGGTGGTGAATACATAAATATGTAACTATACAGGGAACCATCAATTGTTTACTTAGGACAGAAAGTATGGTGGGTGAACAAAACCCTCTTGAAAAAAAATGGGTTGATGAAGAAACCTTGAGGGCACTACACTGAGTGAAATAAGTCAGACACATAAGGACAAATACTGCATGGTCTCACTGATATGAACTAATTATAATATGTAAACACATAGACATGAAATATAAGTTAATAGGATATAGAACAAGGCTAAAGAATGGGGAGTGGTTGCTTATTATAAGCAGAATGTTCAATGAGGTTGAACCTAAGTGTTTGGAAGTGGATAGAGGTGATGGTGGCATCTAACAGTGCTGAATAGTGTGTGATTGTGGTGGAAAGGGGAAGCTTAGAGTCATGTATGTCACCAGAAGGAAAGTTGGAGGTTAAAAGAGGGGAATGTATAAAACAGTGAATCTTGTGGTGGACAATGTCTGTGATTAACTGTACAAATATTAGAAATCTCTTTCATGATCTAGAACAAATGTATGACAATATAACTAGAAGCTAATATTAGAGGGGTATACAGGGAAAAATATACGTATTATAGACTATATACTCCAGTTAACAGTATTTTAACATTCTTTCATCAAGAGTAACAAATGTACTATACCCATACTATGAGTCAATTATGGAGGGGGGGGTGGTTAGGAGTAGGGGAGGAACTGAGTTTTCTTTTTTGTCTTTATTTCTTTTGTGGAGTAATGAAAATGTTCTAAAAGTAGGAAAAATAATTGTGGTGATGGATGCACAGCTGTATGATGGTACCATGGGCAACTGATTGTGCAGTTTGGGTCTTTGGATAATTGAATGGTATGTGAACAATCTCAATAAAATTAAAAAAAAAAGTTAAAAAAATAAAAGGCATGTCTCAGACAGGTTTCCCAAGGGGGACCTGTTTGATAAGAGAAGATGGATCGACAGGGTAGGGTTAAGTAAGAGTTTATGAATAGAAAAGGGCCACTCTAGAAGTCTAAACATATTTACCAAAATGACATTTCAGAGGACATTTTTGGGATAATGGATACAGTCTCTATCTTGATTGCTGTGATGGGTTCATGGGGGTGTATATGCATGTGTGTGTGTCAAAACTTGTCAAATTGTATGTTTTAAATATCTGTAGTTTACCATATGTCAACTGTATCTCAATACAGTTGTTAAAAAGTGACATTTCAAAAGAGAAGGCTGATAAACAGCAATAAATGGGTGCCTATGAAAACATTGTAGTTTCCCAGGACTATAACCTCTTAATTATTCACCCTGCTTGTAATTTGTACTCCATTCCATTACAACCTCCACACAGTTGCCAAATTATTCCTATAAAAATAGTACATTTTCTTGCCTTCTTTCTCTGCCAGTCCTTTCAGGTTTAGCTAGGCAAGTTTCATTGTACTCAAAGTTTATATCATTTCTTATATCCTAAACTTTGTTCATGACATTTCCTCTGTCTAGAATAACTCTTCCTTCAAGCTCAGTCAAGCTTCAAGATGATTATATCTCAGTCTTTTTGCTAAGATTAATAGAGCATTGTTTTCAAATAAGAATATTTGAACATAAAATAAGTACCAAAAAGAGAAATGAAGCTATTTCTATTGGAATGATACTTCTCAGGCCCTCACGCTCAGGTTATATACTGAATGATGTTGAGGTTTTCTATAGATGAGAAGACTGGTATCTTGTGTGGCAGAATGACTAAAGAGATAATGACCCTGCTAATCTATACACCCATGAAAGCTTGAATCAACCCTGATTCATTATAGAATATAATTGTGGTGGTGTGACAATGTATGTACCACAGAAAAACATGTTCTTAAATCTAATCCATTCCTGTGGGTGTAAGTAGGACATTTTGATGAGACTACTTCCATTAAGGTGTGACCCATCTAATTCTGGATGTCTTAATCCTATCACTTGAGTCCTTTATACACATAATGGATACAGAGTAAAAGACTGGGAAAGCTAGGGAAGCAAGAAGTTGAAAGCAACAAAACCCAGAGGGGAAGGGATAAACAGCAGACATTGCTATTTGCCTTGCCATGTGGCTGAGGAGCCAAGGATCATCAGCAGCCAGTCTTTGGGAAGAAAGCATTGTACTGATGATGCCTTGATTTGGACAATTTTCTTGGCCTCAAACTGCAAACTAATAAATTTCCATTGTTTAAGCCAATCCATTTCATGGTATCTACTTTAAGCAGGCCAAGAAACTGAAACAGTTACTGTGTGCATCTTCAACATTAATGAGCCAAGACTATTCAGAAAATATGACCATGGATGAGATTTCAAGAAGCATATAGTCAGAGAGACTGCAAAATTACATGTGGTGCCATGGTACATAGTGGAATGTGGCTCTTGGGAAGTTCTGGGTTTGAGGAACAATGTAGTTTGTGGTAGAGCAATAGTTAATTAAGCTCTTGCCTTCATACCCTAGAAATTCATATACTGTTCTGACTGAAGCCAAGAGCTTGGGGACACTTGAAAGCAAACACTTTAGAGCAATTTCTAAAAATTAAAGGGTATACAGAGAGTGAATGTGATGGTATGAATATTTTCTCCTTGTTTTGTTATGAGTATGTTTGTATGTGTACATAAAGCAAATATCTTTGTTTTCTTCCCTATTTATAACCTTATCATATGACATAAGTTGTATTGTTCATGATGTAGTGTTTAAGTTATATGATATCAATTTTAAGAGTGAATATTAACCAAGGACTTGCACCCTATTTTGGAGAGATTTGATGCATTTCTGGTTGTACACAGGGCATCTGAGTATTGTTAGCTGAAATTTATGTCTTTTATTGTGTTCTATTTAGACATTAATTATGGTCTAAGGTGATGTGTATAGCTGCCAAGTTGAGTAGGGGTGGACTGTGATGGTTAAGTTCATGTGCCAACTTGGCCAGGTGATGATGCCCAGTTGTCTGGTCAAGCACTTGCCTGTTACTGCAAGGACATTTGTGACTGTTTAATAAGCCAGAAGGCTGGTTTAAGATATCAGTCAATTGATTGCATCTGTGACTGATTACATCTATGCTCAAGTAAGGGAATGTCTTCCACAATGAGATAATAAAATCAATTGGATATAATCCAATCAGTTGAAGACTCTTAAGGGAGAAGAGAGAGAATCTTTACTTCTTCTTCAGCCAGCCAGCCTCTCCTGGGAAGTTTGTAGATGTTCATTGGAGTTGCCAGCTCACAGCCTGTCCTATGAAATTTAGACTCATGCATCCATCCATATAGAATTTGGGCTTGTGCATCTCCACAGCTGCATGAGACACTTTCATAGACCTCATGTTTACAGGTATCTCCTGTTGGTTCTGTTTCCCTAAAGAACCCTGACTTATACAGTGGAATATGTTATTTCCTATAGTCTTATGCTAACCATACTGAAAAAAGGCTTCACATTAGTCCCAGGTTACTTATACACAAATGGAAAAACACAGTACCACCAAGTGACCCTGTAATAGGAAGTGTTTTGTTTTTGGAGCTAACACTCTAAGACCTCCCAAAAAGAGGTTAAGAAACTGATCACATAAAAAGCAGAGCTTTGAGAGAAGCAGAAAGAATTTCAAGTTAATTCAATCTTCATGCTCAAAGTTAGGACTCCCAATAATGAAAACTGGCATCCTGACAAAATGGAGATTTCTGAAAAGACTTGGATAAAGGTTGAGAATGACTGACAACATGGAGCTCTTTCAAAGTAATTTTCACTGCATCTTCATTTCAGGCCCCAATATGAAGAAGAGCCTGTTATTAAAGAGATTGAATGCAACACTAACCTGGGGTGTTACAAAAAATCACATTAGAGAGGGTCCAATTTATACCTTAAATGAATTCCAGAAACTGTCAAATGAACACACAAACAGAAGACAAGAGAGAACACATATGCTTAACTTTCCTACGATGTTCAAGCAAACCAATGCAATGGTTAGACTTAAGGAATGGGAATTTATTAGCTCACATTTTTTAGACTAAAAGAATGTCCAAATCAAGTTATCAAGGTGGTGCTTTCTCCCCAAAGACTGGTGTTCTGTGGCTGACTGTTGGTGATTTTTGGTCCTTAGCTCATCACACGGCAAGACACATGGTGGGTCTCCTTGTCTCTCCCTTCTCTTCTGGGTTTCATTGATTTCAGATTCTTACTTTCTGTGGTTTCTCTATGTTTATTTGAATTTCAATCCCCTTATAAAGGACTCTGGTAACAGGATTTAGACCCATCCTGATTGAGGTTGGCTGTACCTTCTCAACTGAAGTGACCTCATCAAAATATCCTATTTACAATGGGTTCATCTGCACAGGAGTAGATTAAATTTAACAAAATTTTCTGGGGTGCATAGTGCTTCCAACCATCACAATGTGCAATTGGGTTTTGAGGGTACATGACCAGGAGGAAGAAAGTGTATGATTAAATCACACTGATTTGATTTATTGGATGGGCTTCAGTAGAGAAATCACAGTTAATACTCTAATGTAAACATCTTTAAAAACTCATATGTTGGCTTACACAATCTGTGACACAGTAATAACCTATCCTGTCTGAAAAATCTAAACCAGACTACATCTGGCATAATGTAGAAGAAGGAATTCAAAAATTGAAGGAGAAAGAAATGTTCTACTGGATCTTAGCTGTCTTTCCTGTTTGTCCTGCAACCTTGCCCCTCTCCCCATTAAGATTAAAAGGCATCCCTTGGGAAAAATGTGGAAACATTAAAATTCCTCACCTGGGAAATTCCTGATATTCCTGCAAGCAATAGGGAATCCAAATTTAAGAAGTCAAGCTCTTGATCTTGGGGCTTGCCCTTATAAAACTTATTCCTGCTAAGGAGAAGCTAAGCCTACTAATAATTATTCCTGAGTCACCCTAAGAGAGCCACTTTTGTTGCTCAGATGTGGTCTCTTTATCTCAGCCAATTCTGCAAATAAACTCACTACCCTCCCTCTTACATGGGACATGCCTCCCAGCTGTGTAATTCTCCCTGGCAATGAGGGACAGGACTGCCAGGTATGAGCCTAGGCCTGGAATAGTGTGATTGAGAATGCCATCTTGATGAAAAGGGGGAAAATATGAAACAAAATAAAATTTCAGTGGCTAAGAGATCTCAAATAGAGTCAAGAGGTCAATATGGAGCTTATTCTTACACATTATATAGACATTCCTTTTTAGTTTCTAGTGTATTAGAACATCTAGGAGGAAATACCTGAATCTGTTGAATGGTATCCAGTAGACTTGATTCTTGATGATAATTGTATAACTATATAGCCTTCATTGTTTGATCATGTGATAGTGAAAATCTAGTGACTAACACTCCCTTTAACCAGTGTATGGGCAGATGAGTAATAAAATAATGACAAAAATATTTAAATAATAGGGGGGATAAGGGGTGTGCAATGGTTTGAGTGTTTCTTTTCTCCTTTTTTTCTTTTTCTGTATTTTTTCTTTATTGTGGAGTAATGAAAACATTTGAAAATTGATTGTGGCAGTGAATGCACAACTATATGTTGATACTGTGAACCTTTGATTTTATACTTTTGATGGATTGTATGATGTGTGAGTATATCTCAATAAACTTGCATTAAAATGGCAAACGTTGCATGTGCTGTGCTCTACAGGAATGATCTGGAGGGTACATTAACAAAAAGTAATAGAACAGCCAGAGGTGGATGGGTCTATTTGCCAATTATAAAAATTTAATGTTTAAAAAGGTGATGTAGAAACATAAAGTGGGGAGTTGCCTAATAATACCTTTCCTTTGGCTTAAGGACTATCTACTCCCGTGTATTAAATTTGCCATCAGGACCCTAAAGTTATGCTTTCACCACAGAAGCTTCAGGCCTAAAAAAACAAGGCCCAGACTGACTCAAATATACAAAGCAGCAAATATTTATTCATGCATTATACTCTGACCAAGTACATTTAAGAAATTGGAGTTTTTAAAAATAGGGAGGCCAATAAAAGTTAAAGAAGTCTTCTATAATTCCTCAAGAATGAGTGAGACTTTTAATTTAGCCTTTCATTAAGGCTAAATTGGATCAGTTCATGAGACTGAACACAGGAGCTGTTATGTACCCCAGAAAATGCCATGTTCTTTTTTAATGAAATTTTGTTGAGATATATTCACACACCATATAATTCACCCAAAGTCTACAATCAATGGCTCAGAGTATCATCATATAGTTGTGCATTCATCACCACAATTTTTGAACATTTTCATTACTCCAAAATAAAGAAAAAATAAAAGTAAAATTAAAAATAACACCCAAAACATCCCATACCCCTTACCCCCATTATACAGATTGATAGGTAGGTAGGTAGATAGATAGATAGATAGATAGATAGATAGATAGATAGATAGATAGATATAGATATAGATAGATAGATATGTCTTTATTTTATTACTCATGTGCCCATACACTGGTTAAAGGGCATGTCAGTCACTAGGTTTTCACAATCACACAGTCCCATGGTAAAAGCTATATAGTTAAACAATCACCATCAAGAATCAAGTCTACTGGATTACAGTTAAACAGCTTTGGGTATTTCCTTCTAGCTACTCTAATACACTAGAAACTAAAAAGGAATATCTATATAATGGATATGAATAACCTCCATGATGACCTCTTAGCTCTATTTGAAATCTCTTAGCCACTGAAACTTTATTTTGTTACATTTCTTTTCCCCCTTTTTGTCAAGAAGGCATTATGAATGCCATGAGGCCAAGGCCAGACTCATCCCTGGGAGTCTTGTGTTATATTTCCAGAGATACTTAAGCCCCTGGGTGTCATGTCCCACCTAGGGGGATCATGATGAGTTTACCTGCAGAGATGGCTTCGAGAGAGAAGCCACATCTGAGCAACAAAAGAGTTTCCCTAGGGGTGACTCTTAGGCATAATTATAAGTAGGCTTAGCTTCTCCTTTGCAGGAATAAGTTTCATAAGGGCAAGCCCAAGATTGAGGGCTTGACTTATTAAACCTGGAGTCCCTATTTCTTGTGAGAATATCAGGAATTCCTCAGGTGGGGAAGTTTAATATTTCCACATTTTCCATGTTCTATTAATCCATTACTGTGGGTGCAGACCTATTGTGGGTGGGACCTTTTGGTTAGTTTATTTCAAATGAGATGTGACACAGCCTATTCAAGGAGGGTCTTAATCCTTTTACTGTAGTCCTTTATGAGAGGATAAAGGACACAGAGAAAAGCCTAGAGAGCTCAGAGAGAAACACCCAGAGAACGTTAGAGAGAAAATCCCTGGAGGAGCTAAGAGAGAACCCAAAGAAGCTCAGAGAAGAGGCTCCCTGGAACCAGGAGCTGAAAGCAATGAAACCCAGAGTGAAGGGCCAATGCTGGCCATGTGCCTTGCTATCTGACAGAGGAACCCCAGGTGCCAGCACCCTTTCTTCAGAGAACATTATCTTCCTCTTGAGGTCTTAATTTGGTCATTTTCATAGACTTTGAATCATGAATTTTTAAACTAATAAATCCTCATTTTTAAAAGCCAGTTCATTTCTGTTATACTGCATTCCAGCAGCTTTAAGAAACCAAAACAGGGGTAATGAAAAATTACCATATTTTTCTCTGGCCCTGATTTTATACTAATCTCTGAGAATTCCAAGTACCATGTTGATCTCAGGGATAGGGTGAGAGATTATAAAGGCCTACCTATTGGGTCTTGCAGTAAGCAAATATTGAGATAGAGTTAGAAATTCAAAAGGTTTGATGGTGATGGGGATTTTGGGAAGAAGCAAGATTGGGCAAGGACAACCTCAGATCATTTGCAAATCTGGCAAAATGTCAGCCAAACAGAAAGTTCTTGAGCAAAGATGGCTTATTAGAGAAGTTATAAATTGAGCAGAAATGACCAGGCCCTAGTACCTTTAGCTTGCTCATAAACTATCTGGGAGTTGCTTAAAAGATCATGGCCTCAGCTCTAAAACAGAGGTGGATCCTAAAGGTGCTAATAGCTGGACGCTGTCAGCTAACTATACTACATGCAGTTAATCCGCAAATTCTCTCTTGAAGGGAGACCTGAATGAGCATTTCCATGGCTGCCAAAGAGAGTAATAGACTTTTTTTTTTGGCAAATGTATGTGGACAAGTTTATTGTGCAAATATTTCTCCTTCACTCTCTCCAGCTTCCCCTTCTCCAATACCCTACCCTACCCCCAGTCCCACCACTTCCAGCTCCAGCTCCCATGACAGCTGCTTCCTACAGTTAATTAAGGCATTTCTTCTTCTTTTTCTTTGTGATCACCTACTGATTCTGTGTGACAGGGAGAAGAAATGTAAGAACTTGCCAAGGACACCAGGCAGCAGGGCAGAGGATGGTGATGTGGCATCCTGAGTGAGCTCATAAAGTTCACAGTTCCAAACCTGAGACTCTGCTTATTCTTACCCTGGATTTCTCCAGAACTGTGAGAACAATGCATGCTATTTACATTCCCCTCTCCACTTCTGAAGAATGCTCTCATCCCTCGATTCCCTTGAACTTCTCCTGCAGATTTTTAATGCAATTCTATTGAGATATATTTACACACCATACAAACCACCTGAAGTGTACAATCTATGGCTCAGAGCATCATCACATAGTTGTGAATTCATCACCAAGATCAATTTTAGAACATTTTCATTACTCCAGAAAATAAACAAGAAAAAAAAAAGAAATACAAAATCCTCCCATACCCCTTGCAACTCCCCCTCCCCATTATTAACCCATAGTATTAGTGTGGTACATTTGTTACTGTTGATGAAAGAATATTAAGATATTACTGCCAACTATAGTCCACAGTATACAATAGGAACATTTACCCCACATACTACTCTATTATTAATTCCTTGTAATAGTGGCATACATTTGTTCTAGTTCATGAAAGAACTTTTAAATATCTATACAGTAAATCACAGTCATCATCCACCACAAGGTACACTGTGTAATACAGTCCCATGTTTTAAACTCTAGCTTTCCTTCTAGTGACATACATGATTCTAAACTTGCCCCTTTCCACCACATTCACACACAATTCAGTATTGTTAATTATTCTTACAATAACATACTACAACCGCCTCTATCCATTTCCAAATATTTAAGTTTGATATAGGTAAATATTCTGCACATATTAAGAAACCAGTCCCCATTCTTTAGCATCATTCTATATCCTGGTAACCTATATTATGTATTTTGTGTCTATGGGTCTACATGTTATAATTAGCTCATATTAGTTAGATCATACAGTATTTGTCCTTTTGTTTCTGACATTGCACTTAATGTAATGTCCTCAAGTTTCATCCATGCTGTAGTGTGCTTCAGGACTTTATTCCTTCTTACTGCTGAATAATATTCCATTGTATGCATATACCACATTTTTTTATCCATTCATCTGTTGATGGATGCTCAGGTTGTATCCATCTTTTGGCAATTGTGAATAATGCTCCTATGAATATTACTGTGCAAGTGTCTGTGTCCCTGCTTTCAGATCTTCTGCAAATATACCATGAAGCAGGATTGCTGGGTTTTAAGGCAACTCTATACTGAACTTCCTGAGGAACCACCAAAGTGTCCTCCATAGTGGCTGCAACACTTTACATTTCCACCAGCAGTGAATAAGTGTTCCTATTTCTCCACATTCTCTCCAACACTTGTAAATTTCCTGATTGTTTAATAGCAGCCATTCTAGTATGTGTGGGATGATATCTGATTGTGGTTTTGATTTTCATCTCCCTAAAAGCTAGTGAAGCTGAATATCTTTTCATGTGCTGTTTAACCATCTGTATTTCCTCTTTGGAAAAATGCCTATTTATGTGTTTTGCCCATTTATAAACTGAGTTGTTTGACTTTTTATTGTTGAGTTGTAGGATTTCTTTATATATTATGGATATCAAACTTTTATCAGATATGTTATTTCCAAATATTTTTTCCCATTGAGTCAGTTGCCCTTTCATCTTTTGACAAAACCATTTGAGGCATAGAAGTATTTAATTTTGATGGGTGCCTGTCTATTTTTTCTTTCATTGTTTGTACTTTGGGTGTGAAGTTTAAGAAACTACTGCCTATCACTAGATCTTGAGGATATTTTGCTACACTTTCTTCTAGGAGTTTCATGGTACTTGTTCTTATGTATAGGTCTTTGATCCATTTTGAGTTAGTATTTAAATAGGATGTGACATACGGGTTCTCTTTCATTCTTTTGATTATGGATATCCAGTTCTCCCAACACCATTTATTGAAGAGATTGTTCTGTCCTAGTCAGGTGGACTTGGGAACTTTGCTAAAACTCAGTTGACCATAGATCTGAGGGTCTCTTTCTGAACTCTCAACTCAATTCCATTGATCAGTATGTCAATCTTTATGTCATTACCATGCTGTTTGACTACTGTGGCTTTATAGTATGCTTTAATGTCAGCCCATTCTTATTTTCCAATATGCTTTTGGCTATTTGAAACCCCTTACCCTTCCAAATTGACTTGATAATGAGTTTTCCATTTCTGCAATGTAGGCTGTTGGAACTTTCATAATGCATTGAATCTGTTGATCATTTTGGGTAAAATTACCATCTTGTTGACATTTAGCCTTCCAATCCATGAACATTCCAAGAATCCAAGACATTCCAAGAATCTGGAATGTCTTTGCACTTATGTAGGTCTTCTTTGATTTCTTTTAGCAATGTTTTGTAGTTTTCTGAGTTCTAGTCCCATACATTCTTGGTTAAATTTATTCCTAGATATTTGATTCTTTTAGTTGCTTTTGTAAAATGAATCTTTTCTTGATTGCCTCCTCAGATAGCCCATTACTACTGTGTAGAAACACCACTGATTTTTGTGTTTTGATTGTGTATCCTGACATTTGCTGAACTTCTCAAGTAGCTTTGTCATGTTTTTTCAGGTTTTCATAAATATAGGATCATGTTTTCTGTGAGTAATGAAAGTTTTACTTCCTTTCAAATTTGGACTTTTAATTTTTTTCTTGCCTAATTGCTCTAGCTAGTTCTAGTACAATATTGATTAACAGTGGTGACAGTGGGTATCCTTGTTTTGTTCTGGATCTTAGAGTGAAAGCTTTCAGTCTCTCCTCATTGAGTATGATGTTGGTTGTGGTTTTTTCATATATGCCCTTTATCATGTTGAGGAAGTTTCCTTTGATTCCTAACTTTTGAAGTGCTTTTATCAAGAAAGGATGCTAAATTTTGTCAAATGCCTTTTCCAAATTATTGAGATGACCATGTGAGCTTTCACTTTTGATTTGTTAATGAGATGTATTGCATTAATTGATTTTCTTGTGTTGAACCACCCTTGCATACCTGGAGTAAAGTCCATTTAATCATGGGGTATAATTCTTTTAATATGTTGTTTGATTCTATTTCTAAGTACATTTGAGGATTTTTGCATCTATTTTCATTAGAGAGATTGGTCTGAAGTTTTCATTTCTTGTAGTATCTTTATCAGGCTTTGGTGCTAGAGTGATATTGGATTCATAGAATTAGGTAGTGTTCCCTCTTCTTTAGTTTTTTGATAGAGTTTGAGCAGGAATGGTATTAATTCTTCTTGGAATTCTTGGTAAATTTTGCCTGTGAAGCCATCTGGTCCTGGGCATTTCTTTGCTGGTAGGTTTTTAATGACTGATTTAATTCTTTATTTGTTTGTTGAGGGCTTCTACTTCTTGGGTCAGTGTAGATAGTGCATTTCTAGGAAGTTGTGCATTTCATCTAATTTGTCTAGTTTGTTGGCATAGTTCTTCATAGTATCCTCTTGTGCTCTTTTTTATTTCTCTGAGGGTCTGTGGTAATGCTCTCCTCTTATTTCTGATTTTATTTATTTTCATCTTCTCTCTTTTTGTCTTTGTCAGTCTAGCTAAGGATTTTTCTTTATTTCATTGATCTTCTCAAGGAACCAACTTTTGGTTTTATTAATTCTCCCTATTTTTTATTCTCCATTTCATTTACTTCTGCCCTAATCTTTGTTATTTCTTTCCTTTTGCTTGATTTGGGATTAGTTTGATGTTATTACTCTAGTTTCCCCAGTTGTTCAATAAGGTCATTCATTTTAACTCTTTCTTCCTTTTTAATGTAGGCATTTAGGGCTATAAATTTCCTCTCAGCACTGCCTTTGCTGCATCCTATAGATTTTGATAGGCTGTGTCCTCATTTTCATTTGTCTGAAGATATTTACTGATTTCTCTTGCAATTTCTTCTTTGACCCACTGATTGTTTAATAATATGTCTTTTAACCTCCATACATTTGTGAAATTTCCAGTTCTCTCATTGCTATTGATATCCACCTTCATTCCATTATGATCAGAGAAAGTGCTTTCTATAATTTCAGTCTATTTTAAAGTTAATAAAACCTCTTTTGTGTCCCAGTGCAAAGTCTTTCCTGGAGAATGTTCCATGAACACTTGAGAAGAAAGCATATACTGTTGTATTGGGATACAATGTTCTGTATATGTCTATTAAATCTGATTCATTTATCATATTATTTAGGTACTCTGTGTCCTTATTGATACTATTTAGATGTCCTATCTATTGAAGAGATTTGTGTGTTTAAGTCTCCCACTATTATTATAGAGATGTCTATTACTCCCTTCAGTTTTGTTAGGGTTTGGTGCATGTACTTTAAGGCACCTTGATTAGTGCATAAATATTTATGATTGTTATTTCTTCTTGAAGAATTGCCAGTTTTATTCATATATAGTGTCATTCTTTATCTCTAAAAACGTTTTTCACTTAAAGTCTAATTTGTCTGATATTAATATTGGTTAGTGCTTGTGTGGAATATCTTTTTCCATTTTTCATTTTCAACATATTTGTATATTTGGGTCTATAGTGAGTCTTCTGTAAACAGCATATAGATGGATCATTTTTTTATCCATTCTGCCAATTTGCACCTTTTGTCTGGGAAGTTTAATCCATTAATTATAATGCTATTACTGTAAAGGCAGTTTTTCCTTCAACCAATTTATCCTTTGTCTTTTATTTGTCAGATCTATTTTTTCTCTCTTTTTATCCTTTTAGTTACCCTTATTAATACACTTTCTTTCTGTATCCTTGTTCCAGTTGGCTAAAGCTGCTGTTATGCAAATTATCAAAAATGGATTGGCTTTTATAAAGGGGATTTTTACATTACAAGTTTACAGTTCTAAGGCCATAAGTGTCCAAACTAAAGCATCAACAAGAGGGTAACTTCAATGAAGAAAGTCTGATGGTGTCTGGAACACCTCTGTCAGCTGGGAAGGCATGTGGCTGGCATCGCTTAACCTTTGCTCTCTTAGCTTCTCTTTCTAAGCTCCTGTGAATCCTTGCTTGTTCTCCCATGACACTTCTCTCTAAGCATCTGGGTGTCCTGTCTTAGCTTCTCCATAGCAAACTCTGTGCTTTATCTCTTAGCTTAGCATCTCCAAACCTGTTTCTGGTTGCATCTTCAAGTGTCTGTCTGTGTTTGCCTCTGAGCTCTCTCAAGGACTCCAGTAAACTAATAAAGACTCACCTTGAAAGAGCAGAGACACATATCCATGGAAATAACCTAATCAAAGGTCTCACCCACTGTTGAGTGGGTCACATGTCAATGGAAACAACTTGATCAAAATATTCCACTCATAATAAGTCTTCCCCCACAAGACTGCATTAAGGGACAGTCTTTCCTGGGTTACATAAGTTTCAAACTGGCACAACATTCCTCCAGGCCTCTCTCACCTGTCTGTTCTTTTCAATCAGACCTCCCTTTAGTAGTTCTTGTAGGGATGGTCTCTTGTTAACAAGCTCTCTCAGCTTCTGTTTATCTGTGAATATTTTAAACTCTACCTTTTTTTGAAGAACAGCTTTGCTGGCAACAGTATCTTAAATATGTCATACCACTGCCTTCTTTCCTCTATGGTATCTCATGAGAAATCAGCACTTAGTCTTATTTGGCTTCCCTTGTATGTGGTAAATTGCTTTTCTCTTGCTGCTTTCAGAATTTTCTCCTTGTTTTTGGCATTTGACAGTCTGATTAGTATGTGTTTTGGATTGGGTCTATTCAGATTTATTCTGTTTGGAGTACATTGGGCTTCTTGGATTTGCATATTTTTATCTTTCATAAGGGTCAGGAAATTTTCAGCCATTATTTCTTCAAATGTTCTTCCTGGTCCTCTTCCCTTCTCTTCTCCTTCTGGGACACCTCTGATGTGTATGTTTGTGCACTTATTTTGTCAATTATTTCCCTGAGACCCTGCTTAAATTTATCCATTTTTTTCTCCATTTGATCTTTTGCCCATTCAAATTCATTGCTTTGTCTTCTAGCTTACTGATCCTTTCTTCTGTCCCTTTAAATCTCCTGTTTTGGGTCTCTAGTATATTTTTAATTTCATCTACACTGTATTTTATTTCCATAATGTCTGTTATTTTTATATGTGTTCTTTCAAATTCTTCTTTATACTCTCCTTTTGTCTTTTTAATATCCTTTATCTCTTTATCCATATTTTCTTACATTTCTTTGAATTGGTTCAGAAGAGTCACTTGAACATATTGATTAGTTGTTCCAGATTCTGTTTCTCCAACAAAAATTTTATTTTCTCCTTTGGCTGGTCCATTTCTTCCTTGTTTTAGTGTTCCTTATGAGTTTTTGCTGTATCTGGTCATCTGATTATCTTGGTCGGTCTATTCTGAAAGTGAGTTTCTCTCTCTTGGCTAGGATTTCATTGTTTCCTGGGTTTGTATTAGAGCTCTGCTTTTGCAATTGTGTCATCAGTATTTCTCAGCTAAAACAGTTTCAGGTACCCATTCAGGGGGTACAGACTCCTCCAATGGATCTGTGATAGGGCCTGGAGAGGCTCAGAGAAGCCCTGCTGTCTTCCACTGAAATTTCAGGTCTACCCAGTAGATGGTGCTCTTCAGTTACTTATTCATCCTCAGAAGCTGTTTACTTCCTGGAGCCCAGCAGCATCTGACTGGGTGGGGTTGAAACTGCTGGGTTCCTGTGCTCTCACTTTGACAGCCAATATCTGGTTCTATTTTGGGTTTTCTGTTTGGGGGAGAGGCTTCCCACAACTGACCCAGTCTGCAGCTATCTCCAAGGCAAGGATCTGTCTGCCCACTGATGTTTCCTCATGGGTGAGGGAGGAGAACAGGAGTTACAGTCTCTGTTCAGGTTTCCTAAGACCTCATCCCTCACTGACCTGGGCCTTGAAATCTACTCCCCTGTCCCCTGGCTCCCCAAACAGTTGGTTGAGTCAGTTTCTGCCTGTCTATCTGGTGCTTTGGGGGTAGATTTTGCCATTCCCTCCCTAATCCTCAATTGGAAGCTCCTCCTTGTTGCCCTTTTTATATTCTTCCCTCACCAGCAGCTTAAGTCCTGCCATGGGTCCTTGTTGGCCTGGGTCTCTTTGCCTGGATGTACGTGGGGATTTGTCTTACAGCTCTGAGATATTTTATAGTCTGTGTCCCCAGTGGAATATAGGATGTGAGAGGGATCCATGTTGCTGCTTCTGGGCACTTCCCAAGCTGTGTGGGACTGAGTAAGTTGGAGGGAAGAGGACCAGCTTGTCTGAGATGAAAGTTTTCTACCTGATATTTTTCTCTTTCTTCAGATCAGCATTTGTGGGCTCCTTCCCCAGTCTTTACCTTCCTCGAAAGTCCTGAACAAGTGATAATTATCCTCTTTTTCTGAATCTCCAGGGAGAGGTTTATAGTAGATGACTTACATTACCATGTTGATGTTGTCACTCTCTCCTCAATAATAGACTTCTTTTTACTTTTCTTTGCATTTCAATATTTATTTAGATGCTTAAACTCTCACACTAGGTTTTTTTTACAAGCTGTTGAACACTGACATTATTTCTCCCACAGAACTATAACTACACATTCCCAGGCAGTATAAATACGTAGTTGAACTAACATTAATGCACATCACCAATTTATAAATTACATAATAAAACAAATTATGAAGTATCCAAATATTGTTACACAGCTCAAAATGCATATAAAATATTAGGTGTCTGCTGAATCATTAGCAGAAATATACTTTCTTTCTTTGCAAGAGAGGTTGGGAAGAGAAGGAAAATAATCACATTATATAATGGTGGGTAAACAAATCCCAATAGATATAGAAAAATACAAGAATTTCAGAAATTTTGTTTTAGAATTATTGGAGCTACCCTAAAAAGCATTTCTATCTTTTAAAAAATATTTACTCAATTAAAGAGCATATTCAAAATGTTCTTCACAAGACTAAACAACATTTTTCTATAATATTTCATAGTCCCCCTCCCATTCATTTGTCAGGCCCTTCTGGTTAAGTTGCACCCCAAAGTGCAAACATTAAATTAATAGTAAAGCTTTTCTGTCTGGAGACATTAAAGACATGTTCTTCTGTAAAATGTAGATTTTCAAAATGGAGGTTTTCTCTATTGTCACAAAATGAGATTTATTGATAGATATTAAGTAATCACCATATGGGACTTATAATTCTACAGCCACTCTAGAAGACAGTCTGGCAGTTACTTAGAAAACTAGATACTGTGTTACTCTTCAATCCAGCAATTTCACTTTTCAGTATATACCTAGAAGATCTGAAAGCAGTGACATGAACAGATATTTGCACATCAATGTTCATAGCAGCATTATTCACAATTGCCAAGAAATGGAAACAATCCAAAGTCCTTCAACAGATGAACAGATAAGCAAAATGTGGTATATACACATGATGTAACAGTATGTAGCAGTAAGAAGGAACAAGGTTGTGAAACATATGACAACATGGATGAATCTTGAAGACATAATGCTCAGTGAAATAAGTGAGGCACAAGAAAGATATTGTATGTAACCACAAACGTGAACTCTGTTAAAAATGTAAAATAAGTGATTTTTATTGTAGAATATGGGAGGCCTAGTGATAGACAGCAACTATTGAATGGGGAACAATAATCTTAATAAGAACAGATAAGTTATGGAGGGTAATCTTAATGTTATGGGAATGGTCAGGAATGACAATGGCTCATTAATTTTGGGGGTGTGTGGTAGGAACATATTGGAAACAGTGTGTTATTTTAGGTTATTTGTTTTACTTATTCCTTTTTTTTGGTTATGGTTTGCTAATTTTTTGTAGGTATGGTAAGAACATGTTGGAAACAATGTAGTTATTTTAGGTTATTTGTTTTTCTTATTCCTTTGTTTTGTTTGGTTTGGTTTGAAATGTTGATTTTTGTTTTTAAATTTTTCAAAAATTTTAAAAAGTATTCACCATAAGGACTCAATAAAAATCCAACAAAATTCAAGGGCTGAGCAAACCTGATGTATACTGGTAAAAATGTGGGAGATGTAAACAAAGTGAACAGGCAAGTAACTGCATAGACCCTACTTTCATTGTTTGAAATGACTGATGGAATAAACCACATAAGGTCTAGAGTGTTCATAGTTCCTGGGATTTAAAGTTCTGTATGATAGTAAAAATATAATAAAGTATTGTGCTGGGTATTCTGGCACCTAATCTCTCTAAATTTCTTATATATTAAGATTCTGGCATGGGAAGAGATTTAAAGAAGGCATAACTCAATACTGCATGATTTCAAGAAAGATCAGTTGTTACAAATGAGAAGCCCATTTTAAATGCTGACCAGCAGTTATCTTTTGCTCAGTGTCTAAATAGGATGATTGTTACCCAAACATAGAGGTTGGAATTCTGTCAAACTTGTAGCATGCTAAAACTTCTTTTCAATACTCCTATGGAAACTTCATCAGACTTATTCACCAAAATGTTTGCTAATATGTATGACAAATTAGATTCTTCCTCTCTCAAGTTCAACTTCCAAGACAATAGCATCAGACACCCAAGTTTTATTGAGAGCAGCAGTTGTTTTTGTTACCATTGGAGTCTTTGAAGTGCAGCCACATTTTAGGAAGGTACTTCTCCAAATACAAAAGTTACTTGCTGTCAAAATCTCCAGACTGCTTTTGTCTTATGAACTGTACTGCATCTTCATATTTCATTCCACCTTCAATCAATGCTAGGGCAACAAGCACTGGAGCTCTCCTATGAACTTCAACACAATGAACAGCAATGCACCAACCAGGTTCTTCACAAATCTTAATTTTTACAGACTTAACCAGTCATCAACAATCTGGCTGGATGGTGGTGCACCATCATCAAAAGGCCAGCAAGAACATGGATGACTTCTTTCTCCACAAGAGCAGTGTCATAAATTGCTTCACATACTCTTACTATTGTGATAACTCCATATTTTTTAAGTTCCTTTATAAATTTGCTTAAGGTTGCATTGGTTGGATTGTATGTAATGAGAAATCTCATTTTCTTGTATTTGACTTTCACAGGAGCTGGGCAGTTCATTTGAGCCATGTTAATTTAGTTAAAAAACATTCAAAAAGTTTATAAAAGAATTAAAAAATTGAATACAGAAATGATGTAAAGAAACTGAAATCTACTTCTATATACTCCACTTGAAATTCTCCAAGCTTTGAGTATGAAGTTAGGAGTAATGGGAAAGGAAATGAACCTTCTAACAAGAAAGCAATGACACTTCAATCCAGTAATACTGAGCCAATATAAAGAAGTGCACTGAGGTTTACCCCATCCAGGTCAGAACTCTTGTAAGATGCTCTGTGGATTTCAAGCCAACACTTCTGTGCCCAGATTAACCACTCTTATGGGGGTTTCTTCATGGAGAAGTAATGAGTTTCTACATTTCACTTGTCTGCATAGAGGTCATGCTGTGCCTGGCAGTAATCTCCACTGCCCTTCAGAAACTCCATAAATGTGCGACCAAGAACACCAGAGAACTGAGGAATATGCTCACTCATTGAAGATTGTGGCCTAATTATACAGCCGGTCCTGAGGTTGCAGTGAAGCAGGCAGTGGCAGTGGTTGTGGCTGCAGGGCAGGGGCTGGCAGTGGTTGTCACAGGGTGGTGGCAGAGCAGCTCTTTTCCATTTTGAATCTGTAGATTTTATTGACATATGGTCACATACCATATGTTCCATCCAAAGTGTACAATCAATGTCTCATAGTATCATCACCTAATTGTACAATCATCACACTCAGTTTGGACCATTTTCATTGCTCCAAAAGAAAAATATCAGATAGTGATAGTCACAAAAAAGAAAACCCAAAACACCGGATATCCTTTATCCCCTCCTATTGTTGATCCCTAAGTATTGATGTGGTACACCTGTTACTGTTGATGAAAGAATATTAAGGTATTGCTCTTAACTGTAGTCCATAGCTTGCAATAGGTAATTTTCTCCATATATCATGTTATTATTAACTCTTTGTACAAGTGTTATAATTTGTACTAGTTAATGAAAGAACTTATTTATATTTGTAGTGTTAATCAGTGACATATATGACTCTAAACAACCCCTTTCAACCAAATTCACCTACCATACAGCACTATTACATATAATCCCAATAATGAGCTACCCTCATCTCTATCCATTTCTAAACATTTAAGTTCAATACTGTTAAAATTTATGTACATATTAAGTAACTGCTCCCTTTCTCTAGCTTTGGTCTACTTCTAGGTGTCC
The DNA here is from genome assembly GCF_015220235.1 of Choloepus didactylus. NCBI lineage: Eukaryota > Metazoa > Chordata > Mammalia > Pilosa > Megalonychidae > Choloepus > Choloepus didactylus. Next base: position 95,839,329 of record NC_051334.1, on the reverse strand, counting down.
TAAATTCTAAGTTTTTGGACTTTGAGTTTACATATTCAAGTTAGATCATATCAGTGAGATCATGAAATATTTGTCCTTTTGTGTCTGACTCACTTCATTCAACATAATGTCCTCAAAGTTCTTCTATGTTGTCACAAACTTCAGGACCTCATAACATCTTACTGCTGCATAATATTGCATCATATGTATATATCACATTTGGTTATCCACTCCTCTGTTGATGGACACTTGGGTTGTTTCCATCTTTTAGCAATTGTGAATAATGCTGCTATGAACATTGGTGTGAAAATACCTGTTTGTGTCCCTGCTTTCAGATCTTCTGGGAATATACCAAGTAGTGGAATTACAGGGTCATAGGGTAATTCAATATTTAGTTTTCTGAAGAACCTCTGAACTGTCTTCCACAGCAGCTACACTGTTTTACATACCCACCAGCAGTGAATAAGTGTACCTATTTCTCCCCACCCTCTCTAACACTTGTAGTTTTCTGCTTGATTAGTAGTGGCCATTCCTATAGGTGTGAGATGTTATCTCATGGTTTTGATTTGCATTTCCCTAAAAGTTAATGAAGATGATCAACTTTTCATGTGCTATTTAGCCAGCTATATTTCCTTTATGGAGAAACATCTATTCATATATTTTGTCCATTTTTAATTGGGTTATCTTTTTATTGTTGAATTGTAGGATTTCTTTCTATATATTAGATATCAAGCCCTTATTAGATATATGGCTACCAAATATTCTCTCCCATTGATTTGGCTGACTTTCCACCCTTTTGACAAAGTCCTTTGAAGTACAGAAGTGTTCAATATTGAGGAGTTCCTAGTTATTTATATTTTCTTTCATTGCTTGTGCTTTGGATGTAAGGTCTAAGAAGCTACTTCCTGTCACTAGGTTTTGAAGATGTTTGCCTACATTTTCTTCTAGGAGTTCTATGCTACTGGTTCTTATATTTAGGTCTTGAATCCACTTTGAGTTGATTTTTGTGTAGGATGTGAGGTAGGGGTCATCTTTCATTCTTTTGGATATGGATATCCAGTTCTCCCAGCAGCATATTTTTTACTTTTTTTTTTTTTTTTACCTTTTCAGGCATACATTTATTCATTAATCCATCAAAAATAAGTAATTCTTGAGTGCCTGCTTTATTCTTTTTATTCAGTTTTATTGAGATATATTCACATACCATACAATCATCTACAGTGTATAATCAATTGTTCACAGTATTATCATACAGTTTTGAATTCATCACCACAGTCAATTTTTGAACATTTTCAACACCAATAAAAAATAAAAATAAGAATAAAAATAAAAGTAAAAAAGAACACCCAAGACATCCCATCCCCTTATGCTTCCTATTATTCATTTAATTTTTGTCCCCATTTTTCTGCTCAGCTGTCCATACTATGGATAAAGTGAGTGTGAGCCACAGGGTTTTCACAATCACACAGTCACACAATGTAAGCTATATGGTTATATGATCATCTTCAAGGCCTGTAGTTCAACAGTTTCAGGTATTTCCTTCTAGCTATTTCAGTACACTAAGAACTAAAAAGGGATATTTATATAATGCATAAGAATAACCTCCAGATTGACCTTTCTATCCCATTTGAAATCTCTCAGCCACTGAAGCTTTATTTTGTTTCATTTCTCTTCCCCCTTTTGGTCAAGAAGGATTTCTCAATCCCAAAATGTCAGGTACAGGCTCATCCCTGGCAGTCATGTCCCATATTGCCAGGGAGATTTACACCCCTGGGAATCATGTCTGACCTTGGGAAGAGGGCAGTGAGTTTACTTGCCAAGTTGACTTAGAGAGAGAGGCCACATCTGAGCAACAAAAGAGGTTCTCTGAGGGTGACCCTTAGGCACAAATATAAGTAGGTTTAACCTCTTCTTTGCAGTTACAAGCTTCATAAGGGCAAGTCCCAAGACTGAAGTCTCACCAGCACCATTTCTTGAAAAGACTATTCTGTCTCAGTTCAGTGGATTTGGAGAACTTTTCAAAAATCAATTGAACATGGACCTGAGGGGCTATTTAGAACTCTCAATTTATTTCCATTGACAAATCTGTCTATCTTTGTGCCATTACTATGCTGTTTTGATCACAGTGGCTTTATAATAAGCTTTAAAGTCAGGAACTGGAAATCCTCCCACGTCCTTCTTTTTGTAAGGATGTTTTTGGCTATTTGAGACCCTTCCCCTTCCAAATAAATTTGTTGAACAACTTTTACAAGTCTGCAAAGTAGGCTGTTGGAATTTTGATTGGTATTTAATTGAATCTTTAGATCAATTTGGGTAGAATTGATATCTTAATGACATTTAGCCTTTCTATCCATGAACATGGAATGTCTTTGCTTCCTACTTAAGTCTTCTTTGATTTCTTTTAGCACTGTCTTGTGGTTTTCTGTGTACAGGTCCTTTACATCGTTAGTTAAGTTTACTCCTAGATACTCGATTCTTTTAGTTTCTGTTGTGAATGGGATTTTTCTCTGAATTGCTTCCTTGGTTAACTCATTATTACTCTATAGAAACAGTACTGACTTTTGTGCATTAATCTTGTATACCATCACTTTTCTGAATTTGTTTATTAGCTCAAGTAGGTTTGTCATAGATTTCTCGGGATTAACTAAATAATGAGAGTTTTAATTCTTCCTTCCTTATTTGGATGCTTTTTATTTCTTTTTCTTGCCTAGTTGCTCTAGCTAGAACTTCTAGCACAAATTGAATAACAGTGGTAAGAGTGACCATACTTGTCTCATTCCCAATCTTAGTGGGAAGGCTTTCAGTCTCACACTGTTGAGTATGATGTTGTCTGTGTGTGTTTCATATATGCCCTTTATAATTTTGAGGAAATTTCCATCTATTCCTATCTTTTCAAATGTTTTTACCAAAAAAAAAGGATGCTGAATTTTGTCAAATGCCTTTTCAGAATTAATCAAAATGATCATTTGATTTTCCCCTTCCATTTGTAAATGTATTGTATTACATTAATTGATTTTCTTGTGGTGAGCCCTGGAATGAACCCCACTTGGTCATAGTGCATAATTCCTTAAATGTGTCATTAGATATGATTTGTAAGTATTTTTTTTAAATTTTTATTGGGATTGTTCAGATACCATACAATTATCCAAAGATCCAAAGTGTACAACCAGTTGCCCCTGAAACCCTCATACAGCTGTGCATCCAGCACCATGCTTAATTTTTGTTCAATTTTTAGAATGTTTTCATTACTCCAGACAAGAAATGAAGTGAAAGATGTAAAAAGAAAAAAAAAGAAAAGAAAAGGAAACTCAAATCCTCCCATATCCCTAACCAACTCCCCTCAATTGTTGACTCATAGTGTTGGTATAGTACATTTGTTACCGTTTATGAAAGAATGTTGAAATACTACTAACTGCAGTATATAGTTTGCAATAGGTATATATTTCTTCCCTATATGCCCCTCTATTATTAACTTATAGTTGTATTGTCATACATTTGTTCTGGTTCATGGAAGAGTTTTCTAATATTTGTACAGTTAATCATGGACATTGCCCACCATAGGATTCAGTTTTATACATTCCCATCTTTTGACCCCCAACTTTCCTTCTGGTGAGATATATGACTCTGAGCTTCCCCTTTCCACCTCATTCACAAGCCATTTGGCACTGTTAGTTATTCTAACATCTTGCTACCAACACCTCTGTTCATTTCCAAACATTTAAGTTCATCCTAGTTGAACATTCTGCTCATACTAAGCAACCACTCCCCATTCTTAGGCCTCATCCTATATCTTGGTACCTTATATTTCATGTCTATGAGTTTACATATTATAACTACTTCTTATCAGTGAGACCCTGCAGTACCTGTCCTTATGTTTCTGGCTTATTTCACTCAGTATACTGCCCTTGAGTTTTTTTCATCAACCCATTTTTTTTTTAAGATGGTTTTGTTCACACACCATATATTCCATCCTAAGTAAACAATTGATGGTTCTCTGTATGGTCACATATTTATGTGTTCACCACCTTCACCACTATCTATATAAAGGTATCTACATTTCTTCCACAAGGCAGGAGGGAGAGTCAAAGAAGGTAGAGAGGAAAAAGAAAGAGGAAAAAAAAAAAGACAGCTAGGAAGTAGCAAAAGGAAAAGTAACCTTAAATCAAAGTAGAGTAAAGAGTCAGACATCACCACCAATGTTGTGTCTAACATGCCTCCCCTATCCCCCCTTCTTATCTGCATTTACTTTGGTATATCACCTTTGTTACATTAAAGGAAGCATAATACAATGATTCTGTTAGTTACAGTCTCTAGTTTATGCTGATTGCATCCCTCCCTCAATTCCTCCCCATTTTTTAACACCTTGCAAGGTTGACATTTGCTTGTTCTCCATCATAAAAGAACATATTTGTGCATTTTACCACAATTGTTGAACACTCTAGATTTCACCAAGTTACACAGTCCCATTCTTTATCTTTCCTCCTTTCTTCTGGTGTCTCACATGCTCCCAACCTTCCTCTCTCAACCATATTCATAGTTATCTTTGTTCAGTATACTTACATTGCTGTGCTACCATCTCCCAAAATTGTGTTCCAAACCATGCACTCCTGTCTTCTCCTATCACTCTGTAGTGCTCCCTTTAGTATTTACCATAGGGTGGGTGTCTTGTTCACAAAGTCTCTCATTGTCTGTTTGTCAGAAAATATTTTGAGCTCTCCCTCATATTTGAAGGACAGCTTTGCTGGATACAGGATTCTTGGTTGGTGGTTTTTCTCTTTCAGTATCTTAAATATATCACACCACTTCCTTCTTGCCTCTATGGCTTCTGCTGAGAGATCTGCACATAGTCTTATTAAGCTTCCTTTGTATGTGATGGATTGCTTTTCTCTTGCTGCTTTCAGGATTCTCTCTTTGTCTTTGACATTTGATAATCTGATTATTAAGTGTCTTCTCATAGGCCTATTCAGATCTATTCTGTTTGGAGCACATTGTGCTTCTTGGATCTGTAATTTTATGTGTTTCATAAGAGATGGGAAATTTTCATTGATTATTTCCTCTATTATTGCCTCTGCCCCTTTCCCCTTCTCTTCTCCTTCTGGGACACCAATGATATGTACATTCTTGTACTTTGTTTCATCTTTAAGTTCCTGGAGATGTTGCTAATATTTTTTCATTCTTTTGTCCATCTGCTCCTTTGTATGTAGGCTTTCAGTTCTCCAGTTTTTTTGTTCTCCAGTTCTTGAGTGTTTTCTTCTGCCTCTTTAGATCTGCTCTTGTATGTTTCCATTGTGTCTTTCATCTGCTGTATTTTGCCTTTCATTTCCATAGATTCTACTAGTTGTTTTTTGAACTTTCGATTTCTGCCTTATGTATGCCGAGTGTTTTCTTTACAGCCTCTATCTCTTTTGAAAAATATTCTCTAAACTTTTTGAATTGATTTAGCATTAATTGTTTAAATTCCTGTATCTCAGCTGAAGTGTACATTTGTTCCTTTGACTGGGCCATAGGTTCGTTTTTCTTAGTGTAGGTTGTAGTTTTCTGACCTCTTAGGCCACCCCAATCAGGTTTTCCCAGACAAGAACAGGCTCAGGTCACAGAAGGAGGTAATATTCAGTATCTGGTTTCCCTGATGGTTTTTCTTAGAGGATTGATACACCTGTTCTTTTCTGCCCAGCTGATGCACCTGTCAGCCTGTCACTGCCTGTGTAGGAGGGTGTGGCCTGTGGCTCTCCTCCCCCAGGCTTTGGGGTCTGGTTCCAGAAAGGTGGGCAGTAGAGCTGGGCCCCTCCCTTTCCTCTTGGAAAGCTATGTCCCCTCCAGAGATTTCATCTGCATGTCAATAAGATCTTTATTTCTCTGATTCTGCTGATCAAAGTGTTTTGATTTTAGAATGGCTGATGCTGTCTTTACTGCAAAGCGCTGTGGGCTGAAAATGACTGAGGTTTTCTCCACAGAGAGAGAAAGGGACAGAAAAACTCCCAGGTTCACCAATCAGCCAGAGATAGCACCTGATCCTCTGGGCTCCCCACCCTGAGACAGATATGTCTCCTGACTCTCCCAAGGTCAGTTGTCACCAAAAGCCTCTGTCTGCTTGTTGAGGATTCACTGTCTGTATTGAGGAGTTAACATTAAAACCCCACTTGGAGCTGGGCTGAGAGAGTGCACCACATGGCTTCCATGAGGGAGGGGCTCTTGGGTCTCAGCACGGTCTGCAGTTTTACTTAAGATTTTATGCTGCGATCTCAGGCATTCCTCCCAATTCAGGTTGGTGGATGATGAGTGGACAGTCATATTTGTCTCCCTGCAGTTATTCCAGGTTATTTACTAGTTTTTTGGTCATTTATGAATCGTTCCGGGGGCACTAACAGTCTTCCACTCCTCTCTGGGCCTCCATCTTTGCTCCTCTCTGCAAGTATTTTTTGAGGATTTTTGTGTCTATATTCATTAGGGAGATTGGCCTGAAGTTTTCTTTCCTTGTAGTATCTTTATCATGTTGTGGTATTAAAGTGATTTTAGCTTCATAGAATCAGTTAGGTAGTGTTCCTTTTTCTTCAAATTTTTCTGTAGAGTTTAAGCAGTAATGGCATTATTTTTTCTTGGGATGTTTGGTAAAATTCCCCTGTGAATCCATCTGGCCCTGAGTTTTTCTTTGTAGGGAGGGTTTTGATGACTGATCGAATCTTTTGTCTTGTGATTGGTTTGAGGAGGTATTCTCTTTCCTCTTGATTCATATAGGTTGTTTGTGTGCTTCTAAGAAATTGTCCATTTCATCTAAGTTGTCTGGTTTGTTGACATACAGTTGTTCACAGTATACTCATGAATTATTACATTTGAGTCCATGGTAATGACCCCCCTCTCATTTCTGATTCTATTTGTTTAAATTTTCTCTCTTTTTGACTGTTAGTCTAGTGAAGTATTTGTCAATCTTGTTGATCGTCTCAGAGAACAAACATTTGGCTTTGTTGTTTCTCTCTATTGTTTTTTGTTCTTCAATTCATTTATTTCCATTTCAATTTTTGTTATTTCTTATCTTCTATTGCTCTAGGGTTGGTTTACTGCTCTTTCTCTAGTTTCTTCAGTTGCCCAGTTAGGTCTTTGGTTTTAGCTCATTCTTTATTTTTAATGTGGGCATTTAGAGCTATAAATTTCCCTCTCAGCATTGCCTTCACTGCATCCCATAGGTTTTGATATGTTGTATTCTCCTTTTCATTCATCTACAGTTTTTACTGATTTGTCTTGCAATTTCTTTGACCCACTGATTGTTTAAGAGTGTATTGTTTAACCTCTATAGATTTGTAAATGTTCCAGTTCTTTTGTGGTTATTGATTTCAAGCTTCATTCCATTATGTCCAGAGAGATTGCTTTGAATAATTTCCATTTTTTAAAATTATTAATACTTGTTTTGTGCCCCAGCTTATGATCTATCCTGTAGAATGTTCCATGAGCACTTGAGAAGAATGTATATGCTGTTGTTTTGGTGATCAGTGATCTACATATGTCTGTTAGGTCTGATTCATTTATATTATTTATGTTCTCTATTTCCCTAATAAACATTGGTCTGGTTCTTCTGTCTATTGAAGAGAGTTGTGTGTTAAATTCTCCCACTATTACTGTAGAAACGTCTACTGCTCCTTTCAGTTTTGCCAGTGTTTGCCTCATGTACTTTGGAGTACTTTGATTTGGTGCATAAACATTTATGATTGTTATTTTTTTCTTGGTGAATTACCCCTTTTATTAATATATAGTGTCCTTCCTTCTCTCTTATGACATCTTTGCACTTAAAGTCTATTTTATATGATATTAGTATAGCTACCTCAGCTTTCCTTTGTTTACTACTTGTGTGGAATATATTTTTCCATCCTTTCACTTTCAGTGTATTTGTATCTTTGGGTCTAAGACAAGTCTCTTGTAAACAGGATATAGATGGGTCATATTGTTTAATCTATTCTGCCATTCTGTGTCTTTTAATTGGAGAGTTTAATCCATGAACTTTCAAAGTTATTACTGTAATGGCAGTTCTTGATTCAACCATCTGATCCTTTGGTTTTTGTTTTTAAGGTCTATTTATTTCTCTCTTTCTTTTTATACTTTAAGTCGCCCGTACTAATACTCTTCAATTCTGTACCCTCTTCCAGACTTCTCTCTCCTGTCTTTTTTTTCTCAGATGACAGAACTCCCTTTTGTATTTCTTGCACAGCATGTCTCTTGTTAACAATTTCTGTCAGCATTTGTTTATCTGTGAAAATTTTAAACTCTCCCTCACTTTTGAAGGACAGCTTTGCTGCATAAAGAATTCATATTTGGCAATTTTTCTCCTTCAGAATCTTAAATACATCATACCACTGCCTTCTCACCTCTGTGGTGCCCGATGAGTAGTCAGTACTTAGTATTTTGTGGTTTCCCTTCTATTTGTTTAATTGCTTTTCTCTTGCTGCTTTCAGGACTATTCAGCATTTGGCAGTTAGATTCATATATGTTTTGGAGTGGTCTATTTGGATTTATTCTATTTGTAGTTCATTGGGCTTCTTTGATTTGCATATTTCTCTTATATAAGGGTTGGGAAGTTTTCTCCAACTATCTCCTCAAATAATCTTCTTAGCCCTTTACTCTTCTCTTCTTCTTCTGAGACACCAGAGATTCTTACATTCATGCACTTGTGTTGTTGCTCATTTCCCTGAGATCCAATTCAAACTTTTCCATCTTTTTCACCATTTGTTCTTTTGTACATTTGAATTCAGTTTACTGTCCTTTAGTTCACTTATGTTTTCTTCTACCCATTCAAGTCTGCTGTTGTGTGTCTCTAGTATATTTTCATTTGAATATACTTACATTTCTGTAAGATCTGCTATTTTTCTATTCTTTCAAATTCTTCTTTATGCTTTTCTATTATCTTCTTGTTACCATTTATCTCTTTAGCCATCACATTGAGGTTATTTAGCAGATTTGTTTGAACATCTTTGATTAGTTGTTCCAAATTCTATGTCTCCTCAGGCTTTTTATTTTTAGCTTTTATAAAGGGGGTTTATTTGGTTACAAAGTTACAGTCTTAAGGCCATAAACTGTCCAAGGTAAGGCATCAACAATAGGGCACCTTTACTGGAGAAAGGCCATTGGCATCTGGAAAACCTCTGTTAGCTCAGAAGGCACGTGGCTGGCATCTGCTTGCTCCCAGATTTCGTTTCAAAATGGCATTCTTCAAAATGTATGCGTCAGCTTACAATGGTCCTCAGGCTTTTTAATCTGATCATTTGGCTTGCCTATATCTTCTTGCATCTTCATGTGCTTTGTGATTTTTCCCTGGTTCCTTGGCATTTGATAATCTTGATAAGGTTATTTGGAAAGTTGATTTAATTTGATGGTCTAAGATTTTGTAGTTACTTTGTTTGCAATGAATGTCCCCTTTGGCACTTGGTTTGTCAGTAATTTCCAGCCAAACCAAGGCTAGGGCCTAACACATGGGTGCAACCCTTTTCAGAAGTCTGTTAAAAGCTGGGTAGAATATCAGCTTGCCAGAGTTTTCTTACCCAGTCTCCCTAGCAGATGGCACTTTTGAGTCACCTCTTCCCCACAACCCTATCTCTCTCCAACTGCAGCAGTTTTCTGGGGAGGGACCTGAATAGGCAACAATCTAGTCCAGGCTGCAGGCCTCCATGTGTGCTGGAAGCCACCAGCTCCAGGAGTAGGGTGGGTACTGTGTAACCTTGGTGGAGATATCACTTGTTGGCACAGTGGTTTTGTTGATTTCCAGACTCCTACGTGGAAGACTCTGGTCTATGGGACTGTGAGGTTCAAGTTCCCCAGCCAGCAGCTTGCCCAGGAGTGCACTTCTTTTTTGCAGACCAGCAAGAGCCCGGTTGGTGTGCACCCATGGGCCTTAGCATGGGGAAAGGGCCCCTGGCATTATAGTCCAGCTCTCTCACTCCCACCTGTCTATTTGTATATGCATCAAGTTCTCTGGGCCTCTGTAAAGAAAAAGTTGAGGCAATGGGACCCAGAGTGTCTCCCTCACCTGCCAATTTTCAGATTGGCACTGCTATGTGTCCTCCTATCTTCCTGAAGGGAGGGCTTCCCAGTCTCCCCTCAAAGCAGTCACAACAAGATCCTGCCACAGGGATGAGAGTTAGGCCCTGGTCACTGCAGAAGTTTCTCTGTGTGTGGATAAAATGAGTCTGCTGGATCCTGGGTTCCCATGCAGTTCTCTAAGCTGCAGGACTGAGAGCATTGACACCCCCAGCCAGCAGCTGAAGTAGGGGTGTGCCACTCCTCAGCTACCTGATCTGGTTGGTATGCAGCCACAGGCCCTAGGGGTGGTTATGATTGAACACAGTCACTCCAACTACCCAGTTGTAGTTACTCCACTTTTTCATCCAGGTCTTCCATGTAAAATGCATAGGTCCTTCTCTGGTCACCTGAACCCTGGAACTGCTGTCCTGGTCATTTTCTGCATTTTCTCCAGTTATTCCATGGTGGAGGAGTAAGCTCTGCCTATTCTATTCTGCCATCTTCCCCAGTCTGCCAGTAATAGACTTCTGATGTGCTTGCTTCATATTAGGTTCAGTGAGTTCTCAAACTCATCCTGTACTTATCAGCTACTTTCTGAAACAGTAGGAGAAACTAGTATCTTTAGTAGCTGGTGGAACCCTCATTTCAGTTCCTTGACTGATGGAGTAAGGGTTATTGTAGGAAGGGCTAAGTGGAAATCATTGACACATCGCCTTTATATCAGAAGAATAAACCAAAGGCAATAATATGAACTTTAAGTGGATCACAGGTATTAGAATCACTAGCAAAGATTTGTGTGATGTCTCCTATTAATTTTCTCAGTTCAGTCCTTGCAAAAGACCAATGGACCTTTGACTACTGACAGTTCAGTATTGACTACTGAACAGTTTACCAAATAGAGGGTCTGATTATATTTTCTACTCTTGATGGAGTTTCCCTTCTCAACAAGATTAATATAGACTCCTGAATTTAATATTCAGCCATTTATCTAGGTAGCACATTTTTTCTCTGTTCTTGCCCACTGGGGACCATGAGAGGCAGTTCATCTTTACTTGACAGTGTTTACAGAATATATTTACCATTATACACTGTGGTAAATGTGTATGGATACTGCCTACATGACACAAATTACTTTACCAAGACATTGAATTGCTCTGCCAAAACATTGACCAGCTTACTCTCCTCCAAGGCATAACCTGGTCCACTATATAGTTGATACTGTGTTCTTTGGCACTGGATAAGTAGAAGTTAGGAAAATGTTAAATACCTTGGTAAAGCATACAGGTAAGTGTGACTGGGAGGTGAAGATTGCAGAAAATATCATGACATGCTCCATCAGTAAAGGGGATCCTTAATACAGAGGTTTTGTGGCCAGTGACATTGTGTTACTTCCATGCAATGGGAAAGACAAGCTGCTACACCTTGAAATCCCTACTATTAAGAAGTTTATACATCTGAAGGGTGTCTTTGGTCTTGGGGGATAGCATGAACTTCACATGCATACTTTTACCTGATCAGTTACTGTATAATTGGAGAAACTGTATCCTTCATATGGGGACAAAAGTAAGTGAAAATTCTCAAACTAGTCCAGGATGAGATACAAGGTACCTTATCAAATGTTTCTCATTATATCACTTATCCAATAATGCTTGAATGCCCATAGAAGCCTGGGATAGTACCAATATTAAGTCTGGGTCAAACTCATACAGACAACTGCAATGGAGTCTCATACAGTTTGGGAGAAAGATTATGACCCCTTCAGTATTTAACTAATCTGATTTTGAGATAGTTCTGAGATTGATACTTGACAATGATGGAGACCAAATATTTAGTCAATGAACACCAGGTAACCATGTGTCTTGAGATGTCATTAATATATGAAATGGCCTCATACTCTCAGTGACAAGGTTGGATGTGTCCAGAAACAAAATCATTAAGTTAAAGTAGTTGAAGATAGACTCCCTGGATCTTCAAAGACACAAGTAGGGAAGAGTAATAGATTTACCTTGATCCCAGTATTATTTTTAATTCAGTTTCATTAAGATATATTCACATACAATACAACCATCCATGGCATACAATCAACTGTTCACAGTACCATCATATAGTTATGCATTCATCACCCCAATCTATTTTTGAACATTTTCCCTACATCAGAAAGAAACAGAATAAGAATAAAAAATAAAAGTAAAAAAGAACACCCAAGTCATCCCATCATCCCACCCTATTTTCATTTAGTCTTTGTCCCCATTTTTCTACTCATTCATCCATACATTGTATAAAGGGAGTGTGATCCATGAGTTTTTCACAATCACATTGTCACCCCTTGTAGTTTACATTGTTATACAGTCACCTTCAAGAGTCAAGACTACTGGGTTGGAGTTTGATAGTTTCCAGTATTTACTTCTAGCTACTTTGGTACATTAAAACCTAAAATGTTTTATCTATATAGCATGTAAGAATGTCCACCAGAGTGACCTCTCAACTCCATTTGAAATTTCTCAGCCACTGGAGCTTTATTTCCTTTCACTTTGCATCCCCCTTTTGGTCAATCCCACAATGCCAGGTCCAGATTCATCCCCGAGAGTCATATCTTGTATTGCCAGGGAGATTTACACCCCTGGGAGTCAGGTCCCTCATAGGGGAGAGGGCAGTGAGATCACCTGCCAAGGTGGCTTAGTTAGAGAGAGAGGGCCACGTCTGAGCAACAAAGAGACACTCAGGGGGAGACCCTTAGGCACAATTATAAGTAGGTTTAGCCTCTCCTTTGCAGTAACAAGCTTCATAGGGGCAAGCCTCAAGACAGAGGGCTCAGCATATCAAGCCATCAGTCCCCAATGTTTGTGAGGACATCAGCAACAATCCAAGTGAGGAAGTTCAACACCTCCACATCCTCCCCCAGCTCTTCAGGTTCGATATATATTTTTATTCTCCACCCAAATTACTTAGGGATGTGTTGCTATTTCACTCTAACCTATACAGACCTACCATAGCTCACTTCCTATTCAAAGTTCTGTGTAATTGTGGTGTTTGAACATACTGACTGCAGAAGTTATATTGTTTAGGTAATATAGATCCTGCACCAAATAAACATTGCTTCCCTTGGTCTCACAAGGAAGTTGAAGATTTAAAACACAGTCAGTTTCAACCTTTATCCTTTGGCCAAATTTGCCCTAGTCTCAACCAGATCTGCTTCATTCATATCTCTAATTGAAGTCTGGGCTCTTTTTCAGCTTTTTTTTCTTTTTTAACAGTTGCTGTATGCATTAAAACTGACATTCACATCTGTTGAGCTTGAGCTCTGAGTTTCAGGTGTCACACAGATACCCAATGTTCCAGAAACCAATCAGTTATACACAAGGTGATCCCAGTGTTTTTAAGCCCTTTATGTTACTATCTCTTCTCTCTCAAATATCATCTATAGGTTAGGGTATTTCTCTATAACAAATTGACAAAGCATAAAAGACTTTTATTGGTTTACAGTTAGTTGGCTCTTCCTGATATGCTAGCAACTATCAGAAATGGACTGCTGCAGTATTACAGCTTCTCAAGAAGCAGCTTTAAATAATGGAGAAGAGAAGTTCTTCTAGTAGGTAGAACTTTGAACAGTACATCATATAATCCACCAATCCTGGATTGAAGGATGGCTCAAGGTAGGGTTTGCACTAATTCAAGGAAATGTTTAACCACTTGGCTAAGTTGTTAAGGATTTAATCTGCTGTCATATAGGTAGTGTGTCCTAGCGGTGGTTTTATTTTTACTTAAAATAGTAGAATATTGTCAAATAGCATCTGGGTGGAATCCTGACAAAACTGCAGGGGAAATGGGTACAAGAAGCTTTATAATCTGGAGATAGTGGAATATGAAAATGGCAAGCAATGTTTTAGTGGTCCCACTGCTGACATCTGATTTCAAACACAGATGTGAATTTGATTCACTATCCATTAGGAAAATGGTTAGTTACTTGAAGGATATATTCAGAACCATTGGAGGTATCACTGAAGATACATATCTTCCAAAAGGGTGTTGCCTGCTAGACAGGGAAAGAGTACATTCTACTAGATTGAAGCCCATGAAGTCCTCAATTCCTGTGATGTTTACATATCCTTTCTGAGGAAATAAGCTCTAAGCAATTCTTTCTGAAATGACTTAAAATGTGAAATTCCAGAATATTGAAGTACTCCAGATGAATAAACTGAATAGTAGAGTGACTTTACTGAGGCTATCAGGCTTTAATTGTGACAGAATTGGCACCCAAACCTAAGTCTTAGTTCAGTACATTGTATACCAATTCATATTGTTCTATACCCAATTTCTGCTTCTTCAGAACATTAGTTTTCCATGAGTTTTGATTTAGATTTTCCACTGATAAAATAGAAAAATTGAAGTCTTCTTTCAATATAACAAGAGGAAATGAAGTTAGTAGAATTCTATTACTTGGTTTTGTTTTCTTTCTTAAACACACTTTATAGTATTCAACCAAGAGAACCATGATCTCCAAGATTAAGTCTGGGTCAAACTCAAGCAGACAACTTCAATTTGTCTGAAATGAAGTGAAATGAAAATGAGAGCAGTATTTCACTCATTTTCCAAAACTTACAAACATGCTACTTTTGCAGATTCTAAGTGAGTGTTCTCAGAAAGGGAGATTTCAGCCCAGGAAAACAGCATAGAAGTCAATGAAGTCAGTTGACCCCTGCAATATTTAACTAATCCACTTTTGAGATAGTTCTTAGATTGCTACTTGACAATGATGGAAACCAACATTTAGCCAATGAATACCAGGTAACCATGTCTTAGATAGTCTCCATGGCTCTTCAAAGACACTAGTGGGTAACATTTGTTGGGTACACTTCCCTTCTACTTTCATCCCTTCTCTCTGCTCCCCTTCAATGGATACCACCAGAGTGCCTCTTATAGACCTCCAACTATAGGAAGTATGATTAAGCAATGGCCTTAGCTGCAGCACTCAAATACACCACTGTATTTGCTTTGAAACCATGCCTGCCAAGGGTGGCTGCTTGCATATAACTGAACATAGCAGGGAATTTAAGGTCAACCCATTCCTGAGATACACAGGACTACTCCAACAGCTGGCTTTGGCTTGAGCACTCCAGAACAGTCTTGACAAACTTTCTTTAGACTTCAGGGTAATCTACAAGGCTTCTACTCAACTTTCCTTCCCTGTCTTCTTCAACGGGAATGAGACTTGCATCAAAATCTGAGGGTATCTGCAGATTCTTGGCCTGGGGTAGGAAGTCAAATACTGAGTAAGAAGAGGATGTCCAAATGTGTAGGGTAGGGGAGTGTTTAACTCTCAATAGGGACTCAGAGTGGGAAAAGGGAGAAGACAGTATCTGCAAGGGGAAGTGTGCTGGATGCATAAATGGGAGATAGGTTATTTAATCAAATAAGCAAATATATAAAGTATAATTAAAGCCAGGTTTCTCACTGTTAGAGAAGAAAGTTCAAAATTTAGAAAGGGAGAAAATTAGAACTAACATGGTGGTTTTGCATTGAAATTGGTAGTATTGGTGTGAACTTATGGTTTTCAACATATATGGATACATATAGACACAAACATAGATGTAAATGTGTTTATATCTATATATATCTGTGCATATGTGTATGAATGTGTGTGTTTGTATCTAGATCTTTGCTTCTAAATACCAATATCCACTAAAAGGAATCAGGGTTCCTTGGAGAGAAGAGCTTGAAACATTTTATTGTGCCAGAGAACCAAAGAATGATGAGGACATGGTGAAAGGATAAGAAGTCAAATCTTAAAGGGATCCCACCAACGTAATAAATGATATTTTGAACATAAAAATAAATGATGATGATAATGAATTATAAATCACTGAATAAAATCAGAAATTATGTGTCCTTACAAAAATAAATAGATGAAAAATAATTAAATTTGATGAACAGAATATTTACATGATTTTAAAATACCTGCCTATAAAATGCTTATTATGTTCAAAGGAAAAACTGAGCAACTTAACAGTGGAGAAGCCAGGCTGCCAGCACTTTAATCAAGTGCTAAAAATGAACCTCAATAGTAATGAGGCAAAGTGAAATTGTTTGTCAACAGATAGGATGCTATGTGAAGAACCCAGCATCACTTCTGTGCTATTTGTAGTGAATATGCATAACCTGAAATGAATCATGAGGAAACATCAGACAAATCCAAATTAAGGACATTCTTCGAAAAAACATGTCTGTAAACTTCAAAAGAGTCCAAGACATGAAACTCAAGGAAAGACTGATGGACTGTTCCAGGCTGAAGAAGCCTAAAGAAATGACATCTAAATGCTACCTGTGATCCTGAACTGGCTCCTTCTGCTTTGGAGGATATTATTGGGATGTTTGGTTGACCTTGAATAGAAGCTTATTAATTCCCTGATTTTGAGGTTGTATTTTGGTTATTTAGGTGAGAATCCTTGTTAATAGGAAAGGTGCTGAATTATTTGTGGGTGGTGGTGCATTAGGACAGCAACTTACTCTTTTTGTTCGTGTATAGGTATCTGGCTTCCTTGATTAATTTATTCTAAAGTTGGTGTTCACTCTTTTACCTAGGGTTTTCTTGTTGGTTGGCTTTGTTCTCTATCTATTCTTTGGTGTTCAGTTCAACTTATTCTAGACCTCTAGCATGGCTTCTGTTTAATTGAACAGAAATTTTCACCTCTTGTTATTCTGGTTCTTGCCTTATTATGAAACCTTATTTTTTTGGGAGGGTCTACCCAGTTATGATTGACCCAATCAGATTTTCCCACAGATAGGCCAAGGTCTCAGGAAGTGGGTATAATCAGTATCAAGTTTCCCTGAGGATGAGACACAGCAGGTTGTGAGACTTGAGGACTCTAGGCTCTGTGCTTTTCCTAACCTGCCCATTGGGTGGCACTTGTCAGCCTGCAGTTCCTCACCAGCATAAAAAACTGTGGTGCCTTTAATTCTCAGCTGACCCTGTCCCTTCCAGGGGCATGGTTGATGTAAAAGGTAAGTTTAAGCTGTTTCTGTTTTTTTTTTCCTAGCCCTTGGGGTCTGAATCCTCTGAAGGAGGGCCACCACTTGAGCTAGGCTCCACCCCCCTTTTCTTGGGGAAGATATGCAATTTAGGGAATTATCTCCTTCACTTGACTCATTACTTTGTCTGTCAGTCTAATCTTAACTCCACCCTTGCCTGGGTCAGCACTGACAATTGAAAATGACTGAAGCTTTCTCTAATGAGCTACTTAGAATAGTTTAAGAAAAAAAAGAAATCCCCTTTTCAGAGCCAGTTCTCAGCCCCAAAGTTTCTCCAGTAAAGAGCCAGAGTTTGTACCCAGTTTTATATGCCCACTTTCTTGGAGCACAGCCATTTTCCAGAATTCTTAGCTTGTTTGACTCCAAAAGCCTCTGTTTTAATTTATTTATTATTGTATCCTCTAATGTCTACACAGATAGGATTATTTAGAGGATGGTGAACTGGAATAAGAGGCATTTAGCAAAATTATAGCTGGATATCCACACATGCCAGATTCCTGGAATGTGAGGGAATTTTGTGTTTCTAAGAAATACTTAGTTTCTGTAATATGCTCTGTTTGCACATAATTAGGTTGAACAATCAAGTCACTCAAGAATTAAAGTGATACCATCAAATGGGTTTGACAATTTTTTAAATGACTAGACTATTTTAAGGGGGTAGCTTAGGCTTTCAAATATTTAAATAGTTAAGTCTGTTATTATTTGCCTTACTTAAAAAATCTGTATTAGAAATGTTTTTAGCACTAAAAGAAATAAGAAGAGAAAACATAATATTTGAATGAAGATGACCATATTTATTGAAATCTAAATTTACAAATGAAGTTTACAACTTTTCCCCTATAATAGAAGACAAATTTGAATTTGAGAAGAAATATGTTCCCTTCAAAATTGTGCCAAATACATATTTTTAAGAAGATAGGTGTATTAGAAAAAGACTTTTTTGAAAAATTTCTCAATGTACCTTACACAACATTGTTGTAATGGAAAATAGGTGCCTTAAGAGGACCACACAGAAATATTCAGCATGAATAAATTTTACTGGACACAAAATATTAATAAGAAAATTTGGCATAAATCTGACAGATAAAAGAGTGTTAATTACAGTCAGTATCACAATTTGCTTGACAAAGGAAGAGAAACAACTAGCACATATGGCTTATACAAACTAGAGTGTAATTTTCAACATGGTACAAATACAAAATCTAAATAATTTGAGAGAAACAATATTATCCAGGTGGTTAAATTTAGTTTTAACCCTATAAGAAAGGAGCTAATTAATTTATATATTTTTAGCACCAAGAATTTATAGTGTTTTAAGTTATATAATTTCTGTGTATTCCATAAAAGAGTTCACTTTCTTAAAAAAAAAAAATTGAAATTTTGATGAGATTTTGTATATAAATTCAGCATGTAAAACAAATAGAACAAGGCAAGATTTTCAATACACAAGCCTGGAGATTAGCTTTCCTCTCTATTTTTACTCATTACTGATTAGGACACAAAAGTCAACATTTGAAATATCTATTCCCCTCCTTGCCAACTTAACAGGGCATAAGTTAAGAAAAAAAGGTATACATCATAGATGCAAAAGAAGTGATATTGGAGGGTTAATAGTCACTGTTTTTGGAAAAATCTCTGGTAAAATACAAAATAATCTGTTTAGGGTGATTAAGAAAATTATACATTTTGTTGTCAAAACCATCAGTGATTAAACACAAGTGCTGACAATAATATATAAATTTCTCCCCTTACCCACTTCTCTTTCTGTGTCACCCACACATCAATAGAAGAAAGACCTGAAAGTAAAAATACCAACATCATGGAACTACTCTTGAACAAAAGACTAAGGAATAGAAGTAGCAGCTGCTTCAGCAGGTGTAGACAGAATTTAGATTTTATTTGTTACCAAAAACAGTTTTAATGAATGTTTGGTGCATTTTGCTACAGAAATAAGATTAATTTAGTAATTTCTGCTTTTAAATGGTCATAACCCATTTGTAATATTCTTTATTATAATGTTTAGTTAATAAGATATTAAAATACTTGTTATGAACTGTGCAAGATTAGGATAATATTATGGACATAGCATTATATTTTAGTACTATGATAGCTCAACTTCTGAATAAAGACATCAATCTACAGCACACTTTATTTAAAGACACAATATAGATGAAGATATACATGTCACAGATACATTAAAATATCACCTTGAATTGTATACTGTTTAAATATATTACAGTGCATATTTAGTAAGCAATGGCCAGCAATAATGGCAATAGCCATTATAAAATTTCTAATACAGCATCAGTGTAAAATGGAAACTATTCCATTATACCAGTATACTTTACTTACTGTCCTCTTTTACTTTGAAAATAAAACCAAGTGAAATGCTTCATTTTTGAAAGGTTAAAAATTGAAATTATAATGAATACTAAAACCTTAAATATTACACCAGCTCTCATTGATTTTCTTGGAACACGGACTAGCTTTTGTTTTTTTTTTGAAGTAGAGACCAATTTGTTCTTTAGCCACTGATGATCAATATAACAAAAGAAAAATATGGAGTTACTTGAAATGTACTGGACATAGTTACAACAAACTGAAACCCATGGTTTGGGAACTTGATGGACTTAACAATTTGTGAAGGTGTAAATTATAGATGTTTTCCTACCAAATGTTGACAATAATGGGAATTTTCAAATTAATAACCGTTCTTCATTAAATTTTCTTCCTCAGACATTTTTTTCTAATCCACAGACTTCATTCAGATTTTGCCGATGTTCCAATGATGATTTTTATAGCAACAGAAAAATCCAAAATGATCCTTGGCATTTAGTTGTCATGTTGCATTAGTTTTTTTAATCTGGCTGAGTCTTTGCATTTCATGGCTTTGACTTTTTTAAAGAGTGTGGTCCAGTTATTCTGCAGAATGTCCCTCAACTTGGATTTGTGTTATGCTTACTCATTATTAGATTCAGATTATCCACTTTTGGCAGTAACATAGCTGTGATGAAATGATGCTGAGTTCTTCTCATGCATCATATCAGGAGGTACATGGTATTGATTGCCCCATGACTCTTATGCAGGAAGCTTATGGTGTGATTCTGGAAGTCAGTCTTCCAGAGTTTATATCTCAACTCCACTTTTTACTTAGTGTAAATAGATTATTAGGAATATGCTTAACCTCCCTGTACCTCAGATTTCTCATTCATATAATGTAAATATTAATAAAACTTATCTTATGGGATTGCTTTGAGGATTAAAACTGTATCTGTTCCATTGTAAATGCTACATATCATCATCAACAACTAGTCCCATGTTTTTAAATCCCATCTTAATAGTTCTCTAATGCCAACCTCTCCTAAACTTCAAAAATATTTCCAGCAGCTGGATATATGATGGTGACTGGATATCTAATAGGTATCTCTAAATTAGCATATGCATGACTTTACATAGCTCATTATCTACTCTTACCCCCACCCACCAAATTTTCCCCATCTCAGATGGTAACAGTGAGAGGAATACATTTAAAAATATGTCATATTTTGTCACTTCTTGTTTTAGTTTCTTAGACTGCTTAAAGCAAATGCAATGAAATAGGTCATGTTAAACAGCGGAAATTTATTCACTGATGGTTTTGAGGTCAGGAAAATGTCCAAATCAATCATCACAACAATGCCTTCACCCACCCGATGCCAGGAGCACATCCTCCCTCAGTTGTGACAGCAAAAATAAATCTCCAGACATTGTAAGTATCCGCTGGGGGACAAAACTGCCCCTGTTGGAAACTATGGACCTAATAAATTAGAAAGAGTTCTGTTATCTGCATAAAGAAACTCTTAACAAGATATGGATTCAAAGTAATCACCTGTCTGCAGCAGGGGCTGGGAAGGGAGGATTACTTTCATCTGCACACCTTTCCATGCTTCCTAATTTTTGCACCATGTAAATGTATGGCCTGGTGGTTCAGAGTTACCTGGCCAAACTTTAAAAAATAAAAAAATAGTGTAGACAATTGTTATAGATGTGGAAAGACATTTGTGATAGAGTCCATCAGGTCAAAATTATTTATAATAAACATTAATTTGTCCATTCAAAAAAAAAGAATTTCTACAACTCAATGACAATAGTACAAATAGCCCAATTATATAAATGGGCGAAATATATAAAAAGACATTTTTCCAAAGAGGAAATACAAATGGCAAAAAAAACATGAAAAACATTCATCTTCAATAGCTATTAGGGAAATTCAAATCAAAACCATAATGAGATATCATCTAAGACAAATAAGAATGGCTGCCATCAAACAAAGAGGAAACTACAAAACATGGAGAGCATGTGGAGAAATTGGAACTCTTATTCATTATTCATGGGAGCATATAATGATACAGCTGCACTGGAAGACAGTTTGGCAGTTTGGTGGTTCCTCAGAAAAGTAGATATCAAGTTACCCTACAATCCAGCAATTTTACTTCAGAAGATCTGAAGGCAGTGACACGAACAGACATTTGCACACCAATGTTCATGATGGCATTGTTCACAATTGCCAAGAGATGGAAACAACCCAAGTGTCCTTCAACAAATGAGTGGATAACCATAATGTGATATGTACTTACAATGGAAAACTATTCAGCAGTAAGAAGGAAAAAGGCCCTGAAACATTGTCAAAATGGATGAGTCCTGAAGACATAATGCTGAGTGAAATAAAGCAGACACAAAAGGAGAGATATTGTATGTTACCACTACTATGAACACCCTGAACAATGTAAAATCAATGTCTTAATATGTAGAATACAGGACCTAGAGATAGACAGAAGCTAGTGAAGGGGGAATGATTATCTAATATGAACAGACATGTTAATGAGGGTGAACTTAAAGGTATGGGAATGGACAGGGGTGATAGTTGTTCATTAATGGGATTATAAGTATCAGTGCCACATAGAAGAAACATGATTGAAAAGGGTTGTTTAACAGTATGTATCCCAAAGATTAGCACTACAAATATAAATGAGTGTTTACATGATGTACTTCTAAGGTATGACACTGGTACAAAGAGTTAACAACAGAGTGGTATATGAGAAAAACTACCCACTGTATATTATAGACTGTATTTAATAAGAATACCTTACTGGTTCTATGCTAACACTAGGGATGTATAATTAGGGGCTAAGAGCTTTGGGGTGTTTTGTGCTATGATAATTGTTTAAAATTTAGAGTGATGATTGTACAACTAAGTGAAGTTAATGTGAGACACAATGGTTTATCTTGGACAGAATATATGCTATGTGAAATTATGTACCCTGTACTTAATAAGTCAAGCCCTTGATCTTGAGGCTTGCTCATGTGAAACTTATGGCTGTAAAAAGAAAGCTAATTCTATCTATAATTATGCCTAAAACACACCTCTGGAGAACCTCTTTTGTTGCTCATATGTGGCCTTTCTATCTCTAAGCCCAGCTCTGCAAATAAATTCATTAACTTCCCCCACTTCATGGAACATGATTCCTAGATGAGTGACTCTCCCTGGTGATGTGGAGCATGACTCCCAGGAGTGAGCTTTACCCTGGCATTGAGGGATTGAAAATGCCTTCTTGACCTAAAGGGTGAAAAGAAAGGTAATGGAATAAGGTTATAGTGGCTAAGGATTTCAAATAGAGTCAAGAGGCTTTCCTGGAAGTTACTATTATGCAAGCTCCAGCTAGATATCCCAAATGGCCACAGTATGCATCAAGCCCTAACCAACAGTAATCCCAAAATACCTAGGTCCCTATCTAAGATTCTATAAAAGTTTCACTCATTAAATTTGTTTTTCAGGAAAATAAATCCTCCAGAGTGTTCCTATGCAAGATAAATCCCCAAACCCAAGGCAAAAGCCTCTTAAAGAACATCAACCAGATGCAGCCCCCTTACCCTTAATGTTGACACCCCTTTTCAATATGACAAGTTAGGTTTGTCACTGCCTAGACATCTGTGAAAATCAAGAAAATGGTTAAATGAGAGGAAGTGATAGCAACAGACAAGGTAGATTTAACAAAGGATTATGAATACTGAATCTTTATACAATTCTTCCTTGGTTATTAGGGCATTAGGATAGCTAGAAGGAAATAACTGAAATGGTGGAATTGTAACCCATAGCATTCTTTGAAATCTGCTGTATAGCTACTTGTTAAATTGTACTTGCAAAGTTATGACCTTTCTGAATGTATGTTATATTTTATAATAAGGAAATAACTGAAGCTGTGGAACTGTAGCCAATAACATCCCTTGAAATTACCCATGTAACTACTTGTTAAATCATGCTTTGAATGTTATTACATTTCTGTATATATGATATACATCACAATGAGGAAATAACTGAAATTGTGGAACTGTATCCCATAACATTCTTTGAAATTTGTTCTGTAACTACTTGTTAAATTTTGCTTTGAAAGTTATCACTGTTCTGTGCATATGTTATATTTCACAATAAAAATGAGAAAAAAGTATGCAGATCATCATCATTCTTAAAGAAATACATTTATTTCTTAACATTCACCAAAGCAGTAGCAACACTTTTGCTGAGCCTTCAAGAGATTAGATATTACCAAATTCAGCATAATCCTCAGAATTATAGAAGAAAGAATTTATTTGTATCATAAAGATTTAACTCATTATAAATAAATAGGGACATCTTTCAACTACTTAAGAAACTGCTACCAATTACTTACCAAATGAAAAATTTTGATGATCTATATTTCTGAGTTAAAATAAGCTAACCCAGCAATCAGTTAATGAATATTATATGCTATATGCTTTAAACTCTAATTTCTTGCTGTTTATTCCAATAGGCGTTATGATTTGCTGCCTAGTCTCACTTTATAGACAAAGGAAAAACTTTTATTTTCCAGTTTCTGCCCTCCAGTCGCCCTTTTTGTCTCATTTGATCTCATTGCTCATTTGATCTCATGAAACTTTCTGGATTCAATCTACAATGGCCTGTATCTTTCTCAATTTTGCCTCAGCAATGCACAAATTTTGAAACTGATAACTTCAGCCTGTCAGAAGGTATTTCTATAATAAGATAGCAATTTCTATGGCTCATTTTTTTAAGTTCAATTTCATCAAGATATATTAACATACCATCCAATCATTTGTTCACAGTACCATCATATAGTTGTGCATTCATCAGCGCAATCAATTGGTGAACATTTGCATTACTCCAAAAAAAATGAATAAGAATAAAAATTAAAGTAAAAAAGAACACCCAAAACATCCATCCCCATTATTCATTTAATTTTTGTCCCCATTTTTTCTACTCATCTGTTCATACACTGGATAAAGGGTGTGATGGTCTGTGCGCCACAAGGTCTTCAAAATCATATGGTCACAGCACGTAAGCTATATAGTTATATAACCATCTTCATGAATCAAGAATATTGGATCACAGGTCAATAGTTTCAGATATTTCATTCTAGTTATTCCAATACACTAAAACATGAAAAGTGATATTTATAAAATGTCTAAAAATAACCTCCAGAATAACCTCTTTACTTCGTTTGAAATCTCTCAGCCAACGAAACTTCTTTTCTCATTTATCTTTCCACTTTTGATCAAGAAGTCTTTCTCAATCCCACAATGCTTGGTCCAGGCTCATCACCATGAGTCATGTCCCACATTACCAGAGTTATTTACAACCCAGGGAGTCATGTCCCATGTAGGGGGGGAGGGCAGTGAGTTTGCCTGCAGAGTTGGCTTAGAGAGAGAGGACACATCTCTAGGTGGGGAGGTTTAATATTGGCAATTGTGAATAATGCCAGTATAAACATCAGTGTGCAAATGTCCATTTGTGTCCCTGCTTTCAGTTCTTGTGAGCATATACCTTGCAATGGGAATGCTAGATCATATGGCAATTGTATACTTAGCTTCCTGAGGAACTGACAATCTGCCTTCCAGAGTGGCTGCACCATTCTACATTCCCATCAATAGAGAATAAGTGTACCTATTTCTCTGTATTCTCTCCAGCACTTGTAGTTTTCTGGTTTTTTGATAATGACCATTCATGTAGGTGTGAAATGGTATATCATTGTGGTTTTGATTTGCATTTCCCTAATAGCTAGTGAAGCTTAGCATCTCTTCATATGCTTTTTAGCCATTTGTATTTCCTCATTGGAAAAGTGTCTATCCATGTATTTTGCCCATTTTTAATTTGAGTGGTTTGTCTTTTTGTTAATGAGTTGTAATATTTCTTTATACATTCTGGATATTAATTCCTTAGTGTATATGTGCTTTTTAAATTTTTTCTCCCATTGAATAAGCTGTCTTTTAACTTTCTTGACAAATTACTTTGATGCACAGAAGTATTCAATTTTGAGGAGATCCCATTTATCTATTTCTCCTTTCATTGACTGTGCTTTGAGCATAAGATCTAGGAAGCTACCTTGTAACACAAGAAATTTCCCTACATTTTCTTCTGAGAGTTTTATGGTTTTAGATCTAATGTTTAGGTCTTTGATCCATTTTGTCATAATTTTTGTATAAGGTGTGACATATGGATCCTCTTTCATTATTTAAGATATGGATATCCAGTTCTCCCAGCACCATTTGTTGAAGAGGATGTCTGTCCTAGATGAGTGTACTTGGCCACTGTTCTACTTTGCTAATGCTGCCTTTTTGCAAAACACCAGAAATGGATTGGCTTTTACAAAGTGGGTTTGTTTGGTTACAAAGTTACAGTCTCAAAGCCATAAAGTGTCTAAGGTACCACATCAGTAATTGGGTACCTTCACAGGAAGATGGCCAATAGTGTCTGGAAAACCTTTGTTAGCTGGGAAGGCACGTGACTGGCATTTGCTCTGAAGTTCTGGTTTCAAAATGGCTTTCTCCCAGGATGTTCTGCTCTAGGCCACAGCTCCTCTTCAAAATGTCACTCAGTTGCTCTTGGGCATTTGTCCTCTCTTAGCTTCTCCAGAGAAAGAGTCTGCTTTCAGCAGCCATCTACAAACTATTTCTCATCTGCAGCTACTCTCTCAGCTTCTGTGCATTCTTCAAAGTGTCCTCTTGGCTGTAGCAAGCTTGCTCCTTCTGTCCAAACTTATATATTGCTCCAGTAAATTAATCAAGGCCCATGCTGAATGGATGGGGCCACACCTCCATGGAAATCATCCAATCAGAGTTATCACCTACAGTTGGGTGGGTCACATCTCTACGGAAACACTCAAAGAATTACAATCTAATTAACACTGATATGTCTGCCTGCACAAGATTACATCAAAGATAATGGTGTTTTGGGGGATATAATACACTCAAACTGGCACAGCCATTTTGTCAAAAATCAATTGTCCATAACTACAATGTGTAAACTCAGAATTGAATCTTAGAACATAGCCTAACATGGACATAATAATTGTAATAGTCCCTAGATTGTAAGCTCTTACAGCAGTTAACTCTATCCCTGAATTGTAATGCCTATCTCTAAACTTTGAGATGCTGATCCCCTAGCGTATAACCTGATTGGTCTCTGGAACAATGCATATCTCTGAGACACCTGAAACTCAGATCTAGAGCTCAGCAGATATGAATGTCAGTATTAGTGCATACGGCCTCTGTCAAAAAAAAAAAAAAAAGCTGAAAAAGAGCCCAGACTTCAATTAGTGATATGAATGAAGCAGGTCTGGTTAAGACCAGGGCAAGCAAAGCCAAAGGGTAAAGGTTGAAACTGATTGTGTTTTAAAACTTCAACTTCCGTGTGAGACCAAGGGAAGAGATATCTATTTGGTATAGGATCTAAATTTTCTAAACAGTA
This sequence comes from Choloepus didactylus, assembly GCF_015220235.1. Lineage (NCBI taxonomy): Eukaryota > Metazoa > Chordata > Mammalia > Pilosa > Megalonychidae > Choloepus > Choloepus didactylus. The sequence continues at coordinate 95,812,541 of NC_051334.1, read as the reverse complement.
CAACTCTACAGTCGATTTGTTCAAACACCACAATTGCATGGAACTTTGAGTAGGAAGTGAGATATGGTAGGTTAGTATAGGCTGGAGTGAAATAGTGACACATCCCAGAGTAATTTGGGCAGATAATAAAAAATATATTTACAGCCTCCCCCTCCCCAGCCCCGGGGATCTGGGGGAAGGTGCGGATGTGTTGGACATCCTCACCTGGACTGGTGTTGATGTTGCCACAAACATTGGGACTGGCGGTTTGATGTGCTGAGCCCTCGATCATGGGACTTGCCCTTATGAAGCTCGTTACTGCAAAGGAGAGTCTAAACTTGCATGTAGTTGTGTCTAAGAGTCTCCCCCTGAGTACCTCTTTGTTGCTCAGATGTGGCCCTCTCTCTCTCTAACTGAGCCATCTTGACAGGTGAACTCGCTGCCCTCCCCCCTACGTGGGACCCGACTCCCAGGGTTGTAAATCTCCCTGGCAATGCAGAATATGACTCCCGGGGATGAATGTGGACCTGGCATCGTGGGACTGAGAGTATCTTCTTGACCAAAAGGGGGATGCAAAATGAGACAAAATAGTTTCAGTGGCTGAGAGATTTCAAATGGAGTCGAGAGGTCACTCTGGTGGACATTCTTATGCACTATATAGATAACACGTCTTAGGCTTTAATGTATTGGAATAGCTAGAAGTAAATACCTGAAACTACCAAACTCCAACCCAGCAGTCTGGACTCCTGAAGACAATTATATAATAATGTAGATTACAAGGGGTGACAGTGTGATTGTGAAGACCTTGTGGATCACACCCCCTTTATCTAGTGCATGGATGAGTAGAAAAATGGGGATAAAAACTAAAGGACAAATGGGGTGGGATGGGGGGATGATTTGGATGTTCTTTTTTCACTTTTATTTTTTATTCTTGTTCTGGTTCTTTCTGATGTAAGGAAAATGTTCAGAGATAGATTGTGGTGATGAACGCATAACTATGTTATCATACTGTGGACAGTTGATTGTATACCATGGATGATTGTATGGTGTGCAAATGTATTTCAATAAAACTGAATTTAATAAAAAAATCAATTGTCCATAGATGAGAGGATTTATTTCTGAGCTCTGTTTGATTCCTTTGATCAAAACATGTATCCTTATGCCAGTACCATCTTGTTTTGACCAAGGTAGCTGTACAATATATTTTAAAGTCAAGAAGAGTGAGCCCTCCAAATTAATTTTTCTTTTTCAGGATGTTTTTATGTACTTTGGGCAACTTGCTCTCCCAAATAAATTTGATAATTGGTTTTTCTATTTCTGCAGAAATCTGAGATTGGTATTGGTATTGCTTTTAATCTTTAAATCATTTTGGGTATAACTGACTGTCCTAGTTTGCTAATGCTGCAGAATGCAAAACACCAGAGATGGATAGGCGTTTATAAAACAGGGGTTTATTTTGCTACACAGTTACAGTGTTAAGGCCACAAAACGTCCAAGGTAACACCTCAACAATCGGGTACCTTCACCGGAGGATGGCCAATGGCGTCCGGAAAACCTCTGCTAGCTAGGAAGGCAGCTGGCGTCTGCTCCAAAGCTCCGGCCTCAAAACGGCTTTCCCCCAGGACGTTCCTCTCTAGCAAGCTTGCTCCTCTTCAAAACATCACTCCCAGCTGCACTCCATTTCCTCTCTTTGAGTCAGCTCATTTATATAGCTCCACTGATCAAGGCCCACCCTGAATGGGCGGGGCCATGCGCCTCCATGGGAACATCTCATCAGAATCATCTCCCACAGCTGGGTGGGGCACATTCCAAGCAAATCCAACCAGCACCAAAAACGTCTGCCCCACAAAACTACAAAGACAATGGCATTTGGGGGACACAATACATTCAAACCGGCACACTGACATCTTAACTACAATTAGTCTTCAAATCCATGAACACAGTGTGCCTTTCCAGATCTTTAGGTCTTCCTTGATTATTTTTAGTAATGTTTAATTGTTTTGTGTGTATTGGTCATTTACATACTTCGTTAAATTTATTCTTAGATATTTGATTCTTTTGGTTACTATTGTAAATGGATTATTTTCCTTAATTCTCACCTCAGATTGCTCATTGCTAGTGTATAGAAACACTGCTGAGTTTTGCTTTTTGATTTTTTATTCCACAACTTTGCTGAGCTTATTAGCTCTACTACTTTGTTGTGGAGTTTTCAGGAGTTTTTGCATATAGGATCATGTCATCTGCAAATAGTGAAAGTTTTACTTATTCCTTTCTAACTTGGATGATTTTGATTTCTTTTTCTTGCCTAATTGCTCTAACTAGAAGGTATGGGAAAATGTTGTTAAACAATGGTGATGGTGGGCATCCTTGTCTTGTTCCAGATCTTGGAATGAAGGCTTTCAGTATTTCCCAATTGAGTACAATGTTTGCTGTGGATTTTTCATATGTGCTCTTTATCTTCTTGAGGATTTTTTCTTCTATTCCTATCTTTTGAAGTCTTTTTATCAAGAATGGATGTTGGATTTTGCCCAATGCCTTTTCTGCATCAATTTAAATGATCATGTGTCTTTCCCCCTTTGATCTGTGTATGTGATGTATTCCATTAAATGATTTTCTTTTGTTGAACTACCCTTGCATAACTGGGATAAAACTCACTTGTTCATCGTATATAATATGTTTAATGTGCTGCTGGGTTTGATTTTGCAAGTTTTTTTTTTTTTGAGGATTTTTGCCTATGTATTCATTAGGATTATTGGTCTGTTATTTTATTATCTTATAGTATCCTTATCTGGCTTTGGTGTTATGGAGAGGTGGGCCTCATAGATTGGGTTAGGTAGTTTTCCTTCTCTTCAGTTTTTAGAAGAGTTTGAGCAGAATTGGAGTTAAGTATTGTTGGAATGATTGGTAGAATTCACCCAGGAAGCCATCAGGTCCTGGACTTTTCTTCATTGGAAAGTTTTTGATGACTGTCTCAAACTCTTTATATGTGATTGTTTTGTTGAGGTCTTCTATTTCTTTTAGAGTCAGTATAGGTTGTTCTTGTGTTTCTAGGAAGTTGTCCATTTCACCTAAGTTGTCTGGTTTGTTAGCATACAGTTTCTCATTATATCCTCTTATCATCTCTTTTATTTCTGTGGTATATTTATTAATGTCTACATTCCCATTTCTGATTTTATTTATTTACATCCTCTATCTTTTTTTCTTTGTTAGTCTAGTTAAGTGGTTATCAATTTTTTTGACCTTCTCAAAGAACCAATTTCTGGTTTTGTTGATTATTGTTTTTTGTAATCAATTTCATTTATTTGTGCTCTAATCTTTGTTATTTTTTTCCATCTGTTCACTTTGGGGTTAGTTTGCTGTTCTTTTTTTAGTTCCTCCAGGTGTGCTAAGTTTTCTATTTTAACTCTTTCATTTTTTCAATATAGGCATTTTGGGCAATAAATTTCCCTCTCAGCACTGCCTTCACTGCATCCCATAAAATTTATATGCTATGTTTTCATTTTTATTTGCCTTGAGATATTTAATGATTTTTCTTGTAATTTCTACTTTGACCCACTGGTTGTTTAAGAGTGTGTTGTTTAGCTTCCATAAATTTATGAATTTTCCAGTCCTCCACCTGTTAGTGATTTCCATCTTCATTCCATTGTGATCAGCAAAAGTGCTTTGTGTAATTTTAACCTTTTAAAATTCATTGAGACCTGAAATGTGATCCAACATGTGGTCTTTCCTGGACAATGGTCCATGAGTACTTGAGAAGAATAGATTTCTTACTGTTGTGTGGTGCAATGCTCTGTAAATGTCTAAGTCTAGTTCATTTGTCATAATATTCAAGATCTCTGTTTCCTTATTGATCCTTTGTCTAGATGCTCTAGCCATTGACAAGAAATGTGTATTGAAGTCACCAACTACTTTTATAGAGATGTCTATTTCTTCCTTCAGTGTTGCCAGTGCTTGCCTCAGGTGTTTTGGTGTACTCTGGCTAGGTGTATAAGTATTTATGATTGCTGTTTCTTCCTGATGAATTGTCCCTTTTAATAATACATAGAATCCTTCCTTGTCTCTTTTAAAAGTTTTACATTTAAAGCCTTTTTTAAGTGTTCTTAGTGTAACTACTCAGCACTGTTTTCTGGTTGCTATTTGCATAGAATATCTTTTCCAACCTTTCACATTCAGCCTATTTTTGCCCTTGGGTCCAAATTGAGTCTCTTGGAGACAGCACATTGATGGATCATATTTTTTTAATCCATTCTTCCAGTCAGTGTCTTTTGATTGTGAAGTTTAATCCATTAACATTCAATGTTATTATTGTAAAGGCAGTACTTTCCTCAATCATTTTGTCCTTTGGATTTTAAATTTCATCTTCATTTTCTCCTTTTTTTACCCCTTTAGTTATCTTTACTGATATTATTCATTTCTACACTCTCCTCCAAACCCTTCTCTCCTACCTTTTCCTATCAGCCTGGAACACTCCCTATAGTATTTATTGTAGAACAGTTCTATTGTTCATGAACTCTCTTGTTTCTGTAATCTGTGAATATTCTAAATTCTCCCTTATTTTTGAAGGACAGTTTTTCTGGATATAGTATTCTTGGCTGGCAGTTTTTGCCTTCCCTCCTACATGGCTTCTGATGAGAAATCCACACTTAATCTTATTGAGCTTTCCTTGTATGTGATGTATCACATTTCTCTTGCTGCTTTTAGAATACCCTCTTTGTCTTTGGCATTTGAAAATTTGTTTAGCAAGTGTCTTGGAGTAGATCTATTCAGATTTATTATGTTTGGGGTATGTTGCATTTCTTGGACATGTTATTTGATATCTTTCATAAGAATTGGGCAATTTTTGTCTAGTATTTCAATTATTCTTTTTGCCCCCTTTCCCCTCTCTTCTCCTTCTGAGACACCCATGACAAGCTTATTCATGTGTTTCATGCTATTGTTCACTTCCTTGAGATCCTGTGCTAATTTTTCCATTCTGTTCACTATCTGTTATTTTTTGTGTAATATTTCAGATGTCCTATCCCCTTGTTCACTGACAATTTTTTCTGCCTTTTCAAATCTGCTGTTATATGTCTCCATTGCAGTTTTATCTTTTCTATTGTGTCTTAATTCCCATAAGTTCTGGCATTTGTTTTTGCATGCTTCTGAGTTCTTTATGTTCACCCAGTGTCTTCTGTATATTTTTCATATCTTTTGTCACATTTTTCTTTCATCTCATTGAATTGATTCAGAAGATTTGTTTGAACATCCTTAGTTAGTTGTTTCAACTCCTGTATCCCATCTGAAGTTTTAATTTGCTCCTTTGACTGGGCCATATCTTCATCCTTCTTTGTGTTATTTCCTGGTGTATAGGCATCTGATTTTCTTGATTAGCTTATTATGGAAGTCATCTTCTCCTTCTTTCTTAGGGTTTTCTTGTTGATTGGCTTTGTACTCTAACTCTTCTTTGGCACTTGTTTCAACTTATTCTAAACCTCTAGCATAGCTTGCATTTAACTGATCAGAATTTTTCAACTCTTATTTATCTGATTTTTTCCCTGCATATATAGAATGATTTTTTATATTGCCTTATTTGTGCAGTTGTTTCATGCCCAAGAAAAAGCTTTATCTTCCCTCTTTCCCCTCAGGGAATGTTGATCTGTTCTTTTTGTTTTTGTTTACTTCTACTTGCTTTTTTTAAAATAAAGTGAGCAATTTAGTGGCACTTATTACATTCACAATGTTGCTCAACAATCACTATTATATAGTTCCAGTACATTTTTATTACTGTTAGGTTTTTCAATCATGAAGAGAAGAGACCAAAACTCGATCAGAGAAAATTTTATTGTATGACCATGCACAGGTGAGCTGAAGCCTAAAAAATGACAACAGCCTTGAACAAAGGTGGGAGCACAGTATTATAACTTTTGGGAGGGGGCTTGGGGGAATAATTGTTGGTGGGTAAGATAGAAAAGTAAGGAGTTGACATCAGGGGATTGGTTTGCTCAGGGGGTAAGATAAGAAGGTGACATCAGGGGATTGGTTTGCTCAAGGTCTGGAGTTTAAGTTGGGAGGTTATCACATTATGGAAAATTTTTGTTCTTGCTCAAACTGTCACATAAGCTAATGGTGGGCTCCATGTAAACAGTCATGTTCATTGTGGGTGTAGGGAGCTTCTTGGAATATTCACTAGAGGTGGGTTGTGTGTGTGTTGGGGGTGGGGAGTTCTGCCTAACATTCCATGCTTTTAATTTTGTTATCTAGGGGTGCTGAGGGGTGCAGGTCTGTTCTTTTGTATTTGCTCTGGCTGGTGGGGGGACTAGAATTGCCCTATTGTTTGTTGTGGGGTAGTGGCTGGTAAGGGTGTGTTCATTGGAGGGGAAGGATTTGATAAGTGGAACAAGTCTGGCAGAGAGAGGGGTGCCTGCACATGTTGAAGAAGGCCTGGACCTATGGGGCTTCACTCCACTTGCCAATATGCCAACCATAATTGTTAAGGTCAAGTACAATTTGGGGATTAAGAGTTCCATTTTCTGGCCACATTGATCCATTATCTAATTTATATTGTGGCCAGGTGGAATTACAATAGAAAATGACCTTCCTGGGTATTAGATCTATTTTGAGGCCAAGATTTTTGAGGTTTTGAAGTAAAGACCCTAGAGGTGTGTTATGGGACTCATTCTCCATGATTAGAATGTGGGTGTATAGGATGAGGAGAATCCCCAGTTCTTAAACTTAGGAACAATTGAGAAGGCATCCCCCTTTGAGAGTTCCTAAGCCCCAAGACAAAAGTAGGTGGAGGAGTGGAGGGAGGTGTCCCACTGTCTCACTAGCCCCTAGGGTCCAGGGCATGGCAGAGGCCACTCTCACCAAGCACTGGGATTTTGAAGAGTTTTGTCCTGGACAACAGAGAAAGAGAGTGCTGGAGGGGAAAGAGGGGGACATTTTTCCTTACCCTGAAGTGATTTGCCAGTGTTGGTGCTGAAGTCAGGCAAGTGGGTTCTGGCCCATTTTTATGGAGATTTCATCTCTCTTCCCAGGTTTCAGCACCAAAATGTTAGTTTTTTCAGTTGGAAAGCGATGAGACAAAAACTTGATTGGAGAAAGTTTTATTGTCTGGCCACACACACAGGCAGGCTGAAGCCTAAAAAGTGGTGACAGCCCCAATCAAAGGCAGGAGTATAATTTTATAGCTTTTGGGAGGGGAGTTGGGAGAATGATTGCTGGGAGGTAAGATAGAGAAGTAAGGAGTTGACATCAGGGGATTGGTTTCCTCAAGATCCTGAGTTTAAGCAGGGAAGTTATCACATTATGGAAATTTTTTGTTTTTGCTCAAACCGTCACATCAGCTAAGGGTGGGCTCCATGCAAACAGTCACATTTGTTGTGGGTTTGGGGAGCTTCTTGGAATATACACTAGAGGTGGATTGTGTGTGTGTTTGGGTGGGGAGTTCTGCCTAACTATTACCTCAAAAGAAAACCCCATACATATTATCAGTTGCTCCCCATTGCCCCTCCCCTTCAGCCCCAGCAACCATTAATCTTCTTTTTATCTCTATGGGTTTTCCAATTCTTGACATTTCATATAAACAGAATCATTCAAAATGTAACCATTTGTGTCTGGCTTCTTTCACTTAGCAAAATCTTTTCAAGGTTCATCCATGTTGTAGCATGGATTAGAACTTCATTGCTTTTATGGCTGAATAATATTCCATTGCATGGATATACCACCATTTACTTATTTTTTCTTCCTTTCCCAACCACTTTATTTTTTATTTTTATTTTTTTACTTTTTATTTTGAAATAAATTCAAACGCAGGACAGTTGCAAAAATAATACAAACCCCATACACAGAACTCCAGCCTACCACAACCCCCTGCATTGATACGCAGATCTACCAACTTTAATATTTTGTCACTTTACCATTTCTTTCTTTCCCTCCCTCTCTCCCTCCCTCCCTATCATCCATCATCTATTGCTCTGTCTTCTGAACATATGAGAGCAAGTTGCATAATCCTTGAATAAATAATATAATTCACATATACATTTCCCATGAACAAGAATATTCATTTATGTTATCACATTAAGTGTAGTTAAGAAAACCAAGAAATTTAACACTGATATAAAGCTTACATTCTATATTTCATTTTTTTATGTCCCAATTCTGTTCTTTTGAGAATTTTCTCCTCTATTCTTAGATCTCATCCAGGATCATCTATGGCATTTAATTGTCATTATCCATTTAGACTTTTTTTTTAATTGTGGAAAAATATATATACAGCATAAATCTTCCCATTCCAAACACCCCTGAGCATTCCATTTAGTGGGATTAATCACATTCACAGTGTTGCAAGGCCATAACCTTCCCACCATCCATTACTAGAAATTTCCCTTCACCCCACTCATTTCTTGTTAACTCACCATTGCCCCTTCCCCCACTTTTCATAACCCATACTCTACTTTTCATCTCTATGATAATATTCTCTGATACTTTCTTTGTGTTTACCATGGGGCTTAAATTTAATATCTTAAATCTATAATGATCTTGTTTTCTTTAATACCAACTTAACTTCAATAGGACACATAAACTATGTTCCTATACTCCTCCATTCCCCCACCTTTATTTAGTTTTTGTCAAAAATTACATATTTTACATTGAATCCAAAACCACTGATTTATCATTACACTGTCTGTATTTTAGATCCTGTAGGAAGTAAATAGTGGAGTTACTAATCAAAAATACAGTAGTATTGGTATTTATATTTACCATGTGATCTTTACTGGAAATCTTTATTTCTTCATGTGGTTTCAGTCAATTGTTTAGTGTCCCTTCCTTTCAGCCTGCTCAATTCCCTTTAGCATTTTTTTAGGACTGATCTACTGGTGATGAAATCCCTCAGCTTTGGTTATCTGGGGATGTTTTCATCTCCCCCTCAATGTTAACCTCCAGGTGTTTGTGAATTTTCTAAGTCTCTGATGGTTATTGACTTCTAATTGTATCCCACCGTGGTCAGAGAATGTGCTTTGAATAATTTCAATTTTTTTTTAAATTTATTGAGGCTTGTTTTATGTCCCAGCATATGGTCTATTCTGGAGAAAGTTCCATGATCACTAGAGAAGAATGTGTATCCTGGTGATTTGGGATGTAATGTTCTATATATGCTTGTTAAATCCAATTCATTTATCAGATTGTTTAGGTTATCAATTTCCTTACTGGTCTTCTGTCTGGTTGATCTATCTATAGGAGAGAGTGATGTGTTGAAGTCTCCCACAATTATTGTGGAACCACCCATTACTTCCCTTAGTTTTTTTTTTTAATTTTTATTTTGAAATAATTTCAAACATATATGACAGTCACAAATACAATACAAACCCTATACAGAGAACTCCAACATCCCCCACCCCCAGATATCTGTATTTACCAATTTTACATTTTGCTGCCTTTGCAGTACCTTTCTTTCTCTTTCCTTCCTTCCTTCATTCCTCCCTCCCTCCCTTCCTTCCTTCCTTCCTTCCTTCCTTCCTTCCTTCTTTCCACCCTTTCTCTCTCCCTCCATTCCTCCTTCCCTCCCCCTTCTCTCTTTCTTTCAACTATATCTATTATCTTTCTATCAATTATCTATCTACCCATTTATCATCTTCTGAACATTTGAGAGCAGGTTGCATATATCATATTTCTTGAACTCATAACACTTCCATGTACATTTCCTATGAACAAGGATATTCACTTATGTCATTAACTTAACTGCAGTTAATTCAAGAAAATTAATATGGATATAAAACTTAAATTCTATGCTCCAATTTTTCCTTACGCCCCCTTTGAGCTTTTCTCCTCCATTCTTAGATCCACTCCAGTATCATATATTGCATTGATTGTAATTAACTCTTAATTAACCATTTTTTAAAATTAACTACATCAAAAATTTTTTTTAAAGATATAGAATAAAAAAACATTTCAAACAAACCATAACAAAGGGGTACAAAAAAGACAACTAACCTAAAATAACTGCTTTACTTCCAACATGTTCCTACTCTACCCCCAGAAAATAACCTAATACAGCAACATTTCTGTGAACTTGTTCCTACCATACCTATCAGAAATTAACAAACCATAGTCATTCCTGGGCATTCCAAGAACAATAAATTTACTCATGATTGCTTACCTGTTCTTATTAGGTTATCATTCCCCCTCATTAATTGCTCTCTATTGCTAGTTCCCCTATATTCTACATTATGAACGCTTTATTTTAGGAGTATGTTGTTTAACCTCCAGGAGTTTGTGAATTTTCTAAGTCTCCGATGGTTACTGACTTCTAATTTTTTTCCACTGTGGTCAGAGAATGTGCTTTGAATAATTTCAATTTTTTAAATTTATTGAGGCTTGTTTTATGTCCCAGCATATGGTCTATTCTGGAGAAAGTTCCATGATCACTAGAGAAGAATGTGTATCCTGGTGATTTGGGATGTAATGTTCTATATATGTCTGTTAAATCAAATTCATTTATCTGATTGTTTAGGTTTTCAATTTCCTTACTGGTCTTCTGTCTGGTTGATCTATCTATAGGAGAGAGTGATGTGTTGAAGGCTCCCACAATTATTGTGGAAACATCAATTGCTTCCTTTAGTTTTGCCAGTGTTTCTCTCATGTATTTTGTGGCACCTTGATTGGGTGCATAAACATTTATGATAGTTATTTCTTCTTGTTGAATTGCCCCATTTATTGGTATGTAGTGGTCTTCTTTGACTCTCTTAACATCTTTGCATTTAAAGTCTATTTTAACTGAGATTAATTTTGCTACTCCTGCTATCTTTTTGCTGTAGTTTGCATGAAATATTTTTTCCACCCTTTCATTTTTAATTTCTTTGTGTCCCTGTGTCTACAATGAGTCTCTTTCAAGCAACATATTAATGGTTCATATTTTTTGATCCATCTACCAATCTATATCTTTTAATTAGGCAGTTTAATCCATTTACAATCAACATTATTACTGTGAAGGCATTTCTTGAATTAACCATCCTATCTTTTGGTTTATGTTTGTCAGATATATTTTCTCCCTCACTCTCTTATTGTCCTTTAATGAACCAATATTGAATCTCTTAGTACTGAACCTTTCTCTATATCTCTCTCTCTTTTGTTTGTTTCTCTGTTGGTAGGGCTCCTTTTAGTGTCTGAAGTAGGGCAGGTCTTTTATTGGCAAAATCTCTCAGAATTTGTTTGCTTGTAAAAAATTTAAGCTCTCCCTCAAATTTGAAGGAGAGCTTTGCTGGATAAAGTATTCTTGGTTGGAAATTTTTCTCTCTCAGAATTTTAAATATGTCATGCCACTGCCTTCTCACCTCCATGGTGGCTGCTTAGTAGTCACTACTTAGTCTTATGTTGTTTCCTTTGTATGTGGTGAATTGCTTTTCTCTTGCTGCTTTCAGAACTTGCTCCTTCTCTTCAGTATTTGACAGTCTGATCAGAATATGTCTTGGAGTGGGTTTATTTGGATTTATTCTATTTGGAGTTTGGGCATTTATGCTTTGTGTATTTATATTGTGTAGAAGGTTTGGGAAGTTTTACCCAACAATTTCTTTGAATATTCTTTCTAGAACTTTACTCTTCTCTTCCCCTTCTGGGACACCAATGAGTCTTATATTTGGATGTTTTATTTTATTATCATATCCCTGAGGTCCATTTCAATTTTTTCAATTTTTTCCCCATTCTTTCTTTTGTTCTTTCATTTCCCATTCTGTGGTCATTGAAGTCACTGATTCATTGTTCAGCTTCCTCTAGTCTTGTACTATGAGTATCCAGAATCTTCTTAATTTGATCAACAGTTTCTTTTATTTCCATAAGATCATCTATTTTTTTTATGTACTCTTGTAGTTTCTTCTTCATGCTCTTCTAGGGTCTTCTATATGTCCTTTATATCCTGTGCCATGCTCTTCTTCATTTCCTTTATATCCTGTGCCATGCTCTCATTGCTTGTCTTTAGTTCTTTGATTAATTCCTCCAAGTACAGTGTCTCCTCTGAGCTTTTGATTTGGGTGTTTGAGTTTGGGTTATCCATATCATCTGTTTTTTTCACATGCTTTAAAATTTTCTCTTGTTTTTGGCTCTTGGCATTTGCTTTACTTGATAGGGTTCTTTTAGGATATGTAGAATTATTCAAAGATTAATCTCTAATTTGTCAGATCTACAGCTTGGTCATCTTCACTTTCTCTAACCAGCAGATGGCATCTGTGAGTCACCTTGTCCCCTCAAATCAGTTCTCCCCAACTTTGTCTTTGTGGTGTGTGGGGGTCTGACTCTTGTGGGGTCCAATTGGTGTACCATTTTTGTGTGTGTTTTTGGTGCTGTCCACCCTGAATGTGAGGTGTGTGTCTGAGCAGTTAGGGAGGGAGGGCAGCTTTAATAATCAAACCTCCCAGGTGTTCCTGGAGATTTAAGGCTGTTGCAAGAGTCTAAACCTTCATTTCTTTCTCACCACAGATCATCTCTGCTGCTGACCCACAAGTCCTTGTTATTGGCATATGGTCCCTGGTATTTCTGAGTGGGCCCCTCTTCCAAGCCATGCCCTTCTAGGGCCTCTGCTGAGGGAAGGTTGTGCTACATCACAAGTGCATGCCATCCCTCAAGGGAAGTTCTGGGCTGCAGGACCATGTAGGGGACTTCTCATCCTGCTGTAAGGATAGCTGAATTGGGTGTGCTAATTTCCCCCTTTTTGCACAGCTCTGCCTTCCCAGCTCTGGGACAATTAGCTGTGGGTACACAAAAGACTATTGTCCATGCCTGATGTTGTGGCATGTGTGTGTGTTGCTGGAAACCCTTCCTGTCACACTGGGTTTTTTGGTGCAGCTCTGGGCTGTGGCACCTGTGCTGGGCAGGAGCTTTCCCAGCCCACCAGGAAGATGGCTGTAAGGGGAGTGGTTTTTTCCCCTTTTGGCTCACCTCTGCCTTCCTCGCTCTGAGACAATTAGCAGCAGGTGGGCAAAAGGCTCTCTTTCATGCCAGATATTTAGGTGTTTGCACAGCCCATTAATGCTGCACTTTGCTGTGCAGCTCTTGCTGCCATTTCTGCAGCCACTTTTTGGTTTTTTAAAAAAGAACTCATCCAACTCCAAACACCAACCCACAGTTTCCCCACACTGCAATGTGGCTGCTGGATATTCAGCAGGTTTACTCACTCATTTCAGATTGTAGGCTCCCAGTTTCACCAATTGCATGGTCCCTGTGGATTTAGCAGACCTTGTCCAGCTGGTGCATCACTGGAACTGTTGTTCTGGGTCACTTCCTGGCTTTTATCTAGTATTTTTTATGGAGGTGTTTTTTTGCCCTGTCTCTCCTAGACACCATCTTAGGTTCCCTCCCACCATTTACTTATTGATAGACATATGGGTGGGTTCTACCTTTTGGGTATTTTCAGTCATGCTGCAATGAATATTCTTGTACTTGTTTTTATTTGAACATCTGTTTTCAATATTTTGGCTATATACCCAGGAGTGGAATGACTGGTTCATGTGGTAATTCTATGTTTATTGAGGAACTCACAAACTGTTTTCCAAAGTATCTGCACCATTTTACTTTCCCACAGCATCAGGATTTTTTGAAACTCCCCAGGTGGTACTAACATGTAATCAAGGTTTTAAACTTTTGTCATAATAGTAAACCTTTAATGACATGTCCAATCTCTATCATGGCAATTGCAATATTTCAGTCATTTAGTCATGATTTTATTTTGAAGATGATCCTTTTAATTTTAGTCTAATATATGTATAAGATAGAGAACTTGGCTTCTAGATGGATATTAGTTGCATAAGAAAATGAAAACTATTAGAGGTAAGTCAGCTTTAAAAATAAACTCTTAAAATATCACTTTCTATTAGCAAAATGTGCTTTAGGTAGATTCACAAAATGCATATTTTATCCTTTTTCATTAACATATTTTACAATTCTGATTAAGAAATTGATGAAATCTGTTCATATGCTCAAAAAGTTAAAACAGTGCTTCTTTAGGTGAGAGGCATTTTAGAATATATGAAAGAAGGAAAACAATCTGGTTTATCAAAAATTAAAATTTGAAAGTTGTTCAAAAGTTAAAATTTAAAAATAAAACAGAAAATGGCTTGAAATCATATGTTGCTTATAATTTTATAATCTTCAAAATGCTAGCAAAAACCATTGATGATGACTATTTCCCTTACAAAGGATTCTTTGATGGTACATGGTATTCATGACTCCCTATGCTTTGACACAATCATTTTCAGTTGGCTGCTTTGATGCCATGGGTGACATAATTTTTGATACCTTGGCACAATGTGAAAAAATCCAACTTTGTGTTTTATTTTCATGACTCAATAAAGTTATGAAGTTGATATGTTTACCCCATTCCTCACCTTAGTCTTTTTTCAACCCTTATATCTGAAGGCAAAGATTGAGTGAGAGTTTGTGATTAGTATTCTGGTGGAGTTGAAGGGTGAAAGATTGGGTGAGGCTTGATATGGGTGAAGTGAAGTGTGAGGTGAGGTTTGAATGAGACTCAGGAATAGTCTGAGGGAAAGTGAGATTATAGGGAATGGAGTATGAGTTAATAATGGGGTGGAGATAAGAAATAGGGTGTGAATGTGGACTGGGATGGGGAGAGGAAGAAGGTAGAAATGGGGTGAGGGTAAGGAATTTGGAGGAGGTCCAGAATGGGGTAGGAAGTAAAGGAAATAAATGCAATGGAATGAGATGTGGAGGGTACGAAAAAGAGATCAAAGATGGGATAAAGGCAGGGAGAAGGATGAGATGGAGGAGGGGCTGAAGTAAAAGTTGGAATGAGGATTGTGTGTAAGGGGGGAGAATTAGGGAATCTGGGGATAATATCAAGTTCAGAGATGTAAATGCCAAAATTAACTTACTAGTTCATATTACTAAATAAGGAAATGATGAATTTTGAAAAATCAAAAAATGTAATTTCACATCAGTATTTTAAAGTAAACAGCATTTACTTTAAAATTTATAGTTTTACTATAATTTTTGTATCACTCCTCTATATTCCTCTCACTTTCCACAAGATTGTCACTGGCATTAACTATAGTAACATCTGCTCTTTGAAATACTTACTGATAAAGGCACATGTACTTTATATCCTGTGATCTATTAAAATCACTGTGTTATATTTTGAATTTCCACTTTAAAACATATGTAAGAGTAACTATTGGCTTGAAATGTTGGAAATAGCATGCACAATTAAGTGAAATTTCTTGGAAGACAATGGATTTTGGAATAAATAATGTGTACTTGTCTATGTTTGTTTCATTCTTAAAGGAGAAACTGTTCCACATTCATTTACTATTTGATTAATCATCAAAAGGAATTTCTTTGCCTGTTTTAAATTTTGGCTACAATGTTTTCTTTAGCTGTACATTTTAATTTTATAGAGTTCTTGCTACTGTGGTTTTCTGAAATAAATTCAGTTTTCCCTATATGTATAAAGCTTCAACTCCCAATTTTATTTTCTAATTATGGACACAATTTGGTCTCTTAATTTAGAATTCAAGATAATTCTTCATTATTAATTAAAATTCTCTTTTCTTAGGTTGTTCTTAATATTAAGGCCATTTTATTTCTAAATCAGCTACATTTTATGCACATGGTGACAACAAAGCTCTCGTTAGTTGGACGTCAGAAGCTTTTTTACTTAATATGTCCCATTTTCAATAAACTTCAACTTAAATAAAAGCAATAGCCTGAAACAACATAAAATTGAACAATTTTACTTTACATGATTTTAAATTTTACTATTTTTCGCAAAAAGGAAATTGGCCTTTAAGGGTATTAAAGATATTATAAATTTTAATAACAGACCACTAAAAATATTTAAAAAGTAAAGGTTTTTTATAAGCCATTGAAGTCCCTTTGTTCTAAGGCTACAGTTCTGTATGAAGAATTTCCTATGTGTGAATGAGATTCTCTATGCAGAATCTTTCAAAAATATTTTGAATTCAATTAAATACTATGAGAAATGTTTTTTTCTAAAACTATGTTGACTGACTGAAATGAAGTTTTGTGATTTGAATGCCATATTTTTTAGTTCTTAGGTGTTATTATGAAAATTACTTTTCCCCTTAGCTCCTCCTGTTAAGCTTAGAGGAAAATATGACCTCTTCATTTGGTTAGTTTTTTAAATTTTTTTAAATCATTTTTTTGTAGAATGTAACATATATACATAGAAGGGATAACATTCCAAGTGCAATTTAACAAGTAGAGAGCAAATTTCAAGGAATGTTATAGGTTACATTTCCACATTTTCAGTTATTTCCTTATTGTGAAATGTAACACATATACAAAAAGATAATATATTTCAAAGTATGATTTAACAAGTAGCTATATAGGAAATTTCCAAAACCGTTATGAGTTATAGTACTATAGTTTCAATTATTTCCTTATCATGAGATATAACATATATACAAAAAGGTGATAACTCAAATTACAATTTAACAGGTAGCTATAGAACAAATGTTAAAGGATGCTATGGGTTACAGTTCCACCATTTCAATTCTTTCCTTCTAGATATTCTAATAAACTAGCAATTAAGAAAAGAAAATTATATAGAGATTCAGTATTCATAATCATTTGTAAAACTCCACCTTGTCTTTTGCTACCCTTCCTCTAGTTTAATCACTTTCCCAAACTTTGGGGATGTCTAGGCAGTGACCACTTTCTATTCTTTACTAGATTTTTAGCTTCAGTTCAGGAAGTGTGTTGGATTTATCTCTATATTCTCAAGTTCTTATTACTTAATAGGTATTCAATAAAATTTTTGACATGATGAATGAATATGTAACCCATCAGTGACTCGTTAGTAGCCACCAAAATGAATATGTGACAAAAATGATATGATTTCCATCAAGTAAAATACATACTCAATTTTTGAAAGGACAAAAGGTTTGGATTATTTGTGAAATTGCTAAAATAAATTTTCTCAATTCTGGATTAATGTGTTTAGAAGTACATAAATTCTTTCAGGCTCCTAGCATGCCTTTTAGTTAAACTAAAACTCCAGTTGATTAATTGGTATCCTAGTGACCTTTAAGCATTCATGAAAACTACCTAATTTATGTCCAGGGCTACCTCACTCAAGAAATGAAGGCTGACCTATAGAGTGTAGGCTTAAGGAGAAGTAGGGTTAAATCATTCCAGGGGCAATTGAGCATCTGTCCAGTGCCCCAGGAGGCAAGTTATTGAAAAACGTGTGAGAGTAAGGAGATGTGGGCCCTAATCCTGACTCTGCCACCATTTAGCTGTGTGACCTAAGTCACTCAGAGCCTGTTTCTCAGTCTACAAACCCAGAAAACCAGTGGTAGCATAGATGGCATGCCTGGGTCTTCTGAACAAATTCTAAGGCATTATTATAATAGTAGAAAGCACAAAACTTCTCAGAGAAAATATTGTGTGTGTGTGTATATATATGTGCCAGTTTGGATGTATTATGTCCCACAAAATGCCATGTTCTTTGATGCAATCTTTAGGGGACAGATGTATTCGTGTTGATTAGGTTGGAATCCTTTGAGTGTTTCCATGGAGATGTGAATCAATCAACTGTGGGTGAGAACTTTGATTGAATAATTTCCATGGAGCTGTTATGCCACCCACTCAGGGTAGGTCTTAATTGAATCATTGAGTCCTATAAAAGTGTTCACAGACAGTAGGAGGTTCTGCATCCAAGAGAGACCCATTGAAGGATGCACAGGAGCTGAGGTGGAGCTTGAATACAACCTGGGATCAGCAGATGCCAGCCACATGCCTTCCCAGCTAACAGATGTTTTCTGGATGCCATTGCCCTTCCTTTGGTGAAGGTATACTTGTGTTGATGCCATAATTTGGACATTTTCATGGCTTTCAGACTGTAACTTTGTAACCAAATAAAAATCCCCTTTATAAAAGCCAATCTATTTCTGGTATTTTGCATAATGGCAGCATTAGCAAACCAGAACTATATATATACTATGTGTGTGTGTGTGTGTGTGTGTGTGTGTGTGTGTGTTGTTCTTCCTGTCATGGTGGGACCCAGGAACTTGGTGGATTTATATCATATAAGAGATTGAGGACAAATGGAGCCAGTTTATCCCTAATGTGTCTTCCATACTAATGTTCTGTGATTCTAGTCAATTGCTGAATGTTTGTTTGGAAGGAGACAAAGCTGGCCATGAGTCAGAATTTGTTGTAGTTAACAAGACAAAGACTGCCCCTCAAAATAATGAGCTCTTGAAGAGGCTAAAACTGTTTTTATTCTTATAGCAAGCAGCCTGCTTATAATAAAGGAATGGTAGACTCCAAGAGTGTTTCATCACCTACAAATTTAATATCCACATCAAATGAATCTGCCACAGACAATTTCAATTACAAAAATTAAGAACAATTGTCATTATTTTCCCCCTGAGTTTAACCATTTGTGACATGGAATTTCAGCAATATTACTTGATGTATTCACATACCATACAATCATCCAAAGTGTACAATCAGTTGTTCATGGTATCATTATATAGTTGTGCATTCATCACCACAATTATTTTTTTTCAATTTTAGAACATTTACATTACTCCAGGAAAGAAACAAAAAGAAAAAAGAAAACTCAAATCTTCCCAGACCCCTAACCACCTCCTCTGTTATTGACTCATAGTATTGGTATAGTACATTTGTTACTGTTGATGAAAGAATGTTAAAATATTACTAACTGTAGTACATAGTTTGGTATAAGTACATTATTTCCCTATATACTCCTCTATTATTAACTTCTAGTTATAAGAAATTTATAATATTTTCACAGTTAATCATGGACATTGCCCACAAGAGTCACTGTGCTATACATTCCCATGTTTTAACCTCCAACTTTCCTTCTGGTGACATATGTGACCCTAAATTTCCCCTTTCTACCACATTCACACATCATTCAGCACTGTTATTCTCACAAAAAAAGTGCTACCATCTCCTCTGTCCATTTCCAAACACTTAAGTTCAACCTAGTTAAACATTCTGCTCAAAATAAGCAAATGCTACCCAATCTTTAGCTCATTCTACATCCTGGTAACCTATATTTCATGTCTATGAGTTTACATATTATAATTAGTTCCTATCAGTGAGATCATACAATATTTGTCCTTTTGTGTCTGATTAGTTCATTCAATATAGTATCCTCAAGGTTCATCCATCAACCTATTGTTTAAGATGATTTTTTCATGCACCATGTATTCCATCCTTAGTAAACAATTGATGGTTCCCTCTATAATCACATAATTATGCATTCACCACCACCACAACTATCTATATAAGGATATTTCCATTTCTTCCACAAAGAAAGAGGAAGAGTCAAAAATGTAGAGACAAAAGAAAAAGAAAAGCAAAGAAAAATGGCAGCTAAAAAGCAACAAAAGAAAAGATAAAATTAACATAAAGTACAATAAAAGAGTCGGACAACATCACCAATGCTAAGAATCCCATACCCCTCCCTTGTATCCACCTCTTATAGGCATTTAGCTTTTGCACACTGCTTTTGTTACATTAAATGAAGCATAATACAATGTTTCTGTTAATTATAGACTCTAGTTTGCATTGGTGGTATTTTTCCCCAGTAAAACCCCATTTTTAGTATTTTGCAAGGTTGACATTCATTTGCTCTCCCTCATGTAAAAATGAATTTGTACATTTTATCATGATCATTGACCACTCTAGGTTTTACTGTGTTATACAGTCCCAGTCTTTATCTTTCCTCTTTCCTTCTGGTGTCCCACATGCTCCTAATCTTCCTCTTTCAACCATACTCACAGTTATCTTCACTCAGTGTACTTATGTTATTGTGCTACCAGCACCCAAAATTGTGCTCCAACCCTCTCACTCCTTTTCTTCCTTTAGTATTTCCTGTAGAGGAGGCATCTTGTTCACAAACTCTCTCATTGTCTGTTTGACAGAAAATATTTTAAATTCTCCCTCATATGTGAAGGACAGTTTTGCCAGATATAAAATTTTTGGTTGGTGGTTTTCCTCTTTCAGTATCTTAAATATATCACATATATTTCTTGCCTCCATGGTTTCTACTGAGCTATTTGCACATAGTCTTATCAAACTTCCTTTGTATATGATGGATTGCTTTTCTCTTGCTGCTTTCAGAATTCTCTCTTTGTTTTGATACTTGATAATCTGATTATTAAGTGTCTTGGCATAGACCTATTCAGATATATTCTGTTTGGGGTATGCTGGGATTCTTGGATCTGTAATTTTATGTCTTTCATAAGAGATTGAATTTTTCAGTGATTATTTCCTCCATTATTGCTTGTGCCCCCTTTCCTTTCTCTTCTCCTTCTGGGACACCCATGACACATACATTCATGTACTAAATGTTTTCATTCAACTCCCTGAGATGGTGCTCATATTTTCCAATTGTTATCCCTATCTGTTCTTTTGTGTGTAGGATTTCAGGTGTCTTGTTCTCCAATACCTGAATGTATTCTTCTGCCTCTTGAAATCTGCTGTTGTATGTCTCCATTGTATTTTTCATCTCTTGTGTTGTGCCTTTCATTTCCATAGGTTCTGGCAGTTGTTTTTGCAAACTTTTATTTCTTCCTTATGCTTGCCCAATATTTTCTTTATATCCTTCATCTCTCTTGCCATAACTCTGTAAGCTCATTGAATTGATTTAGCATTATTTGTTTCAATTTCTGTATCTCAGTTGAAGTGTAAATTTGTTCCTTTAATGGGGCCATATCTTTGTTTTGCCTAGTGTGATTTGTAGTTTTTTGTTGTCTAGGCATCTGGTTTCCTTGATTACTCCAATCAGATTTTCCCAGACCAGAATGGACTCAGATCTCAGAAGGGGGCTATATTCAGTATCTGGTTTCCCTGATGGCATGTCTTAGAAGACTGACAGACTTTTCTGTGAGGCCTCTAGCTGCTGTGCTTTTCCTAACCTGCCCAGCAGGTGGTGCCTGTAAGCTTGTTGCTCCCCAATGGTGTAAAGAGATGTAGCCCCTATAATTCTCATCTTAATTTATTTCTGGTTTGATAGTTTTCACCCAGACCCTGGGGTCTGAGTTCTGAAGTGAGGGCAGGTACTTGAGGTGGTGTCCAGCTCCCCCCTTTTAGGGAAGATACACCCTCTAGGGGGTAATCTTTTGTACTTGAATTACTGCTTTGTCTCTCTGACTCTCTTAACTCCACCCCTGCCTGGGTCAAAGCACTGAGAACTGAAAATGCCTGAGGCTTTCTCCACTGAGCCACTCAGATTGAGAAAGAAAAAATGGGGAAAGAAAGCTCATTTTCAGAGCCAGTCCTTGGCCCTCCAGTTTTGTCTGTTGGCCAGAGATACTATGCCATCTTCTGTGCTCCTTTTCTTTGGACACAGGCTTTTTCCAGTATTCTAAGCACAGCCAACTCCAAAAGCTTCTGTTTTTTATTTTCCTGCCAGCCACACCTCCTCTCCACTGGCAGCAACCTCAGGGTAATTTGTTGCTTGTTAGAGGTTTGTCTGTGTTTGCAGCTTGTATTCAGCAGTCCACATTTGTTAATTAAAACCCCAGTTGGGGGGAGAACCTAAGATGGTGGCTAGGTGAGACAGGGCAAAAAACACCTCCATGAAAAATACTAGATAAAAGCCAGAAAGTGACTCAGAACACCAGTTCCAGTGATGCACCAGCTGGACAAGGTCTGCTAAATCCACAGGGACCATGTACTTGGTGAAACTGGGAGTCTGTGTTCTGAAATGAGTGCATGAACCTACTGAAGGTCCAGTGACCACACTGAAGTGTGGGGAAACCATGTGTTGGCATTTGGAGGCAGACTAGTCCTTTTTAAAAAAAAAAACTCAAAAGCGGCTGCAGATGCAGCAGCAAGAACCACACAGTGAAGCATGGCAGGAATGGGCTGTGTGAACATCTCAATATCTGGTGTGGAAGATAGCCTTTTGTACACCCACTGCTAATTGTCTCAGAGCAAGGAAGATAGAGGTAAGCCAAAAGGGGAAAAAAAACCACACCCTTGTAGTGATCTTCACAGCAGGCTGGGAAAACTGCCCAGCACAGGCACCACAGCTCAGAGATGTGCCAAGGGACCCAGTGTGACGGAAAGTTTTTCCAACAACATGAGAACATGCCACAATATCAGGCATGGACAATAGCCTTTAGTGCACCCACAGCTAATTGTTCTGGAGCTGGGAAGGTGGAGCTTTGTGAAAAGGGAGAAATTAACATGCACCATTCAGCCACCCTTACAGCAGGCTGGGAATGGCCCTGCATAGCCTGGCAGCCCAGAACTTCCCTTGAGGGATGGTGTGCACTTGTGATGTAGCACAGCTGTCCCTCAGCAGAGGCCCTAAGAAGGGCATGGCTGGGAAGAGGGACACACTCAGAAATCCCAGGGACCATACACCAATACCAAGGACTTGTGGGTCAGTGGCAGAGACAATCTCTGGTGAGACTGAAATGAAGGTTCAGACTCCTGCAACAACCCTAAATCTCCAGGAACACCTGGGAGGTTTGATTACTAAAGCTGCCCTGCCCCCTCAGACACATGCTCCACATTTAGGATGGACAGCACCAACAACACACCCAAACTTGGTGCACCAATTGAACCCCACAAGAATCAGACCCCCACACACCACAAAGACAAAGTTGGGGAGAACTGACTTGAGGGGAATAGGTGACTCATGGACACCATCTGCTGGTTAGTTAGAGAAAGTGTACACCACCAAGCTGTAGATCTGACAAATTAGAGACTGGTGTTTCAATAATCCTTCATATCCTAAAAGAACCCTATCAAATAAAGCAAATTCTAAGAGGCCAAAAACAACAGAAAATTTTAAAGCATGTGATAAAACTAGATGATATGGATAACCCAAACCCAAACACCCAAATCAAAAGATCAGAGGAGACACAGTGCTTGGAACAACTAATCAAAGAACTAAAGACAAACAATGAGAGCATGGCACAGGATATAAAGGACATGAAGAAGAGCATGGCACAGGATATAAAGGACATGAAGAAGACCCTAGAAAAGCAGGAAGAATAAAGTGCAAGAGTAAATAAAAAAAAGATGATCTCATGGAAATAAAAGAAACTGTTGACCAAATTAAAAAGAGTCTGGATTCTCATAGTATAAGACTAGAGGAAGCTGAACAACTCAGCAACCTCAAGAAACATGGAATGGAAAATTAAAGAACAAAAGAAAAAATGGAGAAAAAAACTGAAAAAACCAAAATGGATCTCAGGGATATGATAGATAAAATAAAACACCCAAATTTAAGACTCGTTGGTGTCGCAGAAGGGGAATAGAAGAGTAAAGGTCTAGAAAGAGTATTCAAAGAAATTGTTGGGGAAAACTTCCCAAACCTTCTACACAATATAAATACACAAAGCATAAATTCCCAGAGAACTCCAAATAGAATAAATCCAAATAAACCCACTCTGAGACATATTCTAATCAGACTGTCAAATACTGAAGAGAAGGAGCAAGTTCTGAAAGCAGCAAGAGAAAAGCAATTTACCACATACAAAGGAAACAACATAAGACTAAGTAGTGACTACTCAGTGGCCACCATGGAGGTGAGAAGGCAGTGGCATGACATATTTAAAATTCTGAGAGAGAAAAATTTCCAACCAAGAATACTTTATCCAGCAAAACTCTCCTTCAAATTTGAGGGAGAGCTTAAATTTTTCACAGACAAACAAATGCTGAGAGATTTTGCTAATAAAAGACCTGCCCTAATTCAGATACTAAAGGGAGACCTACTGACAGAGAAACAAGGAAAAGAGAGAGAGATAGAGAGAAATTTAACAGACATATATAGAACATTACATCCCAAATCACCAGGATACACATTCTTCTCTAGTGGTCATGGAACTTTCTCCAGAATAGACCATAGGCTGGGGCATAAAACAAGCCTCAATATTAAAAAAAAAATGAATTTATTCAAAGCACATTCTCTGACCAAAATGGAATACAAATAGAAGTCAATAACCATCAGAGAGAGAAAATTCACAAACACCCGGAGGTTAAAAATGAGGGGGAGATGAAAACATTCCTAGATAAGCAAAAGCTGAGGGACTTCATCACCAGTAGATCAGTTCTATAAGAAAAGCTAAAGGAAATTGTGTAGGTTGAAAGGAAGGGACACTAAACTGACTGAAACCACATGAAGAAATAAGGATTTCCAGTAAAGATCACATGGTAAATATAAATACCAATACTACTGTATTTTTGATTTGTAACTCCACTATTTACTTCCTACAGGATCTAAAAGACATAAAGTGTAATGATAAATCAGTGGTTTTGGACTCAATATAAAATATGTAATTTTCAAGAAGAAGTACATAATGGTGGGGGAATGGAGGAGTGTAGGAACATAGTTTATGTGTCCC
This sequence comes from Choloepus didactylus, assembly GCF_015220235.1. NCBI lineage: Eukaryota > Metazoa > Chordata > Mammalia > Pilosa > Megalonychidae > Choloepus > Choloepus didactylus. Next base: position 95,788,212 of record NC_051334.1, on the reverse strand, counting down.
ATTGAAGTTAAGTTGGTATCAAAGAAAACAAGATTTTTATAGATTTAAGATGTTAAATTTAAGCCCCATGGCAAACACAAAGAAAGTATCAGAGAATATGATTATAGAGATTAAAAGTTGAGTACGGGTAATGAGAAGTGGGGGAAAGGGAATTGGGGACTTAATTAGAAATGAGTGTAGGGTTTCTGTTGTTGGTGAGGGGAAATTTCTAGTAATGGATTGTGGGAAGCTAATGGTATTGAAACATTGTGAATGTGATTAATCCCACTAATGGAATGCTTGGGAGGGGTTGGAAGGGGAAGATTTATGCTGTATATATGTTTCCACAATTGAAAAAAAGAAGACAGTCTAGATAGATAATGACAATTAAATGCCAAAGACGATCCTGGATGGGATCTGAGGATGGAGGAGAGGAGGCTCAAAGGGACACAGTTGGGACATAAGAAAAAAATGAAATATAGAATGTAAGCTTTCTATCAATGTTGAATTTCTTGAACTTCTTGGCTGCATTTAACGTGATTGCAAAAATGAATGTTCTTGTTCATGGGAAATGTATATGTGAATTATATTGTTTGTTAAAGGATGTGTGCAGCTTGCTCTCATATGTTCAGAGGACAAAGCAATAGATGATGGATGATAGGGAGGGAGGGAAAGAAAGAAATGGTAGAGTGACAGGATGTTAAAGTTGGTAGATCTGGGGTATTGGTGGAGGGGGTTTGGGGTATGCTTGAGTTCTGTGTATGGGGTTTGTATTGTTTTTGCAACTGTTCCTGTAAGCTTGAATTTATTACAAAATGAATTTAAAAAAAAACCCCAGTTGGAGCTAGGTTGAGCAACATTCACTTGCTCCCAACAGGGACGCCTGCTTTCTCCACAGCGAGTTTTTTCAGCTCAGACTGTAATGGGGGAAGGGGGATCCTGGTGCAGTTTCACAGCTTTTACTTACAGCATTTATGCTGTGATCTCAGCCATTGCACCCATTCCAGGCTGGTGTATGATGTGTGGGCAGACATGGTTGTCCCCCAACAGTTGTTCCAGACTATTTATTAGTTGTTCTTGGCTATTTGTTAGTTGCATTAGAGGACTAACTAAATTCCACATCTTTCTATGCTACCATCTTGCCCTGCCCCATGGTTAGTTTTTAAAGACTTAGAAATAACTTAAACATTTGTAAAGAAAACTTTTAGTTTTTTCAAGTCATAGTGGTTAAGTATATATTTTAAAAAATTAGTATTATTATTTTTAATTCAATTTTATTGAGATATATCCACATAGAATACAGTCATCCAAATGTATAGTTGTTCACAGTGCCATCATATAGTTGTGGATTCATCACCACAATCATTTTTGAACATTTTCATTACTCCCAAAAAAATAAAACTAGGAATAAATATTGAAGTATTAATAACAACCAAAACATCCCACCCCCATCTCCCCCTATTATACATTTAATTTTTGTCTCAATTTTTCTACTAAAGTGTTCATACACAGGATAAAGGGAGTGGGAGCCATAAGGTTTGCACAATCATATGGTCACATTGTGTAGGCTATAATGTTTTAAAATCTTCTTCAAGGTTCAAGGCTAGTGTGTTGCAGTTTCAGGCATTTCCTTCTAGCTTTTACAACAACTAAAATCTACAGTGGGATATTTGTAAAATGTATAAGAGTAACCTCAAGAAAGATCTCTCCACTACATTTGAAATCTCTCAGCTATTGAAACTTTATTTTGTTTCATTTCTCTTCCTATATTTGGTCAAGAAGACTTCCTCAGTCCCATGATGCCAGGATCAGGCTCATCCCAGGAGTCATGTCTCATGTTGCCAGGGAGATTTACACCCCTGGGAGTCAGGTACCATGTAGGGGGGTGGCAGTGAGTTTACTTGCAGAGTTGGCTTAGAGAGATAGAAGACACATCTAAGTAACAAAGGTGGTTCTCTGGGGGTAACTCTTAGGCACAATTATAAGTAGGTTAAGCCTCTCCTTTACAGTATCAAGCTTCATAATTGGTAGTCCCCAATGCTTATGAAAATATCAGTAATTCCCCAGGTGAGGAAGTTTAGTATTTCCACATTTTCCCCCAGTTCCTAAAGGGGGCTTTGCAAATACTGTTTTATTCTCTGCCCAAATTACCATCGGATATACCAGGGCTTCACACTAGCCTATACAAACCAACCAGATCTCACTTCCTATTCAAAGTTACATGTAATTACGGTGTTTGAAGAAACTGACTATACAAGTTAAATTATATAGTGTGCTACAGAAAATAAAGACTTGGCACCTAATAAACATCTCTTCCTTTGGTCTCACACAGAAGTTCAAATTTTAAAACACTGTCAATATTGTCATTTAACCTTTAGTTTGATTTACAATAGTCCTAACCAAGTTCATTTTCATTCATATCTCTAATTGAAGTCTGATCTCTTTTTCAGCCTTTTTAACATTTGCTGTATGGAGTAATGCTGACATTTATAGCTGCTGAACACTGGCCCTGAGGTATCACACTGATACCCAAACTTCCAGGGACAGAGCATGTTATACACAAAGAGCTCAACATCTCAGAATTTAGAAATAACCATGACAACTCAAGGAGAGATGTAATGGCTGTAAGAGTTTACAATGTAGGAAACTTTACCATGAGCCTTCTCCTATAATCTATGCTCTCACATTCAATTGTCAGGGTTTGCACATGGTAGCTAGTCCATATTAGTGAGGCATTATAATGTTTGCCTTTTAATTTCTGGTTTATTTCACTCAAAATACTGTCCTCAATGTCCATTCACTTAGTTGCATTCCTCACAACTTCATTCCTTCTTGTAGCCACTCTATGTATACAACACAATTTACCATTCCAGTCATCAATTGATGTATGCTTAGGCCACCTCCATTCATTGCAAATCATGAATAATTGTGAATAAATAACTCTGCCATAAACACCAGTGTGCAAATGTCCATTCACTTTCCTCCTCTCAGTTCTTTCAAATATATACCCAATAACAGGGTTCAAAAACCATATGGCAACCCAATACTTAGCTTTGTGTGGAACCAGCACACTGCCCTTCAGATGGGCTACACCATTCTACTTCCTCAACAAGAGTGATAGGTACATCCATCACTCCACATTTTCTCCAGCACTTGTATCTCTCTGTTTATTTTAAAAGCAATTTTATTCACAAACCATACATTCTCTTCTATGTAAACATCAATGGTTCCTTGTATAATCACATAGTTTTGCATTCACCGCCACAATCTATGAGGTTATTTCCATTTCTTCTGCAAATAAAGAGGAAGAGGAGAAAAAAGAAAGAAGAAAAAAATGAAAAACCAATGAATAAAACATAAAATAAAAATAAAAATTATAAAATACAATAAAATGGTAAGAAAACACCACTGCCAAGAATCCCATACCCCTCCCTTGTATGCCCCCCATTAAAATTAGCTTTGGTGTATTGCCTTTGCTACAATTAATGGAAACATATTACAATATTATTGTTAACTATGGACTCTGGTTTGCACTGAATTTATTTTTCCCCCAATCCTTCTGTCTCTACCTAATAATGCTCAACACAATGTCCTCAAGTTTCATCCCCATTGTTATATGCTCTGTGGCTTTATTCTGTCTTACATCCATATAATATTCCATCTATGTACATATCACAGTTTGTTTATCCACTCCTCTGTTGATGGACATTTGGTTATTTCTACTTCTTGGCAATCATGAATAATGCTTCTATAAGCATTGGTATACAAATGTCCATTCATGTCATAGTTTTCAGTTCCTCAAAATATATATCTAGTGAAGGGATTGCTGGTTCATACGGCGATTCTATACTTAGCTTCCTGAGGTACTGCCACACTTCCTTCCAGAGTGGTTGCACCATTCTACATTCCCACCATCAGTGAATAATGTGCCTCTTTCTCCATATCCTCTCCAGCACTTATAATTTTCTTTTTTTATGATAATTGTCATTCTAATATGTGTGAGATGATATTTCATTGTGATTTTGATTTGCATTTCCCCAATAGCAATGAAGTTGAGCATCTTTTCACATGTTTTACAGTCATTTGTACTTCCTTTTTGGAAAAGTGTCTGTCCATGTCTTATGCCAATTTTTAAATTGTGTTGTCTTTTTGTTGTTGATCTCTTCATATATTCTTGATATTAAACCCTTATCTGTTATGTGGTTTCCAAACATTTTCTCCCATTGCACAGTCTGCCTTTTTGCTTTTCTGACAAAGTCCTTTGATGTACAAAATTTTAGGAGATCCCATTTATTTGTTTATTCTCTCATTGCTCATGCTTTGGGTGTAAGGACTAGGAAACCACTTAATGTCACAAAATCTTTAAGATATTTCCCTAAATTTTCTTATAAGAGTTTTATGGTCTCAGCTCTAATGTTTATGTCTTTGATCAATTTTGAGTTATTTTTTGTATTAGGTGTGGGATAGTAGTCCTCTTTCAATACTTTGTATATGGATATCCATTTCTCAAAACACCAATTATTGAAGTGGCTGCTGTGTCCCAGTTGCATTGGCTTGACTGTCTTATCAAATATCAATTGTCTTTAGATGAGAGGGTGTATTTCTGAACACTAAATTCAATATTATTGGTTAGTATATCTATACTTATGCCAGTGCCATGCTATTTTGACCACTCTAGATTTGTAATATGCTTTTAAGTCAGGTAGTGTGAGACCTTCCATTCCATTCCTCTTTCTCAAGATATTTCTGACTATTTGGGGCACCCTACTCATCCAAAAAATTGGTTAATGATTTTTCTATTTCTACAAATTAAGCTGTGATTTTACTTTTTATTGCATTGAATTTATAAATCAATTTAGGTAGAATTGGCATCTTAACTATATTTTGTCTTCTCATCCATGAACATGGTATGTCCTTCCATTTATTTATGTCCTCTGTGATGTCTTTTAGCAATTTCTTGTAGTTGTATATGTATAGGTCTTCTGTGGCCTTGGTTAAATTTATTCCTAAATATTTGAATCTTTTGGTTGCTATTGTAAATGAAACATTTTTCTTGACTTCCTCCTAATGGTGCTCATTACTAATGTATAGGAACACTACTGTTTTTGCCTGTTGATCTGGTACCCTGCCACTTTGCTGAATTCACTTATTAGCCCTAGTAGCTTTGCTGAAGATTTTTCCAGATTTTCCAAATATAGGAACATGTCATCTGCAAACAGTGACAGTTTTACTTCTTCCTCTCCATTTTGGATGCATTTTATTTCTTTTTCTTGCCTAATTGTTTTATCTAGAACTTCCAGCACAATGTGGAAAAACAATGGCAAAAATGAGCATCCTCGTCTTCTTCCTGATCTTAGAGGGAGTTTTCTGTCTTTCCCCATTGAGTATGTTAGCTGTGGGTTTTTCATTTATTGCCTTAGTCATATTGTAGAAGGTCCCTTCTATTCCTATTATTTTGAGTGTTTTCATCAAGAAATCATGTAGAATTCTATTAAATGCTTTTTCTTCATCAATGGAGATTATCATGTGGTTTCTCTGCTTTGATTTATTGCTGTAGTGTATTACATTAATTGATTTTCTTTTCTTGAACCAGCCTTCCATACCTGGAATAAATCCAACTTGGTCATCATGTATAATTGCTGTTGAATTCAATTTGTGAATATTTTGTTGAGGATTTTGCATCTGTGCTTGTTAAAGTGATTGGTCTATAATTTTCTTTTCTCTTAGTATCTTTGTCTGGCTTTGGTATTAAGGTGATGTTCACTTCATAGAATTAGTTAGGTAGCTTTCCCTCATCTTCAATGTTTTTTAAGAGTTTGAGTAGGGTTGGTGCTAATTCTTTCTTGAATGCTTGGTGGAATTCACATGTGAAGCAATCCGTTCCTGGACTTTTCTTTTTTGGGCATGTTTTGATGACTGATTCAATCTGTTTACTTGTGATTGGTTTGTTGAGTTCATCTATTTCTCCTCAAGTCAATGTTGGCTGTTTATACTTTTCTAGGAAGTTGCTCATATCATCTACATTGTCTATTTTATTAGTATATAGTTGCTCCTAGTATTCTCTCATTATCTCCATTATTTTTGCAGGTTCAGTAGTTATGTCCACTTTCCCATTTTTGATCTAACTTATTCATCTCTGCTTTCCTGTTTTGTTAGCCTATCTATGGGTCCATGTATTTTATTGATTTTCTCAAAGAACTAACTTCTGGTTTTGTTGATTGTATTGTTTCATGTTCTCAATTTCATTTATTTCTGCTCTAATGTTTGTCATTTCTTTTCTTCTGTTTCCTTTGAGGTTAGTTTGCTGTTCTTTCTCTAGTTCCTCAAGGTGAACAGTTTCTTCCCTTTTAACATAAGCATTTAGGGCAATAAATTTCCCTCTCAACACCACCTTTGCAGCATCCCATAAGTTTTTGCTATGTTGTGTTTTCATTTTTATTTGCCTCAAGAAATTTGCTAATTTCTCTTTTAATTTCTTCCTTGACTCACTACTTGTTTAAGAGTGTGTTGTTTAGCTTCTATATATTCATGAATTTTCTGGCCTTCTGCTGTGCCAGTTTGAATGTATTGTGTCCCCCAAATGCCATTATCTTTGTGGTCTTGTGGGACAGATGTTTTGGTGCTGGTTAGATTTGCTTGGAATGTGCCCCACCCAGCTGTGGGTGGTGACTTTGGTGGGATACTCCCATGGAGGTGTGACCCCACCCATTCAGGGTGGGCCTTGATCAGTGGAGCCATATAAAACATGCTGACTCAAAGAGACTGAACGGAGTGCAGCTGTGAGTGACGTTTTGAAGAAGAGCAAGCTTGCTAGAGAGGAATGTCCTGGGAGAAAGCCATTTTGAAACCAGAACTTTGGAGCAGACGCCAGCCACGTGCCTTCCCAGCTAACAGAGGTTTTCCGGATGCCATTTGCCATCCTCCAGTGAAGGTACCTGATTACTGATGTGTTACCTTGGACACTTTATGGCCTTAAGACTGTAACTGTATAGCCAAATAAACCCCCTTTTTATAAAAGCCAGTCCATCTCTGGTGTTTTGCATTCTGCAGCATTAGCAAACTAGGACATCTGCCTATTTGATTTCCACCTTCATTCCATTATTATGTGAGAAAGTTTTATGTTTATTATGAATATTTTTAATTTTATTGAGACTTGTTTTGTGCCACAACGTGTGGTTTATCCTGGAGAATGATCCATGAGCACTTGAGAAGAATGTGTATCTTGCTGCTGTGGAGTGTAGAATCCTACAAATATCTAAGTATATTTCATTTATCATTTAATTCAGTATCTCTGTTGCCTTATTGATCTTCTATCTAGGTATTCTACCCATTGATGATGATGGTGTATCAAAGTCTCCAATTAATATTGTAGACTTGTCTATTTTATCCATCACATTTCTCGGTGTTTGCCTCATGTATTTTGGGGTACTATGGCTCAGGGCATATTTATGACTACTATGTCTTCTTGATTGATTGTCCCTTTTAGTAATACATAGTGTCTTTCTTTGTCTCTTTTTATTGTTTTACATTTGAACTCTAAATTTTTTGATATTAGTATAGCTACCCACACTCTTTTTTTGTTTGCATGAAATATCTTTCTCCAACCATTCACTTTCAACCTGTTTTTGTCCTTGGGTCTTAAGTGAGTCCCTTACAAACAGCATGTAGATGGATCCTGATTTTTTTATGCATCCTGGCAGTCTATTTCTTTTGATTGGGGAGTTTAATCCATTAACATTTAATGTGATTAATTTAAATACATTACTTTCTTCAACCATTTGTTTCCTTTTGAATTTTATATGTAATATCTTATTTTTTGTTTCTTTTTACCCTTTTAGTTACCCTTACTGCTAATCTTCATTTCTACATCCTTCTCCAAACCTCTTTCTCCTGGAAAACAGTCACTTGTGAGTCTGCAAAAGCAGTATCTTTTCCTATCTGTTTGTAGCACTTCCTTTAGTATTTCTTGTTAGAGTAGGACTCCAGTTCGTGAACTTTCTCAGTGTCTGTTTATCTGTAAATATTTTAAAGTCTCACTCATTTTTGAATGACAGTTTTGCTGGATATAAGATTCCTGGTTGGTAGTTTTCCTCTTTCAGCATCTTGAATATATCATACCATTGCCTTCTTGCCTCCATCCTTTCTGCTGAGAGATCCACACTTAGTCTTATCAAGCTGCCCTTGTATGAGATGGATTGCTTTTCTCTTGTTTTCAGAATTCTCTCTTTGTCTTTGGCATGTAACAATCTGATTAGTGTCCTGGAGATGTATATTTGGATCAATTCTGTTTGGGCTCTGCTGTGCTTCTTGGACCTGTAATTTTATATTGTTCACAGGAGCTGTAAAATTTTCATTTATTATTTCCTTGGTTATTCTTTCTGCCTCTTTTCTGTATTCTTCTTCTGGGACACTTATAACATGTATATTATTGCACTTCATGTTTTTTTTCAGTTCCTGGAGACCCTGCTTGTATTTTTCCATTCTTTTCCCTGCCCTTTTTCTGTGTATGATTTCAGGTAGCCTGTTCTCTAGTTCACTAATACTTCCTTCTACTGTTTATGTCTATTCTGGTTTTCATTTCTTCTATTGCGCCTTTCATGCCCATAAGTCTGACATTTGGTTTTTCAAGGTTTCAAGTTCTTCTTTATGATAGCCCAGTGTCTTCTTTATAACCATCTCTTCTGCCACATTTTCTTTCAACTCATTGATTTGATTTAGGATATTTGTTTGAACATCTTCAATCAGTTGTTTCAACTCCTGAATCTCAGTTGATGTGTTGATTTTTTTCTTTGACTGGTCCATGTCTTCATGTTTCCTGGAGTGATTCATGAGTTTTTCCTGGCTAAGCATCTGATTTTCTTGATTAGTTTGTTCTGACAATCTTTTTTTTCTCTTTTGCTTAGGGTTTTCTTGTTGGTTGTCTCTGATCTCTATTTGTTCTTTCTCTTGCTGTCCAGTTTTCAGATTGGCTCTGCCCCCCAGTCTTCTATGAAAAACCAGGCCCCCACAGTGGCCTGCCACTGGGATGGTATTCAGGCTCTGGACACCCCAGCAAGTTCACTGTGTGTGGTAAAACAAATCTGCTGGTTTCCAGTGGTGCGCTGCTTTTTCCTGGCCAGGAAAAACCTGGGTTTGTTTTAGAGCCCTTCTTTAACAGTTGAGCTATCTGTATTTCTCAGCCACAATAGGGCTGGGTTTCTGTGCAGCATATGTAGACCAGCTCCTGTGGTCCTAAGAAAGGGTCAGGAGCATCTTATTAAAGGTGTTTCAATTCCATTGCACTTTTGGGACTTTCCAGATGATGCTTTTTTGTTACCTAATTGTACTCAGAAGATGCTTTGCCTCTGAGCACAGGCTCTGTCTACATAGGTGAGCTGAAATTGTGGGAAATCTATGCCCTAACTTTGCCAGTCAACACATGGCTCAATTTTGGGCTCCACCTGTGGCAGAGGACTCTCTCAGCTGACCCAGTACTCCAGCTGTCCCCAAAGCAAGTAAACAGCCACCCACTCATGCTTCCCTCAAGGGTGTGGGAAGGGCCTGTGAATGCAGGGCTGTAAACACTGTCTCTGTCCACATTTTCTCAGGCTCTTTGTTCCTCATTGACCTGGGCCTTGAAATGTCCTCCCCTGTCCAACAGGTCTTCAAAAGGTGAAGGTATATCTCATTGCTGTGAGAGATTGTATAGTCTGTATCCCTGGTGGGAGTGGTCCTGTTTGCTGATTCTGTGCCTTTCCCACACTGGGACCAAGTGAGGGGTAGGTATAGGACCAGCTGGCCTGGGGCAGAAGATTCCTACCTGATATTTCTTCTCTTTCTTCAATTCAGCATTTCCTGCATCCTTCTCCTGTCTGTATCCTCCTCCAAGGTTTCATACTATTCAGAATTATTTTTTTTGGTTAAATCTCTGGAGAGAAGTTTTTAGCAACTGTTTATGTTGCCATGTTGATGATGTCACTAGTATTCATTTTTTAAGAGTAGTTGTATATTTTTGGAAGAGTCATGTAAAATCTATAGCATTCCCACATATCCCCATTGTTGACACTTTGCATTCCTGTGGTACCTTTGTTAAAATTGATGAAAGAATATTAAAATTGTTCTATTAACTGTAGTCCATAGCTTATACTAGGTGTATTTTTCCCATATACCACTCTATTATTAATATCTTGTATAAATTTTATAACATTTGTTGTGGTTCATGAAAGAATACTCTTGTACTATTAACCCAAGTCCATTGTCCACAACAGTTTCACTGTATTATACAGTCCCATGTTTTATCTTCTAACTTTCATTCTAGTAACATATACTACCCCAAAGTTCCCCTTTAAACCACACTCACAAACATAATTCAGTACTGTTATTGACACTCACAATAATGTGCTACCATCACCCCCATCCATTTACAAAACTGTACAATCAACCTAAATAGAAATTCTGTACAAATTAAACATCATATCCCCATTTTCTACCCACAATCTATACCCTGGTGACATATATTCTAGATGCTATGTCTATAAACTTCCTTATTATAAATAGTTCATAACAAAAATATTTGTCCTTTTGTGTCTGGTTTATTCCACTCAGCATAATATTCTCAAGATTCATCCATATTTTTGCATGTATCAAGACTTCATTCCTTTTTACAGCTGAGCAATATTCTGTCATGTGTATATACTATATTTTGCTTATCCATTCATTGGCTGATGGATATTTGGGTTGCTTCCATCTATTGGCAATTGTGAATAATACCACTATGAATGCCAGTGTGCAAATATCTCTTCAAGTCCCTCCTTCCAATTCTTTTGGGTATATACTTAGTAACAGGATTTTGGGGTCATATGGTAATTCTATATTTAGCTTCCTGAGGAAATGCTTAACTGTCTCCCACAGTTGCTGCATCATTTTTCAATCCCACCAGCAATGAATGAGTGTTCCTATTTCTCCACATCCTCTATAATACTTGAATTCTCATGCATTTTTAATCATAGCCATTCTAGTGGGTGTGACATGGTATCTCATTGTGGTTTTTTAATTGTGTTGTTTGTCTTTTTGTTGTTGAGTTGTAGGATTGCTTTATGTATTCTGGATATTAAACCCTTAACAGATATGTGGTTATCAAATATTATTTCCCATTAATAGGTTGTCTTTTTACTTTCATGATAAAGTCCTTTGATACACAATTTTTTTAATTTTGAAGAGGTCCTATTTATCTATTTTTTTCTTTCATTTCTTGTGCTTTGGGTGTGAAGTCTAAGGAACCATTTCCTAGCACAAGATCCTGAAAATGCTTAGCTACATTTTCAACTAGGAGTTTTATAGTTCTGAACCTTATATTAAGGTCTTTGATCCATTTTGTGTATGCTGTGAGATAGGAATCCTCTATCATTCTTTCACATATAGATATCCAGTTCTTCCAGCACAATTTGTTGAAAACACTGTTCCTTCCCAGTTGAGCAGATTTGAAAGCCTTGTCAAAAATCAATAGGTCATAGGAGCAAGGGTCTATTTCTGAACTCAGTTCAATGCCATTGGTCGACATATCTATCATTGTCCAGTACCATGATGTTTTGACCACTGTAGCTTTGTGATATACTTTAAAGTCAGGAGTGTAAGTCCTCAAAGTTTGTTGCTTTTAAAGATGTTCTTGGCTATTTGGGATCCCTTACACTTCCAGATAAATTTATTAATTGGGTTTCCTATTTCTGCAAAGCAGCTTGATGGAATTTTGAGATCTGATTGGGATTGCATTGAATCTGTAGATCATTTTGGGTAGAATTGCCATCATTACAGATATTTAGTCTTTTAATCCATGAGCACAGAATGTCCTACCATTTATTTAGGTATTTAATTTCTTTTAGCAATGTTTTGTCACTTTCTCTGTATAAGTCCTTTACATCCTTAGTTAAATTTATTCCTGGATATTTGATTGAGTTGCTATTTTGAATGGAGTTTTTTTTTTTTTTTTTGATTTCCTTCTCAGCTTACTCATTACTATTGTAGAGAAACACTGATTTTTGCATATTGATCTTGTACACTACCACTTTGCTGAATTCATTTATTGGCACTAGTATCTTTGTTGTAGATTTTCTGGAATTTTCTAAATATAGGATCATGTCATCTGCAATTACTGAAAGTTTTATTTCTTCTCTTCCAATCTGTATGCCATTTATTTCTTTTTCTCACCTAACTGCTCTGGTTAGAACTTGCAGTACTATGATGAATAACAGTCTTGACAATGGGCTTCTTGTCTTGTTCCAGATCTCAGAGGGAAAGCTTTCAGTCTTTCACCATTGAGTATGATGTTAGCTGTGGGTTTTTCATTTATGCCCTTTATCATACTGAGGAGATTTTATTCTATTCCTATTTGTCTAAAATTTTTTTTAATCAGAAAGGATGCTGAATTTTGTAAAATGTCTTTTTTTTTCCTTCAAATGAGATAATCATGTGTTTTTCCCCTTCTTTCTGTTGATGTGATGGATTACATTAATTGATTTTCTTATGTTGAGCCACCCTTGCATACCTGAGATAAAACCCACTTGACTATAACATATGATTCCCTTGATGTGCTGTTGGATTTGATTTGCAAGTGTTTTGTTGGCTTTTCTCATTTGAGAAGTTGCTCTGTAATAATCTTTTCTTGTGGTATTTTTATCTGGCTTTGGTTTTAGGGTGATTTGGGCTTCATAGAATGAGACAGGTTGTGTTTCATCTTCTGCAATGTTTTGGAAGTGTTTGAACAAGATTGGTATAAATTCTTGGAATGATTGGTACAATTCACCTGTGAAGCCATATTTTCCTGGGCTTTTCTTAGTTGGAAAGTTTTTTTATGACTGATTCAATCTCTTTGCTTCTGATTGGTCTGTTGAGGCCTTCTATTTCTTCGAGAGTCAGTGAAGGTTGTTCATGTATTCCTAGGAATTTGTCCATTTCATGTAGGTTATCTAATTTTTTGGCATACAGTTGTTCATAGTATCCTCTTATGATCCTTTTTATTTTTGTGAGATAAGTCTTAATGTCCCCCTCTCATTTCTGATTTGATTTATTTGTATCTTCTTCCTTTTTTCTTTGCCTGGTTTGCTGTTTCTCAATTTTGTTGATCATTTGAAAGAATGAACTTTGGTTTTGTTAATGCTCTATTGTTCTTTTATTCTCAGCTTCATTTATTTCTTCTTCTTTCCTTCTGCTTGCTTTGTGGTTAGTTTGCTGTTATTTTTCTATTTCTTCCAGGTGTGTAGTTAGGCCTTTTATTTTAGCTCTTTTTTCTTTTTTAATGTAAGCATTTAGGGTTATAACTTTCCTTTTCAGCACTGCCTTTGCTGTATCCCATATGTTTTGCTATGTTGTGTTCTTGTTTTAATTCATCTTGAGATATTTACTACTTCTCTTTCAATTTCTTCTTTGACCCAGTGATTGCTTAAAAGAGTGTTACCTAATGTCCAGATATTTGTGGATTTTCCAGTTCTCCTCCTGTTATTTATTTCCAGCTTCATTCTATTATGGTCAAATAAGATGCTTTGAATGATATCAATCTTTCTAAAATTTGAGACTTTTTTGTGACACAACATGTGGTTTATCCTGGAGAATTAAACATGTACACTTGACAAGAATGGATAGCCTGCTCTTCTAAGGTGCAAGGTTTTGTATATATCTGTTAGGTCTAGTTCATTCATCATGTTATTAAAGTCTCTGTTTCTTTGCTATTCCATGTAGATGTTCTCTATACTGATGAGAGTGGCATATTGAATTATCCAACTATTATTGTAGAGGTGTCTATCTCTTTCTTCAGTTTTGCAGTGCATTTTGACAGTATTTGTCCCATGCATTTTGGGACACTGTGATTAGGTGCATAAATATGTATGATTGATATTTTTTCTTGGTGGATTGCCCCTTTTTATTAATATATACTGTCTCTTTTGACTTTATGTCTATTTTATCCAATGTTTGTACAGCAATCCCAGCTCTTGTTGGTTACAGTTTCCATGGAATATCTTTTTTCATCCTTTCACTTTCAACCTGTATATATCTTTTGATCTAAGGATGGGTCTCTTGCAAACAACATTTAGTGGGAATATGTGCTTTTATCCATTCTGCCAACATGTGTTTTTTGATTAGAAAGTTTAATCCATTAACACTCAATGTTATTACTGTAAAGTCAGTGCCTACTTCAGCCATTTTGTCCTTTGGTTTTCATATGTCATAAGTTTTCTCATCCCTTTTCTTTTTTTGCAATCTCCTTTTTTGTATTGTTGATCTTTTGTGATGTATCTAAATTATCCCATTCTCATTTCTGTTTCTGTATATATTTTATATACTTTCATTGTTTTTTCAACCTAAATCTATAATCTACAGTTTGAAAAGCTACCAACTTAGCTTCAATAGCATTCACATTATCTGCTCCTATGTCCTTCTGTTCCTCATCTTATGTTGTTTTTGTCCCATGTTATCACATTATATTGTGCACATTTGTTATCAGGAAATATGCCTTTTCTCATTCAATTGTATTCTGATTCTTACATGAATTAAAGGGTAGAATTGTATGTTAAGGATACAACACAATTGGGTTTTGCATTTATCCTTTTAGTTACCCTTACTGATATTCCTCATTTCTTCATACTGCTTCAAGCCACTCTCTCCTGTTTTTTTCCTTTCAACCTGAAGCAAATCCCTTAGTAACTCCTATAGGGCAGATATCTTGTTGATGAATTTCTCAGTTTCTCTTTATCTATGAATATTCTAAACTCACCCTCATTTTTGAAGGACAGTTTTGCCAGATAAAGAAATTTTGGCTGGTACTTTTTTCTTTTTCAGTACCTTAAATAGATCATGCCTCTGCCTTCTCACATCCATGGTTTTTGATGAGAAATTGGCACTTAGTCTTATGAGGATTAAAGGTAGGTGATGAATCACTTTTTTCTTGCTCATTTCAGAATTCTCTCTTTATCTTTGACATTTGACATTCTGATTAGTATGTGCCTCAGAATAGGTCCATTAGGATTTACTATGTTTGGACTACATTGTGCTTCCTGGACATGTATATTTATGTCTTTGATAAGAGTCAGGAGATTTTTGCCATTATTTCCTCAAATATTCTTTCTGTCCCTTTTCCTTTTTCTTTGTCTTCTGGGACACCTATGACATGTATGCTTATGTGCTTCATGCTGCCTCTCAAATCACTGAGACACCGCTCAATTTTTTTCCATTCTTTCCTCTATCTGTTCTTCTGACTATATGATTTTGATTGTCTTGTCTTGTAGTTCACTGATACATTCTTCTTCCTGTTAATTTGCTGTTGCATGCCTCTAGTGTATTTTATCTCTAGTGTTGTGCCATTCATCTCCATAAGTTCCATTATGTTTCGTTTTATACTTTCAATTTCTTCTTCATTCTCACACATTGTCTTCTAAATATCCATTATCTCTTTATGCTTATTTTCCTTAATCTCCTTTAATTGATATATATTTGATTGAAATTCCTTTGATTAGTTGTTCCACATTCTGAGTCTCCCCTGAGGTTTTAATTTGTTCCCTTGACAGAGCCATATGTTCCTGTTTCTTAGTATGGCTTGTAACTGTTTTGCTGATGCCTAGGCATCTGATTATCTTGATGAGTTAACTCTGAAAGTCCGTTTGTCCCTCTTGGCTAGGGTTTATTGTTGAATAACTTTGTGTTAAGGCTTTTCTTTTATGCCTTGTCAAACTTACTCCAGACCTTTAAAATAGCCCATGTTTAATTGTTCAGATATTCTCAGCTCTTCAACTGATTCTTGCCCTGGATATGAGATGCAATTTTTAAGATTGCTTATTTTGTGCAATTGTTTCATGTTCAGGAGAGAGCTTCCTTTCCTCATTTCCTTCTCTGGGAATCTTGATCTGTTCTGTTAATTTTTGTGCAGAATTTTCTCTCCAGTGCCTATGATACATTTAAATTCTCTTCCTCAGTCAGTGCCCTATTTTCCTTACCCTTTTCAGTTCTGGGACCCTTCTGTCTTTCATAATTTCAGTTTAAAACTCCCTCTTTTTCTGTGAGGATATTCTACCTCCATTTTCTTCACTTTTAGGGTATTCCACCCAGTGGAGCCAGATGGAGTCAATCCAGAAAACTGGGCCAATTCAGAAAAGTCCAATGTGGCTTTAGGTGGTCTACCCAACTGGAACTGGATTAATTGAGGGCACAATAGCTCTTGACAGCATTTCTATTGTGGTATCTCTTTTATTCCCACCCCTCAGGACCCTTTTTCTTGACTTGTCTCAGCTTCCTGTGTTCCACTCTGTCTCTCCAAACTTTGTTCCCTGTACATGGATATGCATGGAGTTCTAACTCACTGCTGTGGGTCACTCTACACTATGTGAGGGACCTGGGATCTTTTCAGCAAAATGTTCTCTGCAGCCATAAGTAGGTAGTGCAGTTTTAAACCTCTTTTGCCTCCATTCCTGTCCAGGGCAGGGTTAAAACTGTAGCCATGTTGGTTTCTTTCCAATGCAAATAAAACCACAATTCTGAGCTGAGACCCAGTGCTCTAAATTTGCCTGTCAAAAATCATGATAAGTGTTCAGCCATGCCCCACCCTTTTCTTGGGAAGGAGGGCTTCCTCATCCCTCTCTGTTAGCAGCAGCTTGTGACCAGCCTTTGATAGCTCACCTCCTGGGTTTTGGACAGGTGCCAGCCACCACCACTGAATGAATTACTCAGTTATATTTTTACCACAGTTTCTCAATCTTCATCCCACTCTTCCCTGGATGTTGTACAGTGCTTCCCTGGCCTCCAGAGTCCCAGAATATTTATTTAAGAGAGTTCTTATCTTTTAGCTGTTTTTGGAGGACAGTGAGTCCTGTAGGTCCCTACTCTGCCATCTTCCCTGGAAATTTACCATAGTACCTCATTTGAATGGTAACTTTCTGGATCAATTTTCTTATCCCATTTGTTGCCAAAATGACTAAAATATCATATACTGCAATTCATGCTGGCTCTTTCAGGAGGATTCCCTGTCCATATTATTGTACAAGGATTTCAGCAGAAACACTAAAATTGTTCATGGGTGGCTGACTTCGGTGGGTCCAGCAGCACTGCCACTGGTGAAGAGCTGTAGTGTCCACAGTCCTCAGAGCTGTGCTGGTCACTCAATGCTTTGTGGCATTTTAACTTGCCCTATTCTTATTTGTCCTTCTCTCCAGATCTGCATTAGCCATAAAAACTAACAGCCCACAATCATAAAAATCAGGAGCCTGGAAGCCATTGGAGGAGGTAGAACAAGGTTGGACATCATCAAAGCCTCATTCTCAGAGAATTGTCATTAATCGACCTGACCTGACTGGTCATTTTTGTCCCAATGGATTTGCCCATTCTGGACATTTCATCTAAAGTCATGCAATATGTGGCTTTTTATGTATGGCTTCTTCTACTTAGTGTGTTTTCAAGGTTCACTAATGTCATAGCATGAACTGGTATTTCATTCCATTTTATGGCTGAATAATATTCCGTTGTATGGAAATATTTTGTTTCCACATTCATCAGCTGCTAGATATTTGCAATGTTTCCTTTTTTTGCTATTATGAATAATGTTGCTATAAACATTCATGTACAAGTCTTTGTGTGTACGTAAGTTCTTATTTCTCTTGAGAATATATTTAGGAGTGTAATTGGGTCACCCGGTAACTCTACATTTAACAATTTAAGAAACTGCTAGACTGATTTCCAAAGCAGGTACACCATCTTACTTTTCTGAGAAGTCTTTATTACTGTGTTTAATTTAGCTATTCCGAAATGTAGCTAAATATACAAAATTTCATATATGACCACTTATTAATATTTTATGGTAAAGTCTTTTATGGTCATTATATGGTAAAATTTCTTCTCATCAAATAGGAGAGAACCTCCTCCTGTTGTTACCTCACATAGAATAAAAATAGTGGACTAATGAATAGACAGATTTTTTTCTCCTAAAAATATCTAATAGCACCAATGTTCAAAAAGGATTTTGAGAAGACTTAAACTCATCTTCCAAGTTTGTAATTCAGCATGAAATGGGAAAAATAGCCTTAAATTTTCCATTGTAATTCTGTTTCTTTAGTCAGTCTTTCTTTGGTCTGGTTATGCAAGGAATATACTATGAAAGGTTGAAAAAATATGAAAAAAGAATTGCCTTTAGAATCATATGCTGTCAACACTTAGTGAATATTTTGAATTTTACTATAACTTTTTTTAAACTCTTAAATTTATGACTCTTAAAAAGGAGAAGGTAATTAAAAAAACTTGGAGCCATAGAAAATCTGCTGAGATGATTTTCAAAATTATTTTAGCAATTTGAGGCAACTTCCATTTCCAAATAAATTTGATAACTAGCTTTTCCAAGTCTGCAAAGTAGGTTTTTGGAATTTTGATAGGGATTGCATTGAATCTGTAGAAGAGTTTGGGTAGAATTGACATCTTAATGACATTTAGCCTTCCTATCCATGAACATGGAATATTTTTCCTTCTTTTAAGGTCCCTTTCTATTTCTTTTAATAGAGTTATGCAGTTTTCTTTGTATAGGTCTTTTACATCTTTGGTGAAGTTTATTCCTAGGTACTTGATTTTTTTAGTTGCTATTGAGGATGGCATCTTTTTCTTGAGTATCTATTTATTTCAGTCATTTCTAGGGCATAGAAACACTGACATAGGTGCATTCATCTTGTATCCTGCTACTTTGCTAAATTTGTTTATTAGCTCTAGTAGCTGTGTCATCAATTTCTCAGGGTTTTCCATATATAATATATCATCTTCAAATAATGACAGTTCTATTTCTTCCTTTCCAATTTGGATGCCTTTTATTTCTTTGTCTTGTTGGATTTCACTGGCTAGCACTTCTAGCACAATGTTGAATGACAGTGGTGACAGTGGGCATCCTTGTCTCATTCCTGATCTTAGAGGGAAGGCTTTCAGTCTCTCACCATTGAGTACTATGATGGCTGTGGGTTTTTCATATATGCTCTTTATCATATTGAGGAAGTTTCCTTCAATTCCTACCTTTTGAAGGGGTTTTATCAAGAAAGGATTTTGGATTTTGTTGAATGCTTTTTCAGCATATATTGAGATGATCATTTGCTTTTCCCCTTTTGATTTGTCAATGTGTTGTAATACACTGATTGATTTTCTTATGTTTAATCATCCTTGCATGCCTGGAATGCCAGATACTGAGGCATGCCCATGGGTTGAGGGGAAGCAGCTCCCACTGTACTTCACTGTGTGTCTCTTGCTGCCAGATCCACAGCTGCTTTTGGGTTTTTAAAACTAATCTGACTCCAAAGGCCAACCCCTGGTTTCCCCAGACTGTGGTATGGCCACTGGTTCTCCAGCAGGCTCACTCACTCATTTTAGAATGCAGACTCCCAGTTTCACCAAGGGCACTGTCCCTGCATATCTAGAAGATCTTGTCCAGCTGGTGCCTTGCTGGAACTGGTGCTCTGGATCCATTTCTGCCTTTTATTTAGTATTTTTCATGGAGACTCTTTTTGCCCTCTCTCTTCTAATCTTCTGTCTTCTGGAACCTCTCAAAATTATTTTAATAACATGTCATTAATAAGAATTTTATTTCCTTTAATCGCATTTATCTAGTCTAGCTTATGGTGATGCCAACTTTTCAATGCTCAAAGAAAAATCTGCATGTGTTGAAGATGGTGGAATAAGAGAGGCATAGCAAATTACTCTATAGTGGAATAACTAGAGAACAGGCAGAAAATGAATAGGACAGTGGTTCCAGGGTATGAGATGTCAGAGAGGGATCTCTATATTATATGGGGAGGACCTTGAAGAAAATGCAGACAAATTATGACTGAAAGGATGGGGTGAGTTAATTCAATTGTGACTGCCCCTGGGGCTGTTGGCTGGTGTGGTTGAGGGAAGAACTGTTAACTCTTGCTCTCCCATCTCTGGAAACAGTGGAGGACAACACCCTCCTGTCTTGAAGCTGGGAGCACATGGATGGGGACATGGGAATTAATAGACTTGTGTTAGGCACACACAGAGACCTTGCTGTGGTGCATGGTGCCTAACCACAAACCCTGAGGCAGGCCACTGTATGCACATGATTTTGGGGAGGACTGGAGGGCCTTCCCCTTGGGAGGAGCAGGGATACAGTGAAAAGCAGAGCTGATTCAACAATTAGCAGGTGACTGAGATATTCTGTGTTATTCTGCCTTTACTCTTATTTCACAGATGACCACGGCACTCATGACATTCATGGGTGGAGAGATGGGGACTAGAGAGAGTGCCACACAAAAGCATGAAGAGGCCCTCCCCACTTCAGAGGCTCATGGGTGCATGGCAGGCTAGGATCCTGTGGGCCAATGAAAACCAGAACACTTCTGAGCTGGCTGAGGGCTGGAGAGGGTGAAAATCTCAGCCCCTCAGTCCAAGGTTAATCCATTCAGATGCCTGAGAATCACTGGACACAGCATTCCCTCAAGCAGGCTCTCCACCAAAGGGCACAGTGTCCAACCCCCATCCCAAGGGCTGGTGGTATCCAGCACAAAAAGACCAGATTTTCATCTGGTTTGGGACCCCTCCCAGTGGGTTGCCACAGTCAGAGAAAAGCAGGCTTGAAGGGAAGAGGTGGCCCAATAACTCCATCTGCTGGGAAGTCAGGGAAAGTACACTCTGGCAAATTCTTCATCTGCCAAGCCTCCTATAGATGTCCAAAGACTTGCATCTACCAAAATAACCTAATCAAGATAATCAAATGCCTAGAAATTGATGGAAAATCACAAATCACATGAAAAAATGAGAAGATATGGCCAAACCAAATGAACAATATAAAAAGCTGGAAGAGACACAGAACATGGAAAAACTAACTCTCCAAAACAACTTCAGTGAGTTGGCTAAAGACATAGAGGATATCAGGAAGACACTAGAAGAGCATAAAGAAGAATTTGAAAGAGTAAATAGAAATATCACAGATCTTATGGAAATGAAAGATACTGTAGATCAAATTAAAAATACACTAGAAACACACAACAGTGGATTAGAGGAGGCAGAAGAAAGGATAAGTGAGCTAGAGGACAGGGCATTTGAATTTGAATGCACAAAAGAACAAATGATGAAAAAGATGGAAAAGTATGAATTGGATCTCAGGGAAATGATGGACAATATGGAGTACATCAATATAAGAGTCACTGATGTCCCAGAAAGAGAAAAGAAGAGTAACAGGTTAGGAAGAGTATTTCAGGAGATAATTGAGGAAAACTTCCCAACACTTATAAAAGATAAATATGCAAATCTAAAAAGGTCAGTGAACTCCAAATAGGATAAATCCAAATAGAACCACACAGAACACATACTAATCACATTGTCAAATGCTGAAGATGAGGAGAAAGCCCTGAAAGCAGCAAGAAAAAAATGATTCACCACATACAAGGGAAACCACATAAGAGTAAATACTGACTACACAATGGGCACCATAGAGACAAGAAGGCAGTGTTATGACATATTTAAGATTCTGAAAGAGGAAAATTGCCAGCCAAGAATTCTTTATCTAGCAAAGATATCATTCAAAAATGAGGGAGAGTTTTAAATTTTCACAGGCAAACAAATGCTGAGAGAATCTGTTAAGAAGAGACATGCCCTGCAAGAAATACTAAAGGCAGTTCTGTCAGCTGAAAAAGAGATAGGAGAGAAAGGTCTGGGGAAGGTCACAGAACTGCAGAGTATCAGTAAAAGTAACTATAAGTGTAAAATTAGAGAGGGAAAAGTAGATCTGACCAAAAAATAACCAAGGGATATAATGGTTGGTTCAAGTACTGCATTTACAGTAATAACTTTGAATGTGAACAGATTAATCTCCCCAATTGAAAGATACAGAATGGCAGAATGGATTAAAAACTATGATCCATCAATATGCTGTTTACAAGAGACTCATCTTAGACCCAAAGATATAAATAGATTGAAAGTGAAAGGATGGAAAAAATATTCCATGCAAGTGGTAACCAAAAGAGCAGGAGTAGCTTTACTATTAGAAAAAAATAGACTTTAAATGAAAAGATACCATAAAAGAAAAGGAATGACACTATATATTAATAAAACAGACAATTCACCAAGAAGAAATTGCAATCATATATATTTATGCACCAAGTCAAGGAGCTCCAAAGTACTTGAGACAATCATTGGCAAAACTGAAAGGAACAGTTGATGTTTCTACAACAATGGTAAGAGACTTCA
This sequence comes from Choloepus didactylus, assembly GCF_015220235.1. NCBI lineage: Eukaryota > Metazoa > Chordata > Mammalia > Pilosa > Megalonychidae > Choloepus > Choloepus didactylus. Next base: position 95,766,045 of record NC_051334.1, on the reverse strand, counting down.
GTACACCACTCTCTTCTATAGAAGGAAAAATCAGAAAGAGGATCAATAAGGAAATAGAGAACCTAAACAATCTGATAAATGAATTAGACTTAACAGACATGTACAGATTGTTGAATCCCAAAACATGAGGATACACATTTTTATCTAGTGTTCATGAAATATTCTCCAGGATACATCAAATGCTGGGGAAAAACAGGTCTCAATAAATTTTTTAAAAAATGAAATTATTCAAAGCACTTTCTTTGAACATAATGGAATGCAGCTGGAAATCAATAACAACCAAAGAACCAGATTTTTCACAAATATATGATGATTAAAAAACACACTCTTAAACAATCAGTGGGACAAAGAAGAAATTGCAAGAAAAATTGGTAACTATCTGGAGATGACTACAACATATCAAAACCTATGGGATGCAGTGAAGACAGTGCTGAGAGGGAAATTTATAGCTCTAAATGCATATATTAAAAAGGAAAAAAGAGATAAAACCAAAGAACTAACTGAACAACAAAAGAAGTTAGATAAACAGCAAACTAATCATAAACAAAGTAGAATAAAAGAAATAACAAGAAATAAAGCAGAAATAAATGAACTGGAGAACAAAAAACCAATAGAGGGAATTAATTAAACCAAAAGTTGGTTCCTTGAGAAAATCAACAAGATTGACAAAACCTTCGCTAGACTGACAAAGTCAAAAAGAGGAAAGATGCAAATAAGAAAGATCAGAAATGATAGGGGGTCATCACTATGGATCCTGAAGAATAAAAAAAGTCATTAAGAGTATATTATAGACAACTGTATGCTAACAAACTAGAAAACTTATAAGAAATGGACAATTTCATGGAAAAACATGACTGTATAAGAAATCAAAGACCTCAACAAATCAATCGATTAAAGATACCAATCAGTCATTAAAAAAAAAAAAACTTCATGCATAGAAAAGCCCAGGTACAGCAGGCTTCAAGAATTTACCAAACATTCCAAAAGAAATAACACCAGAACTTATCAAAATAGTGACATAAACAGCTGCCAAAATCTCCCCAGACATTCAGCAAAAAAGGGAGATAACTCTGACTTGTTCAGAACTTTGGAGGATGGCATGGATGGAAGAAGGACCCTACAGATGCTGAATTGAAGAAGAAGAGAGATATAAATTAGGAGAACTCCATTCTGGGCTGGAAGATCTTCCCCCTCCCCCTCAGTCTGTCTCACACAGCACAGAAGGAACACTGAACCAGCAGTTAGGATTCCTCTCACCTCCCACCAGGAACACAGACTAAAAATTACTCACAGCTGTAAGGCAAATTCCCATCATTTGGAGATCTGAGGGATAGGGGAGGACATTTAAAGGCACAGATAAGTGAGGGGAAAAAGAGGCTGAGAAAATGTGGGCAGAAGGCATTACTAGTCCTGATCAGAAAGCTCTTCCTCCACCCTTGAGGAACATAGTAGCTAGTGGCCCGATACTTGCCTGGGGGATGACTGAAAAGTGTGGCAGCTGGGGGAGACCTCTGTCAAAGACTGAGTGGTGGACACAGCCACACATTAAGTCAAACTTTACCCAGCAAAGTGAGGGTGCAGAAAACCCACAGCTTTAGCCATGCCCAGTCAGACAGGGGCACCAGGAGGCAATTCAGCACCAGCCAACCTGTATCAGCTGGGCTTCAAGAGATAATTTAGCCCCACTCTGCCAGACTCAGCTGGGTGCTAAGAAGTAATTTAGTCCCACCCAGCAAGATTCACATGGGATCCAAGAGGTAATTCAGCCCCACCCAGCCAGATACACCTGGGTGCTGAGGTAATTCAGCTTCCCCCAGCCAAACCCAGCCTGGATACAAGAGGTAATTAACCCCACCCAGCCAGACACAGCTGAGCTCCAAGAGGTAATTCAGCCTCACCTGGTTAGACACAAACTCAGATCCAGAAGGTAAACACCTTCTGGGGACAATTAAGTCACTGAACAACGCCATCTGCTGGGCAGACCAGAAAGTGCAAGGGAATTTTGGACTTCTCAGAATCTCTCTAGATTGTTCCAGGCCCAGTGGAACTGGTCTACACACCCTGCACAGGAAAATGGATGACCCTACAGTTAAAGCAGTGCTCTAAAACAAACCCAGGGCTTGCTGGCTAGTGAAAAATAGAACATCACTGGGAGCCAGAAGACTTGTTTTACTCACACACAGAGAACTTGATGTGGTACCCAGTATCTACCCACTAGAGGCAGCCTGCTGTGAGCACCTGGTTATAGGGGGATATTGGCAGACACAGTTACTCTGAAAACTGTGAAGTGAGAGAGACATATTGGCAGGTCAAGGACCAGAGTAAGAAGAGATAAAATATTCTTATCAGTTAAACAGAAGTTATGTTAGAGGTCTAGAATTAGTTGAACTGAATGCCAAAGAACAGAGAAAGAAGCCAACCAACAGGAAAACCCAAAGTTAAAAAGTGAAAACTGCCTCTGGAATAAATTAATCAAGGAAACCAATGCCTAGACACCAAAAAAATATTAGGAGTCACACTAGGAGAAATGAAGATATGGTCCAGACAAAGGAAAAAACTAACACTTCAAATGAGATACAGGAGTTGAAACAACTAATTAAAGCTATTCAAATAACATGCTAAATTAATTCAAAAATCAAATCAATGAGCTGAGGGAAGATATAACAAAAGAGATGGAGGATATAAAGAAGACATTGGGCAAACATAAGGAAGAACTTGAAAGTTTGAAAAAACACAAATGGCAGAACTTATGGTAATGAAAGACACAACAGAAGAGATGAAAAACACAATAGAGACTTACAACATGACATTCAAAGAGGCAGAAGAGAGGATTAGTGAACTAGAGGACAAAGCATCTGAAATCCTACACACAAAGGAGTAGAGATGGAAAAGAATGGAAAAATATGAGCAAGTTCTCAGGCAATTGAATGACATTGTGAAGTCCATGAATATATGTGTCATAGATGGCCCAGAAGGAGAAGAGAATGGAAAAGGGGCAGAAAGAATAAGGGAAGAAATAATCACTGAAAATTTCCCATCTCTTATGAAAGACATAAAATTACAACCCCAAGAAACACAGCATACCCCAAACACAATAGACCTGAAAAGATCTACACCAAGACACTTAATCAGATTGTCAAATGTCAAAGATAAAGAGTATTTTGAAAAAAGCAATAGAAAAGCAATCCATCACATATATAGGAAGCTCAATAAGACTATGTGAAGATTTCTCAGCAGAAACCATGGAAGTGAAAAGACAATGGTACGATATATTTAAGATACCAAAAGATAAAGAATGCCAAATAAGAATTCTATATCTGGCAAAATTGTCCTTCAAAAATGGGGGATAACTTAAAATGTTTTCAGAAAACAGACACTGAGAATTTGTGAACAAGAGATCTATTTTACAAGAAATACTAAAGGGAAGGCTACAGTCTGTTAGGAAAAGACAAAAGAAAGAGATTTGGAGAAGAATGTAAAAATTAAGACTATCAAGATTGGTAAAAGGAAAGAGAGAAAAAAATAAAATGTGACATATAAAATCCAAAAGACAAAATGGTAGAAGAAATACTGTCTTTACAATAATAATATTAAATGTTAATGGATTGAACTCCCAAATAAAAAGACATAGACTGGCAGAATGGATTACAAAAGCAGGACATTATAACTATGTGCTGTGTACAAGAGACTCACTTTAGACACAAAGACAAAAATAGGTTGAAAGTGAAAGGTTGGAAAAAGATATTTCATTCAAACAACAACCAGAAAAGAGTGGGGGCAACTATACCAATATCAGACAAATTACACTTCATATGTAGAACAACTAAAAGAGACAAAGGACACTACATTAATAAAAGACAATTCATCAAGAAGCATAACAATCATTAATATTTATTCTCTGAGCCAGAGCACCCCAAAATGCATGAGGCACACATTGACAATACTGAAGGAAGAAGGACACAAGTCTACAAGAATGGTTGGAGACTTCAATATGCCCTCTCATCAAAGGATAGAACATCTGGACAGAGGATCAGTAAGGAGATAGAAATGTTGAATAGTACAATAAATGAACCAAACTTAACAGACATTTATAGAACATGATGCCCCTTAACAGCAGGATACACATTTTTCTCAATTGCACATGGAACATTCTCCAGGATAGAACACATGTTGTGTCACAAAGCAGGTCTCCATATATTTACAAATACTGAAATTATATAAAACACTTTCTCAGATCATAATGGAATGAAGTTGTAAATAAAAAAACAGGTGGAGGGCCAGATTTCATAAATATTTGGAGGCTGAGCAACACACTCTTAAACAACCAGTGGATCAAGAAATTAAAAGAGAAATTAATAAATATGTTAAGGCAAATGACAATGAAAACATAACATATCAAAACTTATGGGATGCAGCAAAGGTGGTGCTGAGAGGGAAATTTACTGCCCTAAATGCGTATATTGAAAAAGAAGAAAGAGCAAAAATTGAGAAATTAACTGCTCATCTGGAGGAACTAGAGAAAGAACAGCAAACTAACCCCAAAGCAAACAGAAGGAAATAAATAACAATGATTACAGCAAAAATAAATGAAATTGAGAAACTGAAATCAATAGAGAGAATCAGCAAACCAGAAGCTGGTTCTTGGAGAATATCGGTAAACTAGAGGGATCCTTTGCTAAGCAAACAAACAAAAAGAGAAGAATAAAATAAATAGTATGAGAAATGGGAAAGGGGAAATAACCACTGACCCAGCAGAAATAAGAGGTAATGAGAGGATATTTTGAGCAACTATATGCTAACAAACTAGACAAATTAGACAAAATGGACTACTTTCTAGGAGAGCATGACCAACCAACACTGACCTGAGAAGAAATAGATGATCTCAACAAAGCAATCAAAATAAAGAGATTGAATCAGTCATCAAAAAGCTCCCAAAAAAGAAAACTCCAGGACCAGATCACTTCACATGTGAATTCCACCAAACTTTCAATAAAGAATTAGTACAAATCCTACTCAAATGCTTCAAAAAACTTTAAAAGGAGGGAAAGCTACCTAACTCATTCTATGAAGTCAATAGCAACCTAATACCAAAGCCAGACAAAGATACTACAAGAAAAGAAAATTATAGACCAATCTCTAATGAATATAGATGCAAAAATCCTCAACAAAATGCTCACAAATAGAATCCAGCAGTGCATTAAAAGAATTATACAACCTGACCAATTGGGATTTATTCCAGGTATGCAAGGCTGGTTCAGCAGAAGAAAATCAATTAATGTAATATACCACATCAATAAATCAAAGCAGAAAAACCACACGATCAACTCAATTGATCAAGAAAATTTATTTGACAAAATTAAACATCTTTTCTTAAGGAAAACACTCAAAAGGATAGGAATAGAAAGGACTTTTTTCAATATGATAAAGGCAATATATGAAAAGCCTACAACTAACATCATACTTAGTGGAGAAAGACTGAAAGATTTACCTCTTAGATCAGGAACAAGGCAGGGATGCCCACTGTCACCATTGTGATTCAACATTGTGCTGGAATTTCTAGCTAGAGCAATTAGGAAAGAAAAAGAAATAAAAGGCATCCAAATTGAAGAGGAAGAAGTAAAACTTTCACTGCTTGCAGATGACATGATTTTATGTGTTGAAAATCCATAAAAATCTACTTGAAAGCACCAGAGCTAATGAATGAATACAGCAAATTGTCAGGGTACAAGATCAACATGAAAAAACACTAATGTTCCTACACACCAGTTATGATCAACATGAGCTGGAAATTAAGAAAAAAATTCCACTTACAACAGCAACAAAAAGAATCAACTATTTAGGAATAAACTTAACCAAGGCCACAGAAGACCTATACACAGAAAACTACAAGATATTGTTAAAAGAAATCAAACAGGGCCTAAACAAATGGAATGGAATAACCTACTCTGTTCATGGATTGGAAAACTAAATATGGATGAGATGTCAATTACACCTTAACTAATTTATACATTCAATGCAATGCCAATAAAAATCCCAACAACTTACTTTGCAGAAATGGAAAAACAACCAAATTTGTTTGGAGGGACAAGGTGCCCTGAATTGCCAGAAATATCTTGAAAAAGAGGAATGAAGTGGGAGGTCTCAGACTACCTCTCTTTGAAGCATGTTACAAATCTTAAATTGTCAAAACAGCATGGTACTGGCATAAAGATAGATATACCAACCAATGGAATAAAATTGAGTGCTCATAAATAGATCCTTTCATCTACAGACAATTGATCTTTGATAAGGCAGTCAAGCCAAAGCAACTGGGACAGAGCAGCCTCTTCAATAAATGGTGTTTGGAGAACTGGATATCTATCTCCAAAAGAATGAAAGAGGATATCTATTTCATAGCTTATTCAAAAATTAACTCAAAATGGATCAAAGACCTAAACATTAGAGCTAAGATCATAAAATTTTAGAAGAAAATGTAGGGAAATATCTTAAAGATCTTGTGACAGGAGAAGTTTTCCTAGATCTTACACCCAAAGTGCAAAGAATGAAAAAAGAAATCTATAAAGGACTGTATCAGAAAAGTAAAAAGGCACCCTAGAAAATGAGAGACAATATTTGGAGACTGCATATCAGATAAGGGTTTAATATCCAGAGTATATAAAGAGATCCTACAGCTCAACAACAAAGACAACCCAATTGAAAAATGGGCAAAAGTCATGGACACTTTTCTGAAGAGGAAATACAAATGACTCAAAAACATATAAAAAGAGGCTCAACTTGAGAGCTATTAGGGAAATGCAAATAAAAAACACAATGAGGTATCATATCACACCTACTAGAATGGCCATTACCAAAACTCAGAATATTACAAGTGCTGGAGAGGATGTGGAGAAAGGGGCACACATTCACTTTGGGTGGGAATGCAGAATGGTGCAGCCACTCTGGAAGGCAGTGTGGTCTTTCCTTAGGAAGCTAAGGATAGAATTGCCATATGGTTCAGCAATCCCATTACTAGGTATATACTCAGAGGAACTGAAAACGAAGGCAAAAACAGACTTTGTAAACCTATGTTTATAGAGGCATTATTCATGACTTCCAATAGACAGAAAGAGCCCATATGTCCATCAATGGATGAGTGGATAACAAATTGTGGTATATACATCTGATGGAGTATTATGCAGCTGTAAGACAGAATAAAGTTGCAAGAGCATATATCAACATGGATGAACCTTGAGGATGTTATGTTGTGCAAAATTCACCAAAAACAAAAGGACAAATACTGCATGGTCTCACTAAAATGAATTAACAAAAATGAGCAAACTTTGAAAGTTAAAGCTGAGAATACATACTAATAGGAGATAGAAAGAGGGTAGCTATCAGGCATTTGATGCTGAATGAGTGTAGAGTGTTCAACAGGATTGATAGTATAGGTCCAGAAATGGATAGCACAATACTGTGTGACAGTAGCACAATATTTTAAGTACATTGAACAAAAATGACTGTGAGTAAAGTTGAAAGAGGAAAGCTAGGGACATGTATGACTCCAGAGGAAAGATAGAATATAAATCCTGGGGTTGTATAACTTAGTGAAAATAGAGTGGTCTATGGTGGTGATTAAATGAACAAACATATAATTGTTTTTACATGTGGCAGAACCTTGCAAGGTGTTGAGAATGGGATGGTATTGGGGAAAAATATAATCAAGGAAAAATAGAGTATATAGTTTACAGTAACATTGCAGTATGTAACAAAGGCAATATACGAAATCTAATTGTCTATAACAAGGGGATACAAGGGAGGTGTATGGGATTCTTGCTGCTGTTGTTGTCTGACCTTTTCAATTTATTTTTATTTTTTCTTTTATGCTTTTTATTATTCTTATTTTAATTTTTTTCAGAGAAATGAATGTGCTCAAGGGCTGACTGTGGTGATGAAAGCACAACTATATGATAACACTGTCGACAATTGATTGTACACCATGGATGATGATATGGTATATGGATACATCTGTTTAAAATTGCTGGGGAAAAGTTAACAGAGGGATACAAGTTCTGGAGAAAATGTGGAGAGAGGGACATAACTATTCACTGTTGATGGGGAAGTAGAATGGTACTGCCCATCTGGAGGGAAGTGTGATGTTTCCACAAGAAGCTAAGTATGGGATTGTCATAAGATCCTGCAACCTCATCATAAGGCTTATAGCTGAAAAAGCTGAGAGTGAGGATATGAATGGACATTGGCACACTGGTGATTATGGTGGGAATATTCACAATTTGCAATGGATTGAGGTGGCCTAAGGGTACATCCTGTGAAGAACAGAATGGTGAACTGTGGTGTATGCATACAATAGAATACTGAGTGGCTGCAAGAAGAAATGAAGTTGTGAGGTGTGCAACTAGGTGAATGGATCTTGAGGACAACATTTTGAGTGAAATAAGGCATAAATAAATGGCAAACATTAGAAACCTCACTAATATGGACTAACTATCACCTGCAAACCCTGAGAATAGAATCTTAGAGCAAAGATTATCAGGAGAAAGCTTATTGTAAAGGTCCCTAGATTGTAAGCTCTTACAGCAGTCACATTTTTCCTGAGTTGTAATGGTTATCTCTAAATTCTGAGATGTTGAGCTCTTTGTGCATAACCTGGTCTGCCCCTAGAATTTTAAGTATCTGTGTGACACATGAGACTCAGAGCTAGGGTTTGGCAGCTATGAATGTCATTATTACCCATACAGCAACTGTTAAAAAATTTTGAAAAAGTGTTCAGAATTCAATTAGGGGTACAAATGAAGTGAATATTGTTAGGGCTAAGGCAAGTAAAACTAAAGGGTGCAGGATGATATTGACTGTTTTAAAACTTCAAATTCCATGTGAGACCAAAGAAGATGTTCATTTGGTGCAAAATCTATATTTTCTGTAGCACACCAGATAATTTAACTTGTCTGGCCAGTTTACTGAAGCACCATAATTACATGAAACATTGACTATGGAGTGAGATCATGTTGGTTGTGTACAGGTTGGTGTGAAACCCCAATACTTCCTAAAGTAATTTGGGCAGAGAATGCAAATATATTTGCAAAGACCCCCTGAGGGACTGTAGGGAAAGACAGAAATATTAAATTTCCCCACCTGAGGAATTACTGATATTCTCACAAGCATTGGGGACTACCAATTTTGAGGGCCAAATCCTCGATCTTTGGGCTTGCCGTTATGAAGCTTGTTACTGCAAAGGAGATTTTACCCCTACACTTAATTTTGCCTAAGAATCACCCCCTGAAACCTCTTTTGTTGCTCAGATGTGGCCATTCTCTCTAATCCAGCTCAGCAGGTAAACTCACTGCCCTCCCCTCCTACATGGAACATGACTCCCAGGGGTGTAAATCTTCCTGGCAACATGGGACATGACTCCCAGGAATAAACCTTGACCTGGCATCATGGGATTCAGAAACTCTTCTTGACCAAAAGGGGGAAGAGAAATGAAGCAAAATTAAGTTTCAGTGCCTGAGAAATTTCAAATAGAGTTGAGAGGTCATTGAGGTTATTCTTATGCATTATATACATATCATTTTTAGTTTTCAGTGTATTGGAATAGCTAGAAGGAAATACCTGAGATTGTTGAACTGCAACTCAGTAGCCTTGATTTTTTAAGATTGTATAACTGTGTAACTTACACAGTGTGACTGCTCAATTGTGCAGAGTATGGACAGGTGAGAAGAAAAATGGGAACAAAAATTAAATGAATAATGAGGGAGATGTGGGGATGAGATATTTTGGATATTCTTTACTTGCATTTTTATTCTTATTTTTTTTGGAGTAATGAAAATGTTCAAAGTTTGATTTTGGTGATGTATGCACAACTATATGATGGTACTATGAACAATTGATTGTATACTGTGGATGATTGTAGGGTATGTGACTATATCTCAATAAAACTGAATTAAAAAAACTAACACCATTTCTTCTTAAACTCTTCCAAAAAAAATTGAACAAAAAGGAACACTGCCTGTTTCATTTTATGATGCTAACATCACTTTAATACCAAAACCAGATAAAGATATTAAAAGAAAGGGAAAATACAGGCCAGTTTCCCTAATGAATATAGATGCAAAAATTCTCAACAAATTGCTTGAAATCAAATCCAAAGGCAAATTAAATAATTATAAACCATGACCAATTGGGGATCATTCCAGGCATGCATGGGTGTTTCATAATAAGAAAATCAATCACTGTAATACAACACAGTAACAAACTGAAAGGGAAAAATTACATGATTATCTCTATTGATCCTGGAAAAGATTTGAGAAATTTCAAAATTTTGAGTTGCTGTGCTCTATGTGTATAATCTGGTATTTTCCTGGAACTTTGGGTAACTATGTGACACCTAAGACTCAGTGCTAGAGTTCTGCACCTAGGAAAGTTGGAATTGTCCCACATGGCAACTGCTAAAGAAGCTGAAAAGAGATCAGACTTCAATTGGAGATATGAACAAAGCTGACTTGTTTGGGACTAAGATAAATCAGAACACAGGTAAAGGAAGATATAGTCTATATTTTAAAAATTCACCTTCTGTATGAGACCAAAGGAAGAGATGTTGACTATGTCCAAAATTTAAATTTTCTGTAGCACACAATCTAACTTAACCTGTGTAGCCAATTTATTTAAATAACCTAAGCATGTGAAGACTAGAATATGGAATGAAATCTTGTAATTCTTTATAGCTTAATGTAATACATTCCAGAATATGTTGGGAAGATAGCAAAAAGTATTTGTGAAGTCCATTGAGGAACTGGAGAAAAAAAATTGAACTTTTAAACTTCCCAACCCGGGAAATTTATGATCATTTCTCAAGCATTAGGGACTCCCAATTGAATAAGTCAAGCCCTTGATCTTGAGGCTTGCTCTCATGAAAGTTATTTCTGCAACGGGGAAGCTAAGTCTACCAATAGTTACACCTAAGTGTCACTTTCAGAGATCCTATTTTGTTGCTCAGATGTGGCCTTTCTCTCTATAAGCCCAAACTTGCAAATAAATTCATTACCCTCACACCTATGTGGGACATGACTTCCAGGGGTGTAAATACCCCGGCAATGTGGGAAATGGCTCCCAGGGATAAGCCTGATCCTGACATCCTGGGAATGAGAAAGACTTTCTGACCAAAGGGGGGAAAAGAAAGGTAATGAAATAAGGTTTCAGTGGCTACTGATTTCAAATAGAGCCAAGAAGCTGTTATGGAGGTTACTCTTATGCAAGTTTAAGCTAGATATCAATAACTGCCATGTTATGTTATGCTCCAACCAACAGTACTCCTGAAAACCCTAAAGAGCACCCAGGGCTATATTTGAGACTTTATAAAAATTTTAGCTCGCTAAGTTTATTTTTTCAGAAACTTAAAATCTCCACTTTGTTTATACACCAGATAAGTCCTGAAACTCAGAGGTACCAGTCTCTCCAAGAACATCAACCAGTGGAATCCCCCTACCCCATAATGTCAACACCCCTTTTTCAACATGAAGTTAGAATAGTCATTGCCCAAATATCCTTGAAGATTGAGGGAATGATCAAATGTGAGGGAGGAGATGCAATAGAGAAGATAGAATTTAACAAATGATTATGTCTAATGAATCATATAGATATTTCTTTTTAGTGTATAGGGTATTAGAACAGCTAGAGGGAAATAACTGAAATTGTGGAACTGTAACCCATGCCATACTTTGAAATTTGCTCTATATTACTTGTTAAATTGTACTTTGAAAGTTATCACTTTTCTGTGCATATGTTACATTTCACAATAAACAATGTTAAAAATATCTGCATGAGTTAAACTTCCACCTGACATACCAGTCTTGGTCTTGCCAGCTAGAACAGCACAATGAAGAGGAGATAAATAATCCCCCATCTTTTGTCATTTTTCTATGGATTCTACTATTCTATTTTCTGGAAATTGTTACTCATTTCACACTAGGGAATTTCATACAGAAACTGCATTGTGAACTGAATATACTTTAAACAATAGAAATTTTTCCACATTTGTCCACTGCTGACCAATAGTCAGTACTTAGAATATTTTGATGATGGCAGGTGTTACACTTAATCATGGGAAATCCTCTCATCAGAGCCAAAATACAGTTCAGGTAAATGATAGCACCTAAATTTTTTTGTTCTGTAAGAATTGATAAGGCTCTGGGTTGAAGAGTTTATCCAAGGATATCATATAAGTTGGCCAAGTTTGAGGTAGGTTTACAAGTATGCTATAGTTTGAAGAGATTGCAGATGACAAATAAAAAGAACCTTTTTTTGCCATTCCTTCCCTTCTAGCACATAGCAGCCTATCCAGTGATGGCAGTCACAGCTATTTTCAACTAGTCTGGAAATTCTGTTTATGTAGCTGATGATAGTGCTGCATCGGGAATTTTATGAATAACCATAAACAGATATTGTTTTATGAGACATCCAATTAATTTCCCATCTTAGTATATTTGAAATTACTCATGTTAAGGTAATTGACTATGGAAATAATTGCCTAGTGTTGTATGCAGAGACTTTACCACTTTCATTAATGTGTATGTGTGTGCCTCTGTGTGGGGGGGCATTTCAGTAAATAATTAACTATCGGTTCCTTTTAAGTGATTTTATTTGTTTGTTAATTTATTTATGCATTCCCAGAAACATGATCCAACTCTGCGATAAGGTTGTTGTGAGACTTTTTAACGGTAATTACTGGAATTTGGTAATTTATTTATACACACTTTTTGATGGATATAAAATTCAGTAAAAATTTATATTTAATATTTATTTATAAACATTTTTGCTGTATCATATTTTTCCTTTGTTTTCTAGATTAGATTAAATGCAAGATATTTTGTTGTTGGTAATAATATTTGAAATGTTTTACATGAAAATATCCAGAATTTTTACCTAAAAATCCAGAATGTTTTACATAAAATTATATAGAATTACAAAAGGGCATATAGAGACAGGACCCACTATATTTAGGATTGTGTAATATGTGATGAATAAGCCATAAAATTGTTCATGCTTTAAATTATGAGGTAGAATCACCAAGAAACTAACTGAGAAGCATATAAAAGGGTACTGTACACATAAAATACTTGTTTCTTAATTTAGCAAATCAATGCTGTTTTCAAAAGATCATATAATACAGAGTTCATATCTATATCTCAATTTCAGCCCAATTTTAGAATTTAAACTCTTTTGGTGAAATTCAGGCACCCTTGAAAATATAATAAAAATAATCCTTTTGACTGTTGATGAGCAGGTAGAATGGTGTAGCCTTTCTGAAGGTCAGTGTGGTTGTTCCACAAAAAGTTAAGTATGTGGGGACCATAAGGTCCTGCAACCTCATTGTGGGGTACGTCATTTGAAGATCTGAAAGCAGACACATGAATGGAAATTTGCAAACTGGTGTTCATGGAGGCAGTTATCATGATTTGCAAAGGGTGGAGATGACCTAAGGGTACACTGACTGAAGAATGGAATGGTGTACTGTGGTGTATGCATACAGTGGAGCATTGAGCAACTACGGGAAGGAGTGAAGCTGTGAGACACACAACAAGGTGAATGGATCCTGTACACAGAATTTGAGTGAAGTACACCAGAAATAAAGGCAAATATTTTAATGCCTCACCAATATGGACTAATTACAATGTGTAAACTCAGAATTGAATCTTAGAACACAGCCTAACGTGGGCATAATTATTGTAATAGTCCCTAGATTGTAAGCTCTTACAGCAGTTAACTCTATCCCTGCATTGTAATGCCTATCTCTAAACTTTGAGATGCTGATCCCTTAGTGTATAACCTGATTGGTCTCTGGAACAATGTGTATCTCTGAGACACCTGAAACTCAGAGCTAGATCTTGGCAGATATGAATGTCAGTATTAGTGCACACAGCCACTGTTAAAAAAAAAAAGCTGAAAAAGAGCTCAGACTTCAATTAGTGATATGAATGAAGCAGGTCTGGTTAAAACCAGGGCAAACCAGGCCAAAGGGTAAAGGTCGAAATTGAGTGTGTTTTAAAACTTCAACTTCCATATGAGACCAAGGGAAGAGACGTCGGCACAGGATCTAAATTTTCTAAACAGTACAACTCTACAGTCGGTTTATTCAAACACCACAATTGCATGGAACTTTGAGTAGGAAGTGAGATATGGTAGGTTAGTATAGGCTGGAGTGAAATAGTGGCACATCCCAGAGTAATTTGGGCAGATGATAAAAAATATATTTACAGCTCCTCCCCCCAGCCCCAAGGATCTGGGGGAAGGTGTGGAAGTGTTGGACTTCCTCACCTGGACTGGTGTTGATATTGTCACAAACATTGGGACGGGCGGTTTGATGTGCTGAGCCCTCGATCATGGGACTTGCCCTTATGAAGCGCGTTACTGCAAAGGAGAGGCTAAACTTGCATATAATTGTGCCTAAGAGTCTCCCCCTGAGCACCTCTTTGTTGCTCAGATGTGGCCCTCTCTCTCTCTAACTGAGCCACCTCGACAGGTGAACTCGCTGCCCTCCCCCCTACATGGGACCCGACTCCCAGGGGTGTAAATCTCCCTGGCAATGCAGGATATGACTCCAGGGGATGAATCTGGACCCAGCATTGTGGGACTGAGAGTATCTTCTTGACCAAAAGGGGGATGCAAAATGAGACAAAATAGTTTCAGTGGCTGAGAGATTTCAAATGGTGTTGAGGGGTCACTCTGGCGGACATTCTCATGCACTATATAGATAACATGTCTTAGGTTTTAATGTATTGGGATAGCTAGAAGTAAATACCTGAAACTACCAAACTCCAGCCCAGCAGTCTGGACTTCTGAAGATGATTTTATAATAATGTAGATTACAAGGGGTGACAGTGTGGTTGTGAAGACCTTGTGAATCACACCCCCTTTTACCTAGTGCATAGATGAGTAGAAAAATGGGGATAAAAGCTAAAGGACAAATGGGGTGGGATGGGGGGATGATTTGGGTGTTCTTTTTTCACTTTTATTTTTTATTCTTGTTCTGGTTCTTTCTGATGTAAGGAAAATGTTCAGAGATAGATTGTGGTGATGAACGCATAACTATGTGATCATACTGTGGACAGTTGATTGTATACCATGGATGATTGTATGGTGTGTGAATGTATTTCAGTAAAACTGAATTAAAAAAAATCCTTTTGAATTTATTAAATATACTACATTGAAAACTCTGGTAATTTTCAGAAGGTGCCTGTTCAAGTTTGCTAATACTGCCAGAATGCAAAACACCAGAAATGGATTGGCTTTTATAAAAGGGGGTTTATTTGGTTACACAGTTACAGTCTTAAGGCCATAAAGTGTCCAAGGTAATGCATCGACAATTGGGTACCTCCACTGGAGGATGGCCAATGGTGTCCAGAAAACCTCTGTTAGCTGGGAAGACCTGTGGCTGGTGTCTGCTTGCTCCCAGGTTGCATTTCAAAATGGCTTTCTCCAAAATATCTGCACCAACTTCCAATGACCATCTTCAAAATGTCTGTCTCAGCTACCACTGGCTATGAGCCCCTGTCTGAGCTTTTATAGAGCTCCAGTGAACTAATCAAGGCCCATGCTGAATGGGCAGGGCCACGCCTTCATGGAAATGATCCAATCAGAGTTATCACCCACAGCTGGGTGGGTCACATCTCCATGGGCACAACCCTATCCAAAGGTTCCAACTTAATCAACACCAATATGTCTGCCCCACAGGAATGCATTACAAATAATGGCATTTTGGGGGACATAATACATTCAAACTGGAACAGTGTCACATATGGAAAATGTGTTAATGATGAGCTTATATTTAAATCATGCTTCTGCATTTATTAAACTGCAGAAATCTTTAAAGCCATTGACTTTGAAGTCCTTACCTTCATTAGCAGCTGCAACACCAAAGGAGGAGTCATCTGCTAACTGTAACATTTGTCAAATCCAGCTGAAAAAACCAAGACTAAAAAGGGCAATCATTAATAGCAACAGCCAGTAGTAATTGAATGACTATAATTTGCAGGGTACTTTCCTGTTTAGTCCTCACATCAACCTTAAGAAGGAGGAACTATTTAATACTCCCATTTAACAGGTAAAAAAACAGTTTCAGTGAGGTTATATAGAATGGTGCTGCTCTGAATCCAGGCAGTGTATCTCAAGATTCACAATCTTTACCACTACATAATATAGCTCCTAGCTATTATTAGCGGTATTTCAAAATATAAAAGGATGTAGCCTTGACAACAAATGTCAAGAGTTCCACAGACAAAATAGTTTTCTTTAGGGAAATTTAAAAAATTGATAATAGAGCAATAGTACAAACCAGGATTAAAACAATTGAATATCATAATTTGATGGCAGCATAAATGGTGTAAGAACCTTCTCTTATGAGATCAAAAAAGGTGGATCATTGTGGCTGGATATTTTCAAACCTTTTTTTATCACCAATATTAAAAAGCTAAATACAAATGCACATCAATCATCCTTGATTGTGGCCTGATTTTAAAACTTAATTAGAACTGGCCTGATGGCATCTATACAGGAAAGACAATCATAAATTTTTACTCCTAATAAATGCTGATAATGACATTAAAAATCATACCACTCAATAAGCTGCACGAACACAATTTTACATTGAACACTTTTATTCCAGGAGTATGTGTTAGCAGTTTTTACCAGGCAAATGTGATGGCAATAATAGATTCTTTTCCCTTATTCAGCTCTATTATTTCTTCTTCTGAAAATATCAACAACAGAACAAGACCATCCCTCCCTCCCCTAATCCAAATACACATTTTTAAATTTCATAATTGATTTATAGAAGTTTAGGAAATGGTAGGTAGGAGCTGCCAGAGCAAGACGGAAGTGAACACTTTGAATAAAATATTATTATATATATTATATTATAACCAGAAATAGTATTACCACTCTCATATGGTATGGTCATTTTAACTACCTCAAAGTTTCCTGCTTAGCTATTATTATAGGCCCAATTATTTACTATAATAAGAATTTAGTTTGGCTGTTGAAACTATGATATTTGAAGCAAAATAATAATGATAACATAATCAGCAACTATGAATTGGACTAATACAGAAAACTCATCATAGTGTGAGATTTTAATCTGACACTCTGGCTGTCATTATTCAGGATCTACATGTACAATTTTACTATACAAATTTTTATTAGCTTCTTGGAAATAAACTATAATATTGAATATATTAATATCAATGTTTCAACACTTCAAATATTAAACATATTCTTATTTTTAGGAAAGCTATCTATTAAATCTATGATCTTTAGTGATATAGACAGGAATTTTATTCATTTTATCAGTCACATACCATCATGTAAAGAATATTTTCTAAAAATCTTTTGATGGCATAAAAATGTAAAAAGTAAGATAAAATTTTTTTCAGTTTTAAATCCATGTCATGAAGAAAGCTTTTGGACAAAACTAGGCAAAATCAGTATTCTCTCTTACTTTCTCAATTTCAAGTGCACAATAGCCACATGTTAGTTTCCTGACTACCAGAAAAAACACCATACAACATGCAGGCTTAACAAGGGGATATATTTCCACATGGTTTCTGAGGTTGGAAGGTTTGCTCCATCTCAAGTGGTGTCTTCTGGCTGTCCAGCAATCTTTGGGGTTCTTTGGTATTCTGTCTTCTCCTTTCTCTTCTGGGTTCTGTTGGCTTTGAACTTCTTAACTTTTCCTTTGGCTTCTTCTGTGTCCAATTTCTTTTGCTGATAAGGATTTCAGCCATATTGGATTAAGGTCCACTCTCATTCAGATTGGGCACACCTTAATTAACAAGGTCTTCAAACATCCTTCATAACAAATGGGTTCACACAATGGATTGGGACCTGAACATGCCTTTTGAGTGGAACATGATTTAATACCCATGTGGGTAGTGGATAATGTATGGATAGAGTTTACATAGAATATTTTTCATCCCAGAAAGTCCTATTAGACCACAGTACCTTAAAGTATGAAAAAAGAAAATTTTATTTTTGAGAGGTGTATTAGTCAGTGTTCTCCAGGAAACAGAACCAACAGGAGAGATCTGTAAATGTGAGGTTTTATAAAAGTGTATCATGCAACTGTGGATATGAATGAGTCTAAATTCTGTAAGGCAGGATGAACAAGTCCAAATTCTATAGGGTAATCAGCAAGCTGGCAACTTCAATGAAGGTCTTTTATGAATTCCCCAGGAGATGCTGGCTGGCTGAAGAACGATACTTCTCTCTTCCCCCTTAAGTCTTCAACAGATTGAATTGTTTCTAACTGATTGTATACTCTCATTGTGGAAGGAAGTCCCTTAGTTGATCTTAGAAGAAATCAGCCAGAGATGCAATCAGTTGACTGATGATTTAATAAATCAGCCTTCTGATCTATTAACCATCCAAAAATTGTTCTTACAGTAACAGTTTGGCCAGTGCTTTCTTGACCAGAAACCTGGGCACCATCACCTGACAAAGTTGACACATAAAGCCAACCATCACAGTCCACTCCTTGTCAGCTTGGCAGCTATAAACATCACCTTAAACCATAGTTGATCTTTGGATAGAAAGCAATAGCAGACATATGTTTCAATTAACAATACTCAGCTGTCCTGCATACAAAAAGAAATGCACTAAAATATATCCAAAATAAGGTGCTAGCCCTTGGGTAGCATTCAATCTTAAGCTTGATAGCCTAAAACTTAAATACTACAAAATGAATAACACAACTTATGTCATATTATAAGGGGAAAAGATAGAAAAGAAAACAAATATATTTGCTTTACATACAAATATAAACCATACCCATAAAAAAACAAGGAGGAAATATTCAAACCATCACAGTCCTCATTTCTGTAACTGGTCACATGGTTGTAGTTCATATTTATGACTACTTTCTTCAAACACCCATTCAATGTTCCCTTTACCCTCAGCAAGGACTTTGGCTGGCCATGGTTCTTTGCCTGGTGGGGTGACAAAAACCTTAATTCCTAAAGTTTCTGGGCCATTGGTATTCCTGCCTGGATTGGGTCATTGCAGTTTTCCATTGAGTTTAATCACAGGGTGTGGTAGTACTTAGAGACACCCCAGGGGATCTCCTGTATTCCAGGAAAACTTCTTTACCTCCATTTTGTAGTGACATGATCTTTCCATGTACAATATCATCCCATCACAATACCACAAAAACTTAAATCATTTTAGTAACAATAGTTAAGTACAAGATGCCATTAAATCAGTTACAGGTGTTTTTTGTCCCAAGGCATAATTCCCCTCTCACTGTGGACCTGTGAAACTTAGAACAAGTTATGTACTTCCAATATACAAAGGAGGGGCAGTCACAGGTTAAACATTCCCATTGCCTTAAAGAAAAACTGGAACAAAAACAAGGTTAATAGGAACAAAACAGTTCCTAAAACCCACAGGGCAATCTCCATTAGATTTCAAAGTCTGAGAGTCATTTAAAGAATGATGTTTTATCCTTGGGGCTTGAGAGAGCAGGAGTCTAACCCTTCCTAAGGGCCTTTGTGGCAGCCTTTTCTCTCCAAACCCTGGGGTGAGTATTCCAACATATCTAAACATTGGGCAGACCACCTTCTCGGCCCCACCCTCCTCAAACATTGGGGCAGCATCCAGATTCATTTCCATCTCTGGGGCACACACACAACCCCTTCAGAACAATGGGGTGGTGACCAGGCTCTCCCCAGTCCCCTGGAAATGTGCTCCATGCTCTTTGAGGCCTGAGGTGGCAGCACCTTTCCTGAACATTGAGGTGGAAGGCCTACACTTGACCTCCAGGGCAAACTCCACTTTCCATGCTTGTGGGCCACTCCCCTCTCCCAGCCTGAGACCTCTTGACTCCAGACCTCAACTTCCATCTGTCTGTCTTTGAAGAAATGTTTCCTTCAATATGTTTCATGTCTGTCTCCTCCAGCCCAGACAGGCAGTGGCTCCATTTATAAAGATCTTGCAAAAATTCTGTTGTCTTTGCATGAAGCACACAGGGGTCAAAGCCATCAGACAATAGGACTTTCCACAACACCTTTCTGGATAACTCCATCTCCAATTTTGGCTGGAATGGCAGTTGGGTTCCATGTTTGGATAAATACTCATGTTGGGCTGTAGCTTCTAGAGTTCCACCCCCTGGAAGCCTGTAATTTTCCAAGCAATCAGCTTCTGGTTTCTTTGAACCCAAGAGTTCAGTTCTAAGTTTATCTCTCTCTGCTCTCATTTTACTATAAGCTGCAAGGAGAAGCCAGGGTACATCCTCCACACATAGTCTGGAGATCTCCTCAGCTAAGTATTCCAGGTTGCCGCTTTCAAATTCTGCCTTCCATCTGACACCAGGACACAATTTTGCCAAATTCTCTGCCACTTTAAAATAAGGATCACCTTTCTTCCAGTTTGCAATAACACATCCATCATTTCTGCTCAAGGCCTCATCAGTAGTATCTTTAGAATCCATATTTCCACAAACATTCATAGTAGTTTAGGCCTTCTCTATCAAGCTCCTCACAATTCTTCCAGAAACTTCCCCTTATCCATTTAAACAGCCACTCCAAAATGTTTGGTATTTGCAATCTCAGCAGCACCAACACCCCACTCCTGCTACCAAAATCTCTTCTAGTTTGCTAATGCTGCTGGAATGCAAAATACCAGAAATGGATTGGTTTTTATAAAAGGGGGTTTATTTGGTTACACAGTCACAGTCTTGAGGCCATAAAGTGTCCACAGTAATGCATCAACAATCAGGTACCTTCACTGGAGAATGGGCAATGGTGTCCAGCAAATCTCTGTTAGCTGGGAAGGCATGTGGATGGTGTCTGTTCCAAAGTTCTGGTTTCAAAATGGCTTTCTCCCAGGATGTTCCTCTCTAAGCTTCAGCTTCTCTTCAGAGTGTCACTCTCAGTTGCTCTTGGGGCATTTTTCCTCTCTTACCTTCTCTGGAGCAAAAGTCTGCTTTCAAAGGCCATCTCCAAAATGTCTCTGTAAACTGAAGTTCCTCTCTCAGCTCCTGTGCATTCTTCAAAGTGTCCCTCTTGGCTGTAGCAAGCTCAATCCTTCTGTCTGAGCTTATAAAGGGCTCCAGTGAACTTATAAGGGCTCATGCTGAATCAGTGGGGCCATGCCTCCATGGAAATTAACTAATCAGTGTTATTACCTACAGTTGGGTTGGTCACATCTCCATGGAAACAATCAAACACTTACAATCTAATCAAAACTAATAACATCTGCCCCCACAAGATTACATGAAAAAACATGGTGTTTGGGGGGACATAATATATGTAAACCAGCACAGGAGGCAATTTTTTTTCTAGTGGATCAGTAGGAATGATAGTGACTGGTGTCACTTGCATTTTCACCCATTGTTTCCTGAACCCATGAATCCTGGCTATGTGAGAAAGAGCACCATAAAGTGGATGCTGATTCAGAGCATGCTCAGCCTCCTGGAGAACATTGCTCCAGACTTGCAAGGTTATTGCCACCTAATTGGTGCTGTAATTTAGTCTTCCACAGGACATTGCACCATTCTAACAACTCAGCTGCCTCTGGATGATGGGGAAAATGGTAAGATCAAAGAATTCCATGAGTATGTGTCCATTCCTGTACATTATTTGCTGTGAAGTGGTTTCCTTCATCAGAAGCAAGGCTGTGAGGAATACCATGAAGTTGGAAAAGGCATTCTGTAAGTCCACAGATGATAGTTTTGTGGGAAGAATTGCATAAAGAGAAGGCAAACTGATATCCAGTGTATGTCTATTCCAGTTAGAAAAATTGCTGCCCCTTCCATGATGGAAGTGGTCCAATGTAATCAACCTGCCACCAGGTAGCAGGCTGATCACCTTGAGGAATGGTGATATAACAGGGATTGAGTATGGATCTCTGCTGCTGGCAGATTGGGCACTCAGCAGTGGCTGTGGCCAAGTCAGGCACAGTGAGTGGAAGTCCATGTTGCTGAGCCCATGCATGAGCTCCATCCCTACCACAATGGCCACTTTGTTCATGAACCTATTGGGCAATGTCAGGAGTGGCTCAGGAAAGAGGCTGATTGGTTTCCACAGAATGGGTAATCTTATCCAATTGATTATTAAAATCTTCCACTGCTAATGTCACACTCTGGTGAGCATTTACATGGGACACAAATATCATCATGTTTTTTGCCCACTCAGGAAAGTCTATCCACATACCTCTCCACCAGATGACTTTGTCACCAATTTTCCAATCATTTTCCTTCCAAGTCCCTGACCTTCCAGCAAAACCATCAGCAACAGATCATGAATCATTATACAAATGCACCATTGGCCAGTTCCATTTCCAAGCGAAATGAACAATAGGAGCACAGCTTGAAGTACCACCCACAGGGAGGCTTTACCCTCACCACTGTCCTTCAGGGACATCCCAGAAAGGGGCTTCAGAGCTGCAGCTCTCCACTTTCAGGTGGTACCTGCATATCATGCAGAGCCATCTGCAAACCAGGCCCAAGTTTTCTCTTCCTCAGTCAACTGATTTTAAGGAATTCCCCAGGAGGCCATAGCTCTGCACTGGGAAAGAGAAAGTAATGTGGTGGGAGTGGAGGCTATTTGCATTTGGACCACTTCTTCATGTAACTTGTGTCTTCAGGACCCACTCGAGATCTCTCTCATATATACCATTTCCATTTTATGATAGAGTCCTGCTGTACATGCCCAAATTTGTAGCTTGTTGGGTCAGAGACTCAGGTCATATGGAAACTTGGTGGCCTATGGTTAAGTGTTTTGTCCTACTAAGGATCAATAGCAGACCAAAAGCTGTTTCTCAAAAGGAGATAGTTACCTGCAAAGAATAGTAAGGTTTTATTCCAAAATTCTAAGGGTCTGCTTTGTGATTATCTTATAGGAACCCACCAAAGTCTTCAGACAGCATCTCTGCCACTAACATTTCCAGGATGATTGGGTCAGCTGGATCATAGGGTCCAAGTTGTAGAGCAGCTTGCACAGCAGCCTGGACCTCTTATAGATCTTCCTCTTGTTCTGGTCCCCACTCAAATCCAGAAGCTTTTCTGGTAACTTGGTATATGACTCAGCACAGGTCACCCAAATGAAGAATATGTTGTCACCATTATCCACAGAGGCCAACTAAGTGTGTCTCATTTCTTGCCATAGGATAAGTCAGATGCAACAGCTTATCTTTCACCTTATAAGGGATATTTTGATATGCCCCACACCATTGGACACCTAGAAATTTTACTTAGGTCAAAGGCCCCTGTATTTTTGTTGGATTTATCTCCCATTCTCTGGCATGCAAATGCCTTACAATTAGTCTAGAGTAATTGCTACTTCTGGATAAGTGAGTCCAATAAACATGGTATCATCAATAAAATGGATCAGTGTGATGACTTGTGTGAGGGAGAAATGATCAAGATCCTGTTGACCTTGCCAGCTGAGTGCAAACAGTTTGTGGTGGTCCTTACTAATGACTGAGATAAAACCATTTGCCAGCTCAATGGCTTCATACCAGGTACAAGTGGATGTGTTGATTTGCTCAAACAATTATACCACATCTGGAACAGCTGCTGCAATTTGAGACAACAATTTATGATAATCCACTGTCATCCTCCAGGACCCATCTATATTCTGCACAGGCCAAATAAGAAAGATGAATGGAGACTTGGTGGGAATCACCACCCCTGCATCCTTCAAGTTCTTAAGAGTGGCATTAATCTCTGCAATCCCTCCAGGAATCTGATATTGCTTCTGATTTAATATTTTGCTTGGCAGGGGACATTCTAGTGGATTCCAATGGCCTTTCCTACCATAATAGACCTCACTCCCAAGTCAGGGAAGCAATATGGGGATTATGCCAGTTGCTGAGTATGTCTACTACAATTATGCATTCTGGAACTGAGGGAAAAACTACAGAATGGATACAGGGACCCACTGGACCCACTGTGAGATGGACCTGAGCTAAAAGTCCTTTGATCACCTGACCTCCATAAGCCCACACTCTGACTGGTGGACCAGAATGACTTTTTGGGTCTCCTGGAATTGTCACTTCTGAGTCAGTGTCTAATAATCCCCCAAATACCTGATCACTTCCTTTTCCCCAATTCACAGTTACCATGGTAAAAGGCCATGAGTCCCTTTGGGGAAACCTGAAAGGAAGATTAACAGTATAAATTTTTGGCAGTGTAACAGTGTCCTTCCCCAGGTGTGACTGCCTTCCCTTCCTTCAAGGGGCTCTAGGTCTGTAAATTGTCTTAAGTACAGAAATTGATTAAGGGTCTGTGACTCCCTGTTTTTGTAATTCAAGCTAGACTTTTGCTCACTTGACCAAGAATTCTTCTGCTTATACAAATCAAACAAGAATTTAGTAGACTTCCCATCAGTTTTACTTCCAGGTATCCTATGATTGACTAGCCAATGCCATAAGTCTCCATGAGGCAGATTATTTTAACTGCTGCTTTGAGTTTGCTGTCCATTATGGCAACCACAACCACCTTGTTGGTGATTACCTGCTGCCAAATGGCTTCAGGGATGATTGAGCTAGTCTCAGAAATTTATTTCTCACAGCCCTGGTAAAGGGTGTATCCTCTGGGCATTCCTGGGGTGTGTGAGCATGTCTTCCATGATAAATCCACTCTAACATTCGAATCTCTGTAAGCCTTTGGATCCCCTCGTCTTCATTACACCAGGGAAGTTCTGGCATTTTGACCTCAGGCAATGTCACTTTTTGTTCCATGTTGCAGCCAACCACCCACTCTTTTATTTTTTTATTAAATTCAGTTTTATTGAAATACATTCACACACAATACAATCATCCATGGTATACAATCAACTGTCCACAGTATGATCACATAGTTATGCGTTCCTCACCACAATCTATCTCTGAACATTTTCCTTACATCAGAAAGAACCAGAACAAGAATAAAAAATAAAAGTGAAAAAAGAACACCCAAATCATCCCCCCATCCCACCCCATTTGTCCTTTAGTTTTTTTTTTTTTTTTACCTTTTGAGACAGGCTTATTTTTTATATTTTTTTATTTTGAAATCAATTCAAAGTTATAGGAACAGTTGCAAAAACAATACTAACCCCATACACAGAATTCCATCATACCCTGACCCCCCTCCCCCGATAGCTGAATCCACCAACTTTAACATACTGTCACATTGCTATTTTTTTCCCTCCCTATCTATTATCCATCATCTATTGCTCTGTCTTCTGAACATATGAGAGCTAGCTGCACACATCCTTGAACATACACTATAATCCACATATACACTTCCCATGAACAAGAACATTCTTTTATGCAATCCCATTAAGCGCCGCTATGAAGTACAAGAGATTCGACAATGATACAAAGCTTACATTCTATATTTCCTTTACCTTATGTCTCAACTGCGTCCCTTTGAGCCACCTGTCCTCTATCCTCCAATCCCATCCAAGTTCATCCTTGGCATTCAATCATAATCTATTTAGACTTTTTTTTTTCAGTTGTGGAAACATGTATACCGCCTAAATCTTCCCATTCCACCCCTTCTCTAGCCTTCCATTAGTGGGATTAATCACATTTAGAATGTTGTAATGCTCTTTCCCACCATCCATTACTAGAAATTTCCCTTCACCTCAAACAGCAACTCCACACTCATCTCTTAACTCCCCATTGCCCCTTCCCCCATTTCTCTTAACCCAAACTCTACATTTCATCTCTATGGTTATATTCTCTGATAATTTCTTTGTGTTTGCTGTGGGGGTTAAAATTAACCTCTTAAATCCATAACAATCTTGTTTTTTTTTTTTTTTTTGATACCACCTTCACTTCAATAGGACACATAAACTTTGTTCCTATACTCCTCCATTCCCCCACCTTTATATAGTTGTCTAAAATTACATATTTTACACTGAGTTCAAAACCACTGATTTGTCATTAGAGTTCATGTAATTTATATCATGTAGGAAGTAAATAGTGGAGTTACAGTTCAAAAATTATTGACTTCTATTTGTATTCCTTTGTGGTTGGAGAATGTGCTTTGAGCATATTCAATTTTTTTTTTTTTAATTTCTTGAGGCTTGTTTTATGTCCCAGCTTATGGTCCCTTCTGGAGAAAGATCCGTGATAACTAGAGAAAAATGAGTGCCCTGGTGATCTGGGATGTAAGGTACTCTATATGTCTGTTAAAATTCTCTATATCTCTTTCTCCTTTCTTTGTTTCTCTGTTGGTAGGGCTCCCTTTAGAATCTGAAGTAGGGCAGGTCTTTTATTGGCAAAGTCTCTCAGCACTTGTTTGTCTGGGAAAAATTTAAGCTCTCCCTAGAATTTGAAGGAGAGTTTTTCTGGATAAAGTATTCTTGGTTGGAAGTTTTTCTCTCTCACAATTTTAAATATGTCATGCCACTGCCTTCTCTTCTCCATGGTGGCTGCTGAGTAGTCACAACTTAGTCTTATGTTGTTTCCTTTGTATGTGGTGAATTGCTTTTCTCTTGCTGCTTTCAGAACTTGCTCCTTCTCTTCAGTATTTGACAGTCTGATCAGAATATGTCTCAGAGTGGGTTTATTTGTATTTATTCTATTTGGAGTTCACTGGGCATTTATGCTTTGTGTATTTATATTGTGTAGAAGGTTGGGGAAGTTTTCCCCTAAAATTTCTTTGAATACTCTTTCTAGACCTTTACTCTTCTCTTCCCCTTCTGGGACACCAATGAGTCTTAAGTTTGGACGTTTTATTTTATCTATCATATCCCTGAGATCCATTTTGATTTTTTTGATTTTTTTCTCCATTCTTTCTTTTGTTCTTTCATTTTCTGTTCTGTGGACTTCTAGGACACTGAGACATTGTTCAACTTCCTCTAATCTTGTATTGTGAATATCCAGAGTCTTTTTAAATTGGCCAACAGTTTCTTTTATTTCCATGAGGTCTTCTATTTTTTTATTTACTCTTGCAATATCTTCTTTATGCTCTTCTAGGGTCTTCTATATGTCGCTTATATCCTGGGCCATGGTCTTCTTGATGTCCTTTAAATCCTTTGCCATGTTTTCGTTCCTCAATTGTAGTTCTTTGATTAATTTTGCTAAGTACAGCACTTCTTCCGATATTTTGATTTGGGAGTTTGGAGTTGGATTCTCTGTATCATCTGGTTTTATCATATGCATTAAGATTTTCTGTTGTTTTTGGCCTCTTGGCATTTGCTTTGCTTGATAGTGTTCTTTCAAGTTGTAAAAAAAAAGATACCAATCTAATTTTTCAGAAACACAGTTTCTTGGCATACACTTTAACTAACCAGCAGATGGCATCTGCAAGTCACCCATATCCCTCAAGTCAGTTCTCCCCAACTCTGTCTCTGTGGTGTGTGGGGAAATGATTCTTGTGGGGTTCAGTTGGAGAACTCAGTTTGGGTGTGTTGCTGGAGCCATCTGCCCTGAATGTGGGGCATGTGTACAGGTGGCCAGAGAGGAAGGGCAGCTTTAATATTCAAATCCCCCAGGTTCCCAGAGATTCAAGGCCGCCGCAAGAGTCTAAGCCTTCATTTCAGTTTTGCCCCAGATTTTCTGTCACTGACCCACATACTACTGACATTGACATAGCATCCCTGGGTTTTCCAAGTGGGCCCCCCTTCTCAGCTGTGATCTTCCAGGACCTCTGCTGAGGGAAGGCTGTGCACGTCATCCCTCAAGCTAAGCCCCGGGCTGCCGGGCCATGCAGGGAGGCTGTCTGCCTGACGCAAAGATTAGCCTATAATTCTTGACTGGTGTAAGTTCTGAATGAAAGGCAGGCAGTAAAGTTGGGCCCCACCCCTTTCCTCTTAGAGAAGATGGTTGCCTTAGGGGGAGGTCATTAGCATTTCAATGGTCTCTCTCTGCCTGTGCCACACCCTTGTCTGGGTCACAGAACTGGGAACTCAAAATGGCCGAGGCTTTCTCCACTGAGTTGAAAAAGGAACAGAGCTAGTCCAAGGAGACCCTCCAGCTTTCCAAGGTTAGTCGTCACCCAAAGCCTCTGTCTACTTGTTGGGGATTCATACCTCTTAGTGAGCAGTTCACACTCACTAATTAAAACCCCAGTTGGAGCTCAGCTGAGCTATATTTGCTCGCTGGAAGAAAGCTTCTCTCTGGCACCATGAGGCTTTGTAGCTCGGGCTATGGGGGAGGGGTCTCCCGATTTGGATCCGCAGTTCTTACTTACAGATTTTGTGCTGTGATCTCAGGCATTCCTCCCAAATCAGGTTGGTGTATGATGATTGGATGTTCACGTCTGTCCTCCTGCAGTTATTCTGGATTGTATACTAGTTGGTTCTGTTTTTTTTTTTTTTTAGTTGTTCCAGGGGGACTACTTAGCTTCCACTCCTCTCTATGCCGCCATCTTAGATCTCTGTCCTTTAGTTTTTATCCCCATTTTTCTACTCATCCATACACTAGATAAAGGGGGTGTGATCCACAAGGTCTTCACAATCACACTGTCACCCTTTGTAATCTACATTATTATATAATCATCTTCAGGAGTCCAGACTGCTGGGCTGGAGTTTGGTAGTTTCAGGTACTTACTTCTAGCTATTCCAATACATTAAAACCTAAGATGTGTTATCTATATAGTGCATAAGAATGTCTACCAGAGTGACCTCTCGACTCTATTTGAAATCTCTCAGCCACTGAAACTATTTCGTCTCATTTTGCATCCCCCTTTTGGTCAAGAAGATACTCTCAGTCCCATGATGCCAGGTCCACATTCATCCCTGGGAGTCATATTCTGCATTGCCAGGGAGATTTACAACCCTGGGAGACGGGTCCCACGTAGGGGGGAGGGCAGCAAGTTCACCTGTCGAGATGGCTCAGTTAGAGAGAGAGAGGGCCACATCTGAGCAACAAAGAGGTACTCAGGGGGAGACTCTTAGGCACAATTATATGCAAGTTTAGCCTCTCCTTTGCAGTAACGAGCTTCATAAGGGCATGTCCCATGATCGACAACCACCCACTCTTAATGCCCTTTCTAACCTCTTGAGCCACAACATTGAATGCTGAATATCTGCTTACTGGGCCCATGTTAATCAATCCAGCCTGATCCAACTTTGTATTCCTTCTGTCATTATCCCCCACCCTTAATATCCATTCCTACAGATATTCTTCTCGTTTCTGACTATCTAAATTGGAAAACCCATGTTGTTCTTTTGGAGTATATTTTGGAGTATATATCTCCTCATGGGTCGCATTATCCCTCAGCTTTTGGGCCTTTGGGGATGTTAGTCTAGTTATAGTTCTTGAAGGAAAGAGTGGTGGTTGGGGTGGATAATGAAAAGAATTAGAAGTATCCTTCAAGCCAATTACCTCATGGAATTCCATTGCAGTTTCATCTGGTGAAACAGGATTATTCTCTCCAGACAGGGGAGTGAGGGCTGTTTCCCTAGGGGAGGTGATTACAGGTTTAGCAAGAACCAAAGGGTCAATCTCTTTAGGTGTAGGTTGGATGGCAGGCCCCTCAGAGCAGACTGCTTGTCAACTAGCTGTCTTCTCAGGGCAGTCTGGAGATTGGGTGACTCTTTCCTCAGGGCAGGCTGGAGATGGGGTGCTTTTTCTTCTGGATAGACCAGTACAGGTATATCTAGCAAAGACTCCACAGAATCCAGGGTTCCAAAGTCCCCACTGCCATCCTTATCAACCCATATGTTCCCATCCCAATTTTCAGGATCCCTTACTTTTCCAATCAATGTCTTTACTTTAACAGCAGACACCCTGCAAGGTTGATATTTCAATTTATATTGTAAATTGGCTATTCACCCAATGATATTCTGAGTCTGGTTTTCAGAGATCTCAAGTCTGTGCAACAGGAAATAAGATTTTCTTTTAGGGTACCATAGAAACCTTTACATCTTTCATACAGAATATAAGTTGCAAATTTGAAGCCTTCAGTCCATCTCTTTCTCTTATAACTGTATCCAGTGTATTTAAGAACCAACCAACATCATTATACCTCTTAACTCCATAAAACTCTGTTAGTATGTCAAAAACTCTCACCCAGAGCCTTGCCTTATACAAGAGTATGATTAGGAGAATGAAATGCTGATATTTTGCATATCTCTATTGCCAACTCATTCCATAGGCTGTCAGTGCCGTCTTGATTATTAGAAGTAGAGTTATCAGTGCCTCTGAATCTGACCAGAGTAGAAAACCAATCGTAAAAACCATTTTAGGATTCTGTTTCCAAGAACCACTCCAGGTACCAAGCTGTATTAGTCAGGGTTGTCTAGGGAAACAGAATCAATGGGGATATCTGTAAGTATGAGATGTCATAAAACTGTCTCATGCAAATGTGGTGATGCATGAGTCCAAATTGCATAGGCCAGGCAGCGAGCTGGCAACTCTGATGAAGGTCTTCAATGAACTTCTCAGGAAAGGCTGGCTGGCTGAAGAAGAATACAAGTTCTCTCTTCTCCCTCAAAAGCCTTCAACTGTTTGAATTAAATATAACTGATTGGATTCTCTCATTGCAGAAGACAAAGTCTTAATTGAGTGTAGATCTAATCAGCCACAGATGCAATCAACTGATGATTTAATAAGCCAGACTTCTGGTTTATCAACCAGTCATAAAATACCCTTTTAGTAATGGTTAAGTGTGACCAGATAACTTTGCCATCACTTGTCCAAGTTGACACATGAACACAACAATCACAAGGGGTTGGTATCTATGACAAAAATCAAATCTTTTCATATATTTATTATTTATTTTGGTATATATTTTTAAAATCTTAAGCAATTAATATTTTCATATATTTACAAAATTATGCTCTTCCCTTTTTCTTTAAAAGAGATTATACTTAAAATAATAATATTAACTTCTACATTTACCAAACACAATTAAAAAAGAAAAGGTAAGTATGATTTTAGAAGCTAACACTTATCTCAAGTGAGAAATCACTTATTTATAAGTTACTGTATTTAAGTAGACTTTTTTTCTGCAATTATTTTTCTGTGTTCCAGGTATGGGAAATTTTATATTTATAGAACATTAAATATCATAGGCATTGTCTGCATCCAAATAAATTGTTTTAAATACGCACTGAAGCAGCAAGAATCTAAGTATACATTTTCTTTGCTAAAGCAGTTATTGATGGTCCCTTTTTCTTGAAATGTTAGGGAATGAACTTATTTTCAAAAAACTAAAAATTTAAAAATTAACAACTTACCCTTCTGACATTAGATAATTTAATTAATTGAATTATCAAAAGTTTTTTAAGTGGAATTTTGGTAGTAATTTATTATACCAATTTATCTTTCTTGAATGTATCATATAATAATTCTATTTTTGTGCCTGGCTTATTTTGCTCAGCATTATGTCTTCAAGGTTCATCCATGTTGTCATATGTTTCATGACATCATTCCTTCTTACTGCTGCATAGTATTCCATTGTGTGCATATACCACATTTTATTTATCCACTCATCTGTTGAAGGACATCTGGGTTGTTTCCAACTCTTGGCAATTGCTCTATTAGTTCTGTGATTTTATCTCTTTCTT
Source organism: Choloepus didactylus (assembly GCF_015220235.1). Taxonomy (NCBI): domain Eukaryota; kingdom Metazoa; phylum Chordata; class Mammalia; order Pilosa; family Megalonychidae; genus Choloepus; species Choloepus didactylus. The sequence goes on along the minus strand of NC_051334.1, from coordinate 95,734,558 downwards.
CCTTTTTGATGTATGCATTTAGTGCTATAAATTTCCCCCTCAGTACTACTTTTGCTGCATCCCATAGGTTTTGATATGTTTTGTTCTCATTTTTATTCTTCTCTATATATTTAGCAATTTCTTTTCCTATTTCTTTTTAACCCACTGATTGTTTAGGAGTGTGTTGTTTAACATTCAGGTATTTGTGAATTTTCTGTCTCTGATGGTTATTGACTCCCAATTGTATTCCACTGTGGTCAGAGAATGTGCTTTGAAAAAATTCGATTTTTTAAATTTTATTGAGGCTTGTTTTATGTCCCAGCATATGATCTATTCTGGAGAAAGTTCTGTGAGCACTAGAGAAGAATGTGTATCCTGGTGATTTCGGATGTAATGTTCTATATACATCTATTAAATCAAATTCATTTATCAGATTGTTTAGGTTTTCAATTTCCTGATTGATTTTCTGTCTAGTTGATCTATCTATAAGAGAGAGTGATGTGTTGAAATCTCCCACAATTATTGTGGAACATCAGTTGCTTCCTTTAGTTTTGCCAGTGTTTCTCTCATGTATTTTGTGGCACCTTGATTGTGTGCATAAACATTTATGATAGTTATTTCTTCTTGTTGAGTTGCCCCTTTTAATAGTATGTAGTGGCCTTCTTTGTCTCTCACAACATCCTTGCATTTAAAGTCTATTTTATCTGAGATTAATATTGCCACCCCTGCTTTCTTTTGGCTGTAGCTGGCATGAAATATTTTTTCCATCCTTTCACTTTCAATTTCTTTGTTTCCCTGTGTCTAAGTCTCTTGTATGCAACATATTGATGGTTCATATTTTTTTATCCATTCTGTGAATCTATATCTTTTAATTGGGGAGTTTAATCCACTTACATTCAACATTATTACTGTGAAGGCATTTCTTTAATAAGCCATCCTATCTTTGGTTAATGTTTGCCAGATATATTTTTCCCTCTCTCTCTCTTTATATCCTTTAATGTACCATACAGAATCTCTTTAGTACTGGACCTTTCTCCATCTCTCCCTCTCCTTTCTGTGTTTGTCTATTGGTAGGGCTCCCTTTAGTACCTCATGTGGGTCAGGTCTTTTATTAGCAAATACTCTCAGTATTTGTTTGTCTGTGAAAAATTTAAGCTCTCTCTCAAATTTGAAGGAGAGCTTTGCTGGCTAAAGAATTCTTGGTTGGCAATTTTTCTCTCTCAGAATTTTAAATATGTCATGCCACTGCCTTCTCAACTCTATGGTGGCCAGTGAGTAGCCACTACTTAGTCTTATGTTGTTTCCTTTGTAAGTGGTGAATTGCTTTTCTCTTGCTGCTTTCAGAACTTTCTCCTTCTCTTCAGTATTTGACAGTCTGATCAGAATATGTCTCTGAGTGGGTTTATTTGGTTTTATTCTATTTAGAGTTCACTGTGCATTTATGATTTGTGTATCTAGGCTGTTTAGAAGGTTTGGGAAGTTTTCCCCAGCAGTTTCTTTGAATACTATTCCTAGACCTTCACCCTTCTCTTCCCCTTCTGGAACACCAATGACTCTCATATTTGGACACTTTAGATCATCTATCACATCCCTGAGGTCCATTTTGATTTTTATTTTTTTCCCATTCTTTCCTTTGTTCTTTCTTTTTCCATTCTGTCATCCTCAAGGTCACTGATTCACTGTTCAGCTTCCTCTAGTCTTGAGTTATGAATATCCAGAATCTTTTTAATTTGTTCAACAGTTTCTTTTATTTCCATTAGATCATCTATTTTTTTTTAATTTACATTTGCTAGTTCTTCTTTATGTTCCTCTAGGGTCTTCTTCATGTCCTTTATATCCTGTGCCATGCTCTCATTGTTTGTCTTTAGTTCTTTGATTAATTGCTCCAAGTACTGTGTCTCCTCTGATCTTTTGATTTGGTTGTTTGGGCTTGGGTTATCCATATCATTTGGTTTTTCACATGCTTTAAAATTTTCTGTTGTTTTTGGCCTCTTGACATTTGCTTAACTTGATAGGGTTCTTTTAGTATATGTAGGCTGATTCAAACACCTATCTCTAATTTGTGAGTTCTACACCTTGGTGGAGTACACTTTCTCTAACTAACCAACAGGTGGCATCTGCAAGCCACCTATTTCCTTTAAGCCAGTTCTCCCCAACTCTATCTTTGTGGTGAGTGGGTGCCTGAGTCTTTTGGGGGTCCAATTTGTGCACCAGGATTGCATGTGTAGTTGGTGCTGCATTCCCTGAATGTGGGGCATGTTTCTGAGTTGTTAGGGAGGGAGGGCAGCTTTAATAATCAAATCTCCCTGGTGTTCCTGGAGTTTTAAAGTTCTTGAAATAGTCTAATCCTTCAGTTCATTTTCACCACAGTTTGACTCTGCTGCTGACCCATAAGTCCTTGTTATTGGCATACGGTCCCTGGGACTTGTGAGTGGGTCCCTTTTCAAAGCCATGTCCTCCCATTGCTTCTGCTGAGGGAAGGTGGCTATGTCACCCATCAGCACCATCCCCCAAGGGTAGTTCTGGGCCACAGGGCTGTGTAGGGGCATTCCCAGCCTGCTGAAAGGATGGCTGAATGGGGTGTGTTAATTTCCCCCTTTTCACACAGCTCCACCTTCCCAGCTCTGGGACAATTAGCTGCTGGTGTGCAAAAGGCTATTGTCCACACCAGATATTGTGTCATATGCACATGTTGCTGGAAACACTTCCCATCACACTGCATTGTTTGGGGGCAGCTCTGGGTTGTGGCACTGGTGCCAGGCTGGAGCATTCTCAGCCCCCCAGGAAGATGGCTGTAAGGGGAAACCCCCTTTTCTTGGGAAGTTATGGTATTCAGTGAATTTTCTCAGCCACTAGACATTGCTTTTTCCCTCAGAGATATCTTAGCTCTGCTCTTGCCTGGGCTCAAATTGCAGATCTAATGGGCTATTGAAATGCTGAGACAAGGAGTTTAAGGCCATTAAGGAACAATCAAGAAAGCAAAGAAACCAGCTCGTCAGATAAGGGTCCTTGCCCTCTGGATTTGCCTATATGCCTGATCCTGTTTGAGCCCTGCCCTTCTCCATTTTATGTTCACCAGAACTCCAAAAAGTCTCTGTTTTTATTTTTGGGGTTTTTTTTGTTGTTTGTTTTTTGGCTGTTTTTGCTAGCCCTATCTCCTCTCCACCTTGCTGACCGCTCCCAGATTCTCTGGTGTCTGGTCTCAGTCTATCTATGTTTAGAGTTTTTGATCAGCAGTTTAAGTTTTCAATCAGAGCTGCAACTGTAGTTCTCCCTCCTGGTTTCCAGACCACCAGCCCCTCCTCCCATGAGACTGAGCCTGGCAAGGAGGTGCACAGGTCCCTTGGCCATGAGAACTTACAGATTTCACTGATCTCAGCTGTTCCATGCATTTGTGAGTGTTGTATGAAGTATCCCCAAAGTCAAATTTCTCTGTGGTGTCCAGTCCATGCAGTTCCTGCCTTTCTACCCACTGCCCTGGAGGAGTAGCTAAAACCCACACCTCACCACTCCACCATCTTGCTGACTTCCCAGAATCACTTTTTGGGTGTCCTGGAATTAATGTCACTTCTGAGTAAGTGTCTAATAATCCCCAGAATACCTGATCATTTCCTTTCCCCAATTCACAGTTTCCCTGGTAAAAGCCTATAGGTACCTTTGGGGAAGGCTAGAAGGAATGTTAACAGTATAAATTTTTGGCAGTGTAACAGTGTTCTTCCCCAAGTGTGACTTGCCTTCCCCTCATTCAAAGGTCTCTGGGTCTGCAAACTCTGAAGTCTGGGAATTGATTAAAGTGCTGTGACTCTCTGTATTTGTAATTCAAGTTAGACTTTTGTTCACTTGACCTAGAATTCTTCTGCTTATACAAATATAATAAGAATTTTGTAGATTGTCCATCTGTTTTACTTCTGGGTACTGTATCATCTACTCTCTAACACAATAAATCTCTGCAAATCAGATTGTTTTGACTGCTGCTTTATGCCTACTCCCCATTATTGTAGGCATGCCTACACTGACTTTGGTGGTCAACTGCTGTCATATGACTTCTGCCAACTTGGGATCTGATTATCCCCATTGTGTTTAAGGATTCCAGCTCAATAAGAATAGTCCCCACAGTAATATCTGACCTACAAAGATGGGTGACTACAGAGCTCTTCAGGGATTACAGAGCTAGTCTCACAAATTTATTCCTCACATTTCTGGTAAAAGGTGTGTCTTCTGGACATTGCTGGCATGCATGAGCAGGTCTTCCTTCATAAAACCACTCTAACATTCCAATCTCTCTAAGCCTGTGGATCCCCTCCTCTACATTATACCAGGGTAGTTCTGGAATTTTGACCTCAGCTAATGGTCAGCCACCTTTTGAACCATATTTCAATCAACCACCCACAGTTTTAATGCCTTTTCTAACCCCTTGAGCTACAATATTAAAAGTAGGATCTCTTCTTAGTTGGCTTATACCAGTAAAATCAGCCTGTTCAATCATTGTATTCTCCCCACTATTATCCCTCACCCTTAATATCCATTCCCACACATATTTCCCTGTTTTCTGTCTATAAAAATTGAAAAAATCATGCAGTTCTTTTGGAGTATATTATACTTCCTCATGGATTACACTTTGTACCTCACCCTTCGGGGCATCTTGGGACTTTAGTTTAATTATAGGTCCTGAAGAAAAGAGTGATGGTGAGGGCAGGTTACAAAAAGAATTAGAAGTTTCCTTCAAGCAAATTACCTCAAGACGTTCCATTGCAGTTTCATCTGGTGAAACAGGATCAATCTCTCCGGACAGAGGAATGAGAGTTGCTTCCCCAGGAGAGATGATTACAGGTTTAACAGGTACTGAGTGGTTAATCTCTTTAGGTGGAGGTTGAATGGCAGGCTCCTCAGGGCAGACTGGATGTCTGGAAGCTGTTTCCTAAAAGCAGGCTGGGGATCAGGTAGCTGTCTCCTCTGGGCAGACTGGAGATGAGGGAGCTATTCCTCAGGGCAGACCATTACACTTATATCTAGTAAACACTCAGCAGAATCCAGGGTTCCTATATCCCCACAACCATTATTATCCCATATTCCCCATCCCAATTTTCATGATCCCAGTCTTTTCCAATCAATGCCTTTACTTTAACAGCAGACACTCTGCAAGTTTGAGTTTTTAGTTTGTGTTGTAAATCTGCTAATTTCACAATGAGACCCTGGGTCTGATTTTCAGATATCACAAGTCTGCAGCCACAGAAAGTAAGATTTTCTTTCAGGACACACATAGGAACCTTTACATCTGTCATACAGCATTTAAGTTTCAAATTTGAAGCCTTCAGCTCATCTCTTTCTCTTATAAATTTATCCAGAGTATCCAAGAACAACCAGCCAAAATCATTATACCTCTTAACTCCAAAAACTGTTAAGGTGTCAAAAACTCTGTCACCCAGAGCCTTGCCTCATACAAAAGCATGATTAAGAGAATCAATTTGTGATATTTCCATATCTCCATTGCCAACTCACACCATGGACTGTCAGTGCCATTTTGATTATTGGAAATGTGGTCATTACTGCCTTTGTATCTAATCAGAGTAGAAAAAAAAATGTAAAAACCCATTTCAAGATTATTTTTCTCAAGAACCCACTCTTGGTACGAACCCAGCTCCTAGTTAGGGTACTCTAGGGATACAGAACCAACAGGAGATATTTTTAAATATGGGATTTTATAACAGTATCTCACACACCATTTGGGACACATGAGTCCAAATTCCATAAGGCAGGATGAATGAGTCCAAATAATGTAAGGCAGTCAGCAAGCTGGTAACTCCAATGAAGGTCTTCATGAACTACCTAGGAGAGTCTGGCTGGCTGAAGATGTTTCTCTCTCTTCTCCCTTAAAATTCCTCAACTGATGGGATTAAATCCAGCTGATTATATTCTCTGATTGCAGAAGACATGCCCTTCATTGATGTAATCTGACAGAGATGCAACCAAATTACTGATGATTTAATAAACCATCCTTTGGGCTTATTAAGAAGATGCAAACGTCCTTGCAGTAATTGTTAGGCCAGTGCTTGCTTGACCAGACACCTGGGCACCATCACCTGGCCAAGTTAACAGATGAAACTAACCATCACATGGCTTAATTTTAATCTTTTGGTCAAAAAAAAAAAAAAACAGACAAACTTGAAGATACAGGTTCTTAAGAATAAAATGTATTGTTGTAAGAGGTCAGAGTAGGGTAGTACAGGACACAGCCCTTCTACCAGAATGACTATCAATCAGGAAGGAACTCTCTGAAACAAATGTTTTTGAAAATCTGAGGACCAGAACACTGTACAGCTTCCAGGGAAGAGCAGCAGGAAGGCACTGATAAATTATGGTAAGGAATTGGTGACTATTGGCCCATATCCCCTACTCTCACTGCAGGCCCCCATTGGGTCCAGACCTGACTAGCTCACTTGTGACAGAAAGGGACTTAAAATCCTCCTTCAAGACCAGGGTTTGGCCCAGTCAATCACTGGTCATGGTTTTTGATTAGTATCTTCAGATTCATGAGACTGGTTCTGAAGGCAGCTATAGTTTCAAATCGTCCTGGACAAAGACTGTGGTGGAGGAAACTTAAAGATGTTATGCTTCCTGAGAGCTGTGGGGGTTAGTTAGTGGAAGGGCTGCATTTGCTGGGCACATCAATAAAGCTCAGTTTTGGGTAGCCAAGGAAATTGTTCTCAGTGCCATTTCTGATCCACCCTTCAGTGCATTTTGGAGCAAGTCTGCACCCCTTTGTGGGTCCCTGGCACTGTTTTAGCTAGGAAAGACTGATTGGTAAAACCGTCCTCTCAGAATTTGTCTTCCAAGTGAAAGCAGCATGAGACAACAAAAGGTGTGTAGGAAACTATAGAGTCAGAGAGTCTGAATAAAGGCTTCCCTGCTTTAAGCAACCAAGAGAGGGTAGTCTATCTCCTGGGAAACAGGGAAAATAAAACTGCAAACAAGGGAAATCCAAAACAACCAACAAATCCCAGGACAAGACATAGGCTAAGAGTGACAGGGAAAACCCTCCACACATCATTCATCTCATGCAGACATTCCTGATCAGAGGCTAAAGCTCAAGAAAATATGTCTTGTCACCAGCTGGTTGCAAAGTCAAGAAACAGACATCTCAGGAAGTGAATCACAGAGTAAACATTTTAAATATTAAAGTGTACAGTGTAAAAGAAAATAATACAAGACAAAGAAACTGGAAATGGTGACCCATACAAAGGAAGAGGATTAAAATCCAGAAAATACCAATGAAGAATACAAGAATGTGGACATACTGAAAAAAGCCTTTAATAGAATAATCTTTAAAATACTCAAGGAGTTGAAGGAAAAGAGAGAAAGAATGAAAGGATATCAGGAAAACAATGAATGAGCAATATGACCATCTTAGTAAAGAGAGAAACTTTTAAAAGAATCCAAACAAAACTACTGGAGTTGAAGATCACAATTACTGAAAAGAAAAATTTCTGGGAGGGATTCAAGACAGATTGGAACTGGTAGAAGAAAGAATCAGTGAACTCAAATACAAAGCACTTGAAATGAATCAGGCTGAGGACCAGAAAGAAAAAATAATTATAAAAAGTGAAAATAGCCTAAGATATCTCTGAGATAACATGAAGTGTACCAATATACACATATGGGAGTCCCAGAAGGAGAAGAGAGAAAGAGTAGGAAGCAATATTCAAAGAAATAATGACAGAGAACTTCCAAACTTAGCAAATGATATAAATATGCACCTCTGTGAAGCCCAGAGAAAACCAAACTGGTTGAACTGAAGAAAAATACATCCTGTCACATACTGCTCACACTGTCAAATGCAGAGGACAAGGAGGGAGTTCTGAAAGCTGCTAGAGCAAAGCAACATGTTATGTAAATTGAGTCCCAATCAGATTGAATGCCAATTTCTCAACAGAGACCATGGAGGCAAGAATGCAGTGGGTGGAAATACTTAGAAGGCTGAAAGAAATTAAATACAAACCAATAATTTTATATCCAGTGAGACTCTTTCAAAAATGAGAGTGAAATTAAGACATTCCCGGATAAACAAAAGCTGAGGGAGTTCATCACTAGACCTGCCCTACAAGCAATAATACAGGGTGCTTCAGGCTGAAATAATAGGACAGTAGACAATGGTTCAAAGCAGCATAAAGAAATAAATACCTGTAGTAAAGTTAACCATTTCGGTAACTATAAATGTCAGCATTATTGTAGTGTATTGTTTGGCATGTAACTCCACTTCTTACTTGTAACAGGTGCTAAATGTAAATGCATAAAAAGGAAAGATAAATAAATGGTTTTGGACATACAATGTACAAAGATATAAATAGAAACATGTAAAAAAAGGTGGGGAGCAGAGTTGTATAAGAAATATCTGAATGTTTTTGAAGTTAAGTTGGTATCAAAGCAAATATAATTGTTATATATTTAGGATGTTCAGTTTTAACCCCATGGTAACCACAAGAAAAAATAGATGAAAAATATATTCAGAAAGAAAAAGGAAGGCACTTAATATGGTACAACATATAAAAGCAAATAAATATAAAAGTAGACATTAACAAAAGAATTGAGGGGCAAAAATGGTATAAGACATACAAAGGCTAAATAGAAAAATGACAGAAGAAAGCCCTTAGCAGTATTTACTTTAAATGTAAATGAGTTAAACGCTCCAGTCAAAAGGCAGAGACTGACAGAATGGATATAAAAGCATGACCCAACTATATGCTGTCTGCAAGTCTCACTTTAAATTCAAAGGTGCTGGTAGGTTGATAGTGAAGGGAAGAAAAAAATAGCATGGAAGTAGTAAGCAAAATAGCTGAGGTACCCAAATTAATATCAGATAAAATAGACTTTAAGTAAAAAACAGTTATGAAGGACAAAGATGAAAATTATATACAGATAAAGGGACAATTAAACAGGAAGATGTAACAATTATAAATATAAGTGCACCCAACAACAGAGCCCCAAAATATATGAAGCAAATACTGGCAGCTATGAAGGGACATTAATACATAACCCTCAGTAATGGATAGAACATCTTGTCAGAAGATAATAAGGAAGCATGAGTCATGAATGATACTATAATCCAATTAGACCTAATAGACACATATAGAACATTTCACCAATGAAAACAGAATACACATTATCCTCAAATGCACTTGGATCATTCTTCAGGATAGATATTTTGGTTCACAGTACAAGTCTCGATGAATTCAGAAATATTGAAACCATACTGTTCTGGTTTGCTAATGCTGCCATTATGCAAAACACCAGAAATGCATTGGCTTTTATAAAGGGGATTTATTAGGCTACAAATTTACAATTCTAAGGCCATAAAAGTGTCCAAACTAAGGCATCAACATGAGAATACCTTCACTGAGGAAAGGCCGATGACATCTGGAACACCTCTGTCAGCTGGGAAGGCATGTGGCTGGCATCTGCTGTTCCTTTGCTCCTGGGTTTCGTTTCAAGATGGGTTTCTCCAAAATGTCTCTGGGCTTTTGTCACTGTTAGCTTCTCTCAGATTTCTGCTTGGTTCTCCTGTGGTGTTTCTCTGTAAACATCTGAGAGTCCTCTCTTAGCTTCTCCAGGGCAAACTGTGGGCTTCATCTCATAGCTTAGCATCTCCAAACATCCTTCTGTCTGCATCTCCAAGTATCTCCAAGCACCAGCATCTGTGTTGGCTCTTGAGCTCTCTTAAGTACTCCAGTGAACTAATCAAGACCCACCCTGAATGAGCAGGGCCCACACATCCATGGAAATAACTTACTCAAAAGTCTTGCCCACAGTTGGGTGAGTAACATCCCCATGGGTGCACTCAATCAAAAGTTTCCACCCAACAAGGTTGGGTTAAAAGATCAGGGCTCTCCCCTCCCCAGCCCCAAGGATCTGGGGGAAGGTGTGGATGTGTTGGACATCCTCACCTGGACTGGTGTTGATGTTGTCACAAACATTGGGACTGGCAGTTTGATGTGCTGAGCCCTCGAGCATGGGACTTGCCCTTATGAAGCTCGTTACCACAAAGGAGAGGCTAAACTTGCATATAATTGTGCCTAAGAGTCTCCCCCTGAGTACCTCTTTGTTGCTCAGATGTGGCCCTCTCTCTCTCTAACTGAGCCATCTCGACAGGTGAACTTGCTGCCCTCCCCCCTACATGGGACACGACTCCCAGGGTTGTAAATCTCCCTGGCAATGCAAAATATGACTCCCAGGGATGAATGGACCTGGCATCATGGGACTGAGAGTATCTTCTTGACCAAAAGGGGGATGCAAAATGAGACGAAATAATTTCAGTGGCTGAGAGATTTCAAATGGAGTCGAGAGGTCACTCTGGTGGACATTCTTATGCACTATACAGGTAACACATCTTAGGTTTTAATATATTGGAACAGCTAGAAGTAAATACCTGAAACTACCAAACTCCAACCCAGCAGTCTGGACTCCTGAAGATGATTATATAATAATGTAGATTACAAGGGGTGACAGTGTGATTGTGAAGGCTTTGTGGATCACACCCCCTTTATCTAGTGTATGGATGAGTAGAAAAATGGGGATAAAAACTAAAGGGCAAATGGGGTGGGATGGGGGGGATGATTTGGGTGTTCTTTCTTCACTTTTATTTTTTATTCTTGTTCTGGTTCTTTCTGATGTAAGGAAAATGTTCAGGGATAGATTGTGGTGATGAATGCATAACTATGTTATCATACTGTGGACAGTGGATTGTATACCATGGATGATTGTATGGTGTGTGAATGTATTTCAATAAAACTGAATTTAATAAAAAAAAAAGAAAAAAAAATATCAGGGCTCTTCTGGGGTCCATAACAGTTTCAAACTGGCACACACACAATGTATATTTTCAACCATATGGAATGAAGCTAGAACTCAATATAGAGGAATGAATGGAAAATTCATAAATTTGTGGAAATTAAACAACATGCCATTAAACAACCAATGGGTTAAAGAAGAAATCAGAAGCAATATTAGAAAATATCTTGATGGAAATGAAAATGAAAATACAACATACCAAACTTATGGGAGGCAGCAATGGCTGTACTAAGGGGGACATTTATAAATCTAAATATTTACATTAAAAAAGAAGAAAGACTTCAAATCAAAACCCAACCTCAAAACTGGAAGAAGTAGAAAAATAAGAGCAAACTAAACCCAAAACAACCAGAAGGAAGGAAACAACAAAAATTAGAGTGGATAAATGAAAAGAGAAGAAAACAAACAAACAAACAAAAAAAAACAGCAGAGGAAATTAGCAAAAACAAAACTTGGTTCCTTGAAAAGATCATTAAAACCAACAAACCATTAGGTAGAATTACAAAAGAAAAAAAATGGAAAGGGTATAAATAACTAAAATCAGAAATGAAAAGAGGTACCTTACTACCAACCCCACTGAAATAAAAGGGACTACAAATGGATACAATTAACAACTGTATGCCAATAAATGAGATAACCTAGATGAAATGGACAAATTCTTGTAAACACACAAACTACCTAAATTTACTCAAGAAAAAATACAAGAACTCAACAAACCAATTTAAAGGAAAGAGATTGAAACAGTAATCCCCCCCCCCCCCCCCCCCCCGCCCAGAGAAAAGCCCAGGACCAGATGGCTTCACAGGGGAATTCTACAAAAACATTCCAAGAAGATTTTACACCAATTTTGCACAAACTCTTTCAAAAATTGAAGAAGAAGGAACACTCTCTAATTCATTCTACAAGACCATAATCACCTTTATACCAAAGCCAGATAAAGATATCCCAATAAAATGGGATTTTATACACCCAAGCCATGAACAATCACAAGAAGAAATCAGGAAAAATATCCATTCAAAATAGCAACTAAAAAATCAAAAGCTAGTTGCTATTGTAAATGGAATTTTTTCTTCATTTCCTCCTCAGATTGCTCGTTACCAAGTTGTAGAAACACCACTGATTTTTTTGTGTTGTTCTTGTACCCCACTACTTTGCTGAATTCATTTATTAGCTCTAGGAGCTTTGTTATAGTTTTTAGGACTTTCTTTATATAGGACAATGTCATCTGCAAGTAGTGAACATTTTACTTCTTCCTTTCCAATTTGTATGCTTTCTATTCCTTTTCTTTGCCTAACTGCTCTGTCTCTAGAATTTACAGCAAAATGTTGAATAACAGTGACAGTAGACATCCTTGTCTTGTTCCAGATATTTGAGGGAAAGCTTTCACTCTTTCACCATAGAGTATGATATCAGCTGACAGTTTTTCATATGTGTTCTTTATCATGTTGAGGAAGTTTCCCTCTGTTCCTATCTTTCAAAATGTTTTTATCTTAAAGGATGCCGGATTTTATCAAATGCCTTTTCTGCATCAATTGCAATGATCATGCATTTTTACACCTTCATTTGGTTAATGTGTTGTATTATATTAATTGATTTTCTTATGTTGAACCACCCTTACATACATGGGATAAATCTCAGTTGATCATGGTGTATAATTCTTTTAATGAGTGGTTGAATTTGATTTGAAAGTATCTTGTCAAGGATTTTTGCATCTATATTTGTAAGAGACATTGGTCTGTAATTTTCTTTTCTTGTAGTATCTTTCTCTGTCCTTGGTACTAGGGTGATGTTGGTCTCATAGAATGGGTTGGTTAGTGTTCCCTCTTCAATATTTTGGAAAAGTTTGAGCAGAATTGTTATTAATTCTTCTTGGAATGTTTTGTAGATACTTGCACACTGATCTTCATGGTGGCATTATTCACAATTGCCAAAAGGTGTAAGCCAGTCAACTGTCCACCAATGGAAGAATGGATAATTAAAATGTGGACTATACTTACAGTGGAATATTATTCAGCTGTAAAAATGGAATGGAGTCCTGATAACATGCGACAACATGAACTTTTAGATATCATGTTGAGTGAAGTAAGATAGACACAAAAGGACAAATATTGTATGATCTCACTGATTTGAAGCAATTAAAATAAGCAGATTCATAGAATCAGAATCTGGAATATAGTTTACCAGGGGTTGGGGTGGAGATAGGGAATGGTAAGTTAATGCTTAAAAATTACAGGGTTCCTAGTTGGAATGATAGAAATGTTTAAGTTATGGATCATGTTTATGGTGTCACAACACTGTGAATGCAATTAACAGCACTGAAATATATATCTGAATATGATTAAAAGGCTAAATGTTAGATTATATATATGATATCAGAATAAAAATTTTAAAGAATCCATGGAACTTCACTACACAAAAGGAAAACATGTTAAACCATGGATTTTAATTAATAGTACACTTATAAAAATGTGCTATCATGAATTGTAACAAATGTTCCACACTAATGCAAAGTGTTGGTGGTTGGGTCATGTATGGGAATCCTTTGTTTTGTGCATAATTATTCTGTAAATCCACAACTTCTCTAATAAAGAAAAAAAATGGAACAAAATGAATACCTAATGCCTTGTAATCTGCACCCAGATTTTCACGACTATTATTAGTTCTTAAACACTCTACATTAAGCAATATACATCCAAATGGTAGGAGGCCTGCTCTCTTTCTCATCCTAAAGCCACCTCTACCTTTTTTCTTGCTTTGTTTTCTGACTGTAAAACAATTATGTCAAAACTAGTTTAAAATTGGTCTCTATCCATGGGTCTCACACCCACCCTCCCATCCACCCTGATGTGAAAGTGAGTAACAAGTGCACAGAAGGAAGGAGGAGAGGGTGCTTCCTAGAAAGTAGTCAAAAGACAGCCAGTTGAACTGCTAAGTTACTCTATTTTTAAGGTGATGTGATGATTACCTTAAAATCACATGGCATATTTCTGAGTCCATTCCCGAGCTATTCTGTCATACTTCCTACTATCCTTTTTGTAGATCTTAGCAATTTTGGGCACCAAAGGGTCAACTGGGTTGGGGTCGCATAGCATGGAGCAGATGGATAACAGCACCTTGGAAAGGGTCAGGGCTAGCAACCACTCAGACAGAAGGATGTCCAAGCAGATGCTTCCGTTTTTGTTAATGATCGGAGAGTAAATTCTGGTGATGAAGGCGACCTTGGGAGGTTTGAAGGGGTAATCCGCAGGAAATTGGATCGATAGGAAGAAGACCCCCTCCCTGGTAGGGGCTGTCTTTCGGTCCCATTATGGTCTGCTGCCAGTGGAACATGTCCCCCACAGGACCTGCGGAGCACTGGTGGGGTGGGGGAGAGGCGGGTGGACAAGCTCCTTGTGGATGTATCTTAACGCCATCGTCTGGAACAGGCGGAGGCCAATCCTTGGCGCAGAGTATGGTACCAGGTAGAGGGCGGCGGCGGCGATCCCAGGGTGGGAGGAGTGGCGACCAGCGGAGTCGGCAGATAGGTCGGCTAGGGGCCAGCAGTGGGGTAGAGGGGGGCGTCGGGGGAGGCGGAGGGTTGCGGAGAGGGGCACCGGGGAGGTGGGAAGCGGGCGCTTGCCGGGACCTGATGGAATGGACGCCTGTGGCTCTCGGCCACCCCCGCCCCCGCCACCGCGCTGCCTGGAGACTCCGCTGCCTAGAGGCCAGCGCTGCCGGGAGACACCGCTACCCGGAGACACTGCTGCCCCTGTTCCGGGCCTCCTGCCCCTGCCGCCTGCCCCTGCGGTCCACATTGGGGCCCAGAGGACGCGCGGGGATCCTCTCTGTGAGGGCACAGTGACCGAGCTGAAGTCGCGGATAGGACGCGGCGCTGTCGAAGGCGCCTTGCCCTCAGGCAGGACCCAGGCCGAGGGTCCCTTTCAGTCGCACGCACCATTGGTTACCCCAATAAATAAGATCAGTCCAACCAATTCACCTCTACGCCTCACCCAGATCCCAGATTTCCCTTCCGTTAACATTTTACCCCGTTGGCTTTAGGCTTCATCCCAATTCTCTCTCTCTCCTCGACTCCCCCTCCCTCCCTCCCTCTCCTCTTCATCTATCTATATACCTGTTTTTGTTCTTGAAACTTTTGAGAGTAAGTAACATACATCATGGCCCTTTACTCCCAGACATTCTTCAGTATAACAAGCTTTAGTAAATTTAACATGGATAAAATGATTTTATAACTTTAAAAAATAAAATTTTATAACTTTTTCTAAATTTATTTTTTATGGAGAATTAAAGCCTTCAAAACTTCAATTCGAAGCTAAACACACTTCAGTCTTTGAAGAACTCCTGACAGGAAAAGAAAGAAAGGAGGGAGGAAGGGAAGAAGGAAGGAAGGAAGGAAGGAAGGGAGGGAGAGAGGGAGGGAGGGACGGAGGGATGGATCCAGGGAGGGAGAGAAGGAGGAAGGGAAAGAGACCAGTAGTACATCTGGTATATATAAGCAGTTTAGTTATTGTACTTTACAAAAACAATCATTTTTGTAAGTATTGGTTCCAATTACAAGCATAATTGCAGAAAAATAGGTCATTTGTGAGGATTTCCAATACAACTAATTCACATTAAACCTTCTTCACTTGCTTATATGTACGGAATAGTAAAGCTAAAAAAGTACCATCAAAATAAGTTGGTCCATTAGCCATATCAATTCTGATCAATAAATTAAGCAAAAATTTAGTAAAGAGTTCTTAAATTTTAAAAAAAATCATGTTATGTGAGATGGGCACAGTTTCACTTATGATATATTGGATATTCTTCACTTATGGAAATTTCCAGCTGCATAACCAATTATCTAAAATACATATTCAGCCAATTTAGGAAGGCAGGATAACAATCATTTACTTTGAAAAGGGAGCATGTAGATGGCTGAATGGATATTCTAATAGCTAAAATGTCTTATTCATTGAAAGGAAATTTTCCAAATCTCTTATGCTTTATGGTACCAAGGAAGGACATGGTTTCTTCTGTTTTCCTTAGTGTGATGAATAGTAAATAAAAAATCCTCATTTTAAAAAACATGATATTTTATAAGAAAATTGGAAAAGAAAACCAGGCTTGTTATTTATGTAGGAAGCATAAATGTTATAAGATTTTGAGGTGAGCTTCCAAAGTTCTCTTTTTTTTTCCCAAGGGGATGAAACTTGAAAATTCTTTTGCAAGGCCAGGTGCCATTAACACCAACCTTTTTTATTATGCTGGACATTAGGTTCATATAATCAAGCATATGTACATACTGTACAGTAAGAAAGGGTGGTCATGATCCCCACATTTGTTCAGTGACCAGATCCTGTGGAATCTTCCTCTTAAAAGCTTTAACACCTACCTGCGCTTCATCCCCAGTATGTCTGCCTTAATTCAGTATGTGATCATTTTTCAAAACAGTGAAATAATAGATTTTAAATTGCTGTCTGTACTGCCAGTCTTGTCACCCTCAAATCCATCCTCAACAATGCCCTTAGAATAATCTCCCAAAAGCATAAATCATTTCTTACCCTAGTCCCTTATTTACAAATTTTCAATAGCTCTCTGTCACCTGAAGAGTGAATTCTAAATTTCTGGGCTGCCTTGTTCAAATGTCCCCAGGGAGAATTAAACTTCACTGTCTTATGCTACAACAGAATCTTTTATGTGCCTCTAATACCACATGTATTACACTGCATTGCCATTGTCTCTTTAAATGTTTATCCCCTTAACCAGTCTGCTAGCTCCTTGAGGAGAGGATTGACCTTGATTATTTTTGCCCTCTTACTGCCTAGTATATAGTAGGTACTCAATATTTTCTTGATGAGTATGTGCATTCATTAAATGATGAATAAGATAATATATGCAAAGTGATTGATACATAGGGGTTACAATTTTCATTTGCCCACCTAACCTAAAATTTAGGTCGGAAGCAATACACAGATACTATATCACAATAAAAAAGCAATATAGTGGGCATACATTGTGATATTCTTCATTTGACAAGCCCTTACTGACATTTCAAAGCCATTTTAACTTTTTTTCTGGCATAATGTAATTCTTCTCTTGGAGTTTAACTGTAAAGGCATATTGCTTTCTTCGGCTAATGTCACTATTACACATCCATTACAGATAATGAACTGTCAAAATTTTAGGAATAAAAATGATACAAGCATTCTTTCAATGTGGTAGCCTACTGAAACACACACTTTCTCAGACAGTCTTATTTCATTGTCCAAGGCAAATGCTGTTAAGACAAAGCCAGCTCTACATTATCTCCTTCACAGTTAATGCTGATCACAGGTCATTCATAACTTTATTGTTCAGCTTAAAAATGTGTGGAATGGAATAGATTAATATATATCAACTATTTTTCATCTTCCATCAATCTGTCTAGCCCATGTTCTATTTAGTTATCTAAGAAAAAGCACAGCTCAGCAATTAATTCTTTGATTTCTTGTTACTGGTTTCTCTCCCCTCATCAGGAGTTGACACAATTATGGAGTTTGCTTTGGTCTCCATCACAAGAGTCTTTAAAATCAGTATCAGTTTAGTGAGGTTGTTATATCTAAAGCAGTGGTTCTCAAACTTGAGCTTGCCTCAGAATCACCCTGGAGGGCTTTTTAAAAACACAGATTACTTGGCCACATCCCAGAGTTTATCATTTAGTGGGGTGAGGCCCCAGAATTTAATTCTAACACATTCCAGATGATGCTAATGCTGCTCTCCTAAGGATTGCACATTGAGAAACCTTAGCCTAAACTAAAGGAATGCAATTGCCAGCATAGGTCAGATCCTTGCTTTCAGAAAGTAACTCTTAGATATTCATCCACATGGTATGTGAAGCATCATATGTTAATGATGTATCAATCACTCAATTATTCAGTGAAGTGTTCAGTCAATGCTGTTACCATGTGCTCTGTACTATTCTAGTTATCTAGTTATCATGGGATATTAAGAAAAAGATAACCAGTTCCTTTTTTAACAGATATTATATTCTTCTTGGAAAGACAATACTAATTAAATAATCAATTAATAGTACAAGATAGCATATGATCAAATATTATTGTCATCCAGAAAAACAAGAGATATAGGGGTCTGGAGAAGGGTGAGAAAATTAGTTAGGCTTGGTTCTTCATGGCTTCTTGAAGAACGGGATTTGAAATAAGCTTTAAGGATTAGACAGACAACTTGGATGGGTCTGAAGAGGGAGGGAGTAGATTCTGGACTAATCCAACAACAAGAGGAAAAGTGCTTCAATAAAAATGACAGAAGAGTAACATGACAGAAGTGTTGTTTAAGGAATATTAGTCTGGTAGGCAAGTAGTGGGAATTGCAAGATAAAACTAAGAATGTTTAAAAGTCTGAAACATAGTTGATTTGAAATTTTTGAGAACTTGATATTTTTCAGGACTGTTGCAGAGCCTGTTTTCCATCCATTTAGAAAAAAATAGATTTATTGAAGTATAATTGATATATAATCAACTGCACTTGCTTTGAGTGCCCAATATGAAAAATTTTCAGTTATGTACACAACCATGGCATTATCATGAAATTAAGATAATGAACATATCCATGTCTCCCAAAAGTTTTCTTGGGTCCCTCCTGTTCATTGTCCCACAGTTGACAACTAGGTCACTTTCTGTCACAAAAGATTAATTGACTTTTCTAGAATTTTATATAAATAGAATCATGTAATATGTGGTCTTTTGTGTCTGGCTTCTTTCATTTAGTATAATTATTTTGAATTTCATATATATTGTTGCCTGCACCAATAGTTCAACCCTCCTTATTGCTGAGTAGAATTCCATTTTATGGACATACCAGATTTTGTTTACACATTCACCTGTTGATAGACATTTTTTTTGCTTCCAGTTTGAGGTATTATGAATAAAGCTATTGTTGACATTTGTATACAAGTCTTTGTGTAGTCATATGCTTTTACTTCTTTTGAGCAAATATCCAGGGATAGAATGGCTGGATCATATGTTAAGTGTATTTTTAACTTTATAAGAAATTGTCAAACTGCTTTCCAAAGTAGTTGTACCATTTACATTCACACCAATAATATATGAGAGTTCCTGTTGCTATGTACTCTCAATGCCACTTGGTATTGTCACTATTTTTGTTTATTTTAGCCATTCTAGTAGATGTGTAGTGGTATCACATTGTGGCATTAAATTGCATTTTTCTAATGACTAATGATGCTGAATATTTTTTCACGTTTATATATCTTCTGAGGTGATGTGTCTTCAAATCATTTGCCCATTTTTATTTTCTAATTATTGAGATTTGAAAGTTCTTCATATATTCTGGATACAAGTCTGTTATTAGATATATGACTTGCAAATATTTTTCCCTCCTCTGTTGCTTGCTTTTCATTACCTTAACATTGTCTTACAAAGAACAGTAGTTTTTAATTTTGATGAAGTCCAATTTAACAGAATTTTTGTTCATAGATGATACATTGGTGCCATATTTCAGAAATCTTTTTTAATCCAAGATCACAAAGAGTTGTTACTATATATTCTTTTAGTATTTTTATATTTTTGGGTATCACATTTAGGTCTATGATCCATTTTGGTATGACATATAGACCAAAATTTCTGTGGGGTTTTTTTGTTTTATTTTGTTTTTGCAAATAGATATCAAATTGATTCCATCACTATTTGTTGAAGATTGTTCTTTCTCCACTGAATTGCTTTTGCACCTTTGTCAAAAATCAGTTGCCCATATATGTGTATATGTATTTCTGTACCTTACATTCTGTTCTACTTATCTATTTGTTTATCTTTGTGTCAATACAACACAGTCTTGATTCATAGACGTTTTAGCTCCAAAATATGTTTTGGAATAAGGTTTTGGTAGTCCTCCAACTTTAATTTTCTTTTTCAAAATTTTTTTTGGTTATTCTCAGTTTTTTCATTTCCATATGAATTTTAAAACCATCTACTAATTTCTATGTAAAATCCTGTTTAGATTTGACTGAAATTGTGGTGAAATCTATAGATCAATTTGTAGAGGTTTGTCATCTTAAAAATACTGAGTCTTCTGACCCATGAACATGGTATTTTTTTAAATTTATTAACCTTTTCTTTAAAATTGCTCAGAAATATTTTATGGTTTTCAGTACACAGGTCCTGCATATTTTTGTCATATTAATCCTTAAGTAGTTTTGATGTTATTTTAAACAGATTTATAAATTCCAATTTCTGATTATTTGATGCTAGAGTAGAGCTATAGAAATGATTTATGTGTATTGATCTTGTATCTAAAACCTTGCTAAATTCACTTATTAGTTCTAGTAGCTTTAACATGCATTTGAATAGATTTCCTACTTAGACTATCATGTCATCTGCAAATAAAGACAGTTTTACTACTTCCTTTCCAATCTGGATGCATTTTATTTCTTTTTCATGCCTGAGATTGCACTGGATAGACCCTCTAATACAATATGGAATAGAAGTGATGAGTGTGGAAATTTGTGCCATTTTCCAGAACTTAAGAGGAAAAAGAATTCAGTATTTCACCATTAAGTTGGATATTAGCTGTACTATTTTTATAGGTGTCTTTTATCAGTATTGAGAAGTTCCCTTCTATTCCTTATTTGCTGAGATTTTCTATCAGGAATACATTTTGTTAACTTTTTTCTGTGTTTATTGATATGATCATATGGTTTTTCATTTTTAGTTTGTTAACATGATGATGTACATTGATTGGTTCTCAAATGTTAATCCAACCTTGCATTCCTGGGATAAAACACATATGGTTTTTCATTTTTAGTTTGTTAACATGATGATGTACATTGATTGGTTCTCAAATGTTAATCCAACCTTGCATTCCTGGGATAAAACCCATATGGTCATGATGCATTGTTTTTGAAATAGATTCTTGGATTCACTTTGAGAATTTTGGCATCTCTGTCCATGAGGGATATTGGTCTGTTTCTTTTCTTTTTGGATAGTGTCTTTGTATGGTTTTGGTAGCAAGATAATGCTGCCCTCATACAAATTCCTGGAAGAGTTTGTGTAGAATCAATAATATTTTTTCTTTAAATGTTTGGTAGAAGTCATAAGTGTAGCCATCTGTGCCAGTTTGGATATATTATGTTCCCTCAAAAGCTGTATTCTTTAATGCAATCTTGTGGGGGCAGATGTATTAGTGTTGATTAGGTTGGAATCTTTTGATTGAGTGATTCCATGGAGATGTGACTCAATCAACCTTGGGTGAAAAAATTTGATTAAATTATTTCCATGGAGATATGGACCCCACCTATTCAGGGTGGGTCTTGATTTAATCACTGGTGTCCTATAAAAGAGCTCAGACAGAAGGAGCATGGTGCTGCAGCCAAGAAAAGTATTTTGAAGATGACCATTGAAAGCAGACTTTTGCAGCTCCAGAGTATGCCTGGGAGAAACTAAGAGATTACGCCAGACACCTAGAAAGAAACATCCTGGGAGAAAGACATTCTGAAACACAACATGGGAGCAAAGGAAGAAGATGCCAGCCAAATGCCTTCCCAGACATGGAGGTGTTCCAGACACCATTGGCCATTCTTCTGTGAAGGTACCCTATTGTTGATGACTTAGCTTGGACACTTTTTATGGCCTTAAGACTGTAACTTTGTAACCAAATAAAACCCCTTTATAAAGCCAATCCATTTCTTGTATTTTGCATAATGGCAGCATTAGCAAACCAGAACAAGAGGTAAAATCAATAAAATAGAAATCCAAACCAAGCAGAACACATAAAGAAAGTCAATGAAATCAAAATCTGGTTTTAGAGAAGATTAATAAAATTTTCACACCACTAGTTTAAATAATCAAGAAAAGCACAGTAATGGCACAAACTACCAATATTAGAAATGAGAATCACTAGAGATTCTAAAGATATTAAAGGCATAATAATGGAATGTCTTTGAACAATTTCATGCCAATAAATTTGAAAATTTGTATAAAATGGAAAACTTTCTTGGATGACACAAACTATCAAAGATCACCCAAGAAGAGAGATAACCTGAATAACACTATAGCTACTAAAGAAATTGAATTTGTAGTTAAAAAACCTTACCATAAATAAAACTTCAGGTATAGATGGTGTTCTGGTTTGCTAATGCTTCCATTATGCAAAATTCCAGAAAAGGGATGCTTTTATAAAGGGGATTTATTAAGTTACCAATTTCCAGTTCTGATGCCATAAAAAAGTGTCCCAATCTAAGGGATCAACAAGATGATATCTTCATTGAAGAATGGCCAATGGTATCTGGAACACCTCTGGCAGCTGGGAAGGCACTTAGCTGGTGCTGCTTTTCCTTTGCTCCCAGGATGCATATCAAAATGTCTTTCTCCAAAATGTCTCTGGGTCTTTTTTAGCTTCTTCAGCTCCTGGGCATCTAAGCATCAGTGTCCTTTCTTAGTTTCTCTGGAACAAATGCTGGGCTAGCATCTCCAAACATCTCTAAGCATCTCCAAGTGTCAGCATCAGTGTCAGCTCTTAGCTTCTCTCCAAAATGTCCCTCTCAGCTGTTCTGAGCTCCTTCTGTTTGTGAGCTCTTTTATAGGACTCCGATGATGAAATCAAGACCCACCCTGTTTGGGCAGGGTTCATATCTCCATGGAAATAATTTAATCAAATGGTGTTTTGGGGTACATAATGCATGAAACCAGCACTCCTCTGATTTTTAGTTCTTCTTTTCTGCTTAATTTAGGTTTTCCTTTGATCTTGTTCTTATAGATTTTTTTAGTAGTGGGAGCTAGGTAATCGATTTGAGACTGGTCTTCTTTTAAAATACAGCATTGATATAAGGCAGTCTTCCTGCCATGCAAGAGCTTAAAGTCTATCTTGGGCTAAGAGACTCACAGATACCCATATCTGAGCATTGAAAGAGAAGTGGGCTTTTTCTGGGTCTTCTGTGACCAGGTATGCATTGTACCCCAGTCTAGAATGGATGGAACAGCTGAGACTGTGGTGAAAAATTGTAAAATTTCCTGGCTAGGGGGATGGCACCCTTGCCCCATCTCAGGCATGGCAGACTGTTTTGGAGCTGGTTCCCTGAGGGGAAAAAAGAAATAATCTGTGCTGGAAGCAAGGAGGGGGTTGATATGGCCTCAATTGCAGAATTAATTTAAAAACTCAGACTAATGTGTAAGAGTTCCAAGCACAGATAAACCAAGATCAGGCACAAAAGAAATTGGGAGCAATCAGTCCAGCAGAGAGGAGGCAGGGCTAACAACAGAAGAAAAAGACTTATGGAGTTGGAGATGTTCAGAATGCTGGAAAAGAGCTGGGCTCCAAGAAAAAGGTAAACATAGAAACAGGTACCAGCTTCCATCAGCAAACCCAGGGAGCTGGGGTCTGGCTCTGAAAAGGGGATTTTTCTTCTTTTATTGTTCTCTGACACTTTACCTTTTTGCTTTTCAATAGCCCTTCGGAGCTCCTGTTTCAGTGCTGCCCCAGGCAAGGGCAGAATTAAAGTTGTCTAAGAGATAATAGCATAAAGGGAATATCTTTAAATAGTCTATATTGGGACTGACAAAATATGGGGGATTTGTCTTTTCTCTTTTCTTTTTTATTGAAATAACTATTCTAAATAACTCAATACAGAAAACTTCTGGATCCAGGCAATGGTGGAGCTAAGATAGATCTGAGAGACAAAGCAATGAACCTAGTGGGGGAGAAAATTCCTAAAGAGTATAAGTTCCCCAAGAAAAGGGTGGCATGGCCCAGCTCAATTGGCAGCCCTCCTTCAAAGAACTCAGACACCAGGGGCTGGAAAACAGAAATATGCTTGAGTTATCCACATCCCTGGCAGGGACAAGACCTGCAGAGAATTAAAGTCACTTGTGGCACTTCTTTACACTGGTGGGGAGCTGTTGGATGACATGTGCCACATACTGGACAAGATAGGAAAAGAACAAAGTCTAGAGGCTTCATAGTAGGGTCTGACAATCTTCAGGGTCTCATTCTCTGGGAAACCTCATACCCTCCTCCTGAGAACTGGGCCTCTCTGGACTGGGAAAATCTGATAGGGGTTAACCATATCTGGGGAGACACTCTCACAAAAAGGTTACATAGCAGAAGGATGAGAACCAGCAAAACAAGAAGTGAAAAATTCTGAACAACTAAACAGAAGCTATGGTAAAGTTCTAGAATAAGTTGAACTGAATGCCAAAAAATGGACAGAGAAAAAAGCCAACCAACTAGAAAACTCTAGGTAAAAGAGTGAAAACAAACTCCAGAATAAGCTAGTTAAGAAAATAAGATGCCCAGAGAGCTAAAAATCATAGCCATACTAGGAAAAATGAAAATATGGACCACCCAAAGGAACAAACTAACAGTTCAACTGAGAGACAGGGACTGAAAAAACTAATTGAAGATGTTCAAGCACATCTCATAAACCAAATCAATGAGTTGAAGGAAAATGTGGCAAAAGAGATGGAGAATATAAAGAAGATGGTGAATGACCATAAAGAAGAATTTGGAAGTGTGAAAAACAAGTGACAGAACTTATGGGAATAAAAGACACAACAGAAGAGATGAAAAACACAATGGAGACATATGATAGTAGATTTGAACAGGCAGAAGAAAAGATCAGTGAACTGGAAGACAGAACATTTGAAATCATACACACAAAAGAACAAAGGGGGAAAGAATGGAAAAATACAAGCATGGTCTTAGGGAGCTGAATGACAACATGAAGCATATGAATATACATGTTATGGGTGTCCCAGAAGGAGAAGACAAGGGAAAACAAGCAGAAAGAGTAATAGAAGAAATAATCACTGAAAATTTCCCAACTCTTATAAAAGATATAAAATTACAGATTCCAGAAGTACAGTGTAACCAAAAGAGAATAGATCCCAATAGACCTATTACAAGACATTTATTGATCAGATTGTCCATCATCAAAGACACAGAGAGAATTCTGAAAGCAGCAAGAGAAAAGTGATAGATCACATACAAGTGAAGCTTGATAAGACTATGTACAGATTTCTCCAAGAAACCATGGAAGTGAGAATGTGGTGGTATGATATATTAAGACACTGAAAGAAAACTGCCAACCAAGAAATCTATATCCAGCAAAGCTGCCCTTCAAAAATGAGGGAGAGATTAAAATATTTTCAGAAAAACATACACTGAGAGAGTTTATGAATAAGTGGCCAGCACTACAAGAAATATTAAAGGGAGTGCTACAGGAAAAGAAAAGACAGGAGAGATCTGGAGAAGAGTGTAGAATGGAAGACTATCAGGAAGGGTGAAATGAGAGAGAGGGAAAAAATAGTATATGACATAAAGAATCCAAAAGACAAAGTGGTAGAAGTATGTACTGTCCTTATAGTAATAAAATTAAATATGAATGGATTATATTCCCCAATAAAAAAAAAACATAGACTGGAAAATGGATTAGAAAACAAGACCCATCTATATGCTGTATACAAGAAACTCACTTTAGAAATAAGGACAAAAATAGGCTGAAAGTGAAAGATTAGAGAAAGATATTCCATGGAAACAGCAACCAGAAAAAAGCAAGAGTGGCTATACAAATATCAGGCAAATTAGACTTCTAAAGTAAAATAATTAAAAGATACAAAGAAGGACACTATATATTAATAAAAGAGTCAATTAATCAAGAAAACATAGCAATCATAAATATTTAGGTACCAAACCAGAGTGCCCCAAAATACATGAGGCAAACACTGACAACACTGAACAGAGAAGTAGATACCTCTACAATAATAGTTGGCGATTTTAGTAAACCACTCTCATCAATGGTTAGAACATCTAGAAATAGAGTCAATAAGGAAACAAAGATGTTGAATTGTACAATAAATGAGCTAGACTTGACAGACATTTATAGAACACTACACCCCACAAAAGAAGTATACACAGTTTTTTTCAAGTGCTCATGGAACATTCTCTATTAAAGACCACATGTTGGGTCACCAAGCAAGTCTGAAGTAATAAAAAGTATTGATATTATACAAAAAAGTTTCTTGGATCATAATAGAATGAAGTTGGAGATCAATAACAAGCAGAAGTTCACAAAATTCACAAATACATGGTGGCTAAATGACACACTCTTAGAAAACCAGTGGGTAAAGGAAGAAATTACAAGAGAAATTAATAAATACCTTGAGGTAAATGACAATGAGAACCAACATATCAAAACTTATGGGATGCAGCAGTGCTGAGAGGGAAATTTTTTGCCCTAAATGCCTATATTAAAAGAGAAGAGAAAGCAAAAATCTAGGAATTAACTGTTCACCTGGAGGAACTAGAGAAAGAACAGCAAACTAACCCCAAAGCAAAAAGTAGGAAAGAAAAAACAGAGATTAGAGCAGAACTAAATGAAATTAAGAACAGGAATATAATAGAGAGAATCAAAAAAAAAAGAAGTTGGTTCTTTGAGAAAATCAATAAAATTGATAGACCCTTACCTAGGCTAATAGAAAAAAAGAGAGTGGATGCAAATAAATACAATCAGGTATGGGAAAGGGAACATAATTACTGACTCCACAGAAATAAAGGAGATAATGAGAAGATACTATGAATAACTACATGCTAATAAACCAGATAACTTAGATGAAATGGGCAACTTCTTAGAAAAGCATGAACACAAACATTGACTTGGGAAGAAATAGATGACCCCACCAAAGCAATCACAAGTAAAGAGACTGAGTCATTCATCAAAAATCTCCCAAAAAAGAAAACTGCAGGATTCACATGTGAATTCTACCAAGTATTCAAGTAAGAATTAGTACCAATCCTGCTCAAACTCTTCAAAAACATTGAAGAGGATGGAAAACTACATAACTCATTCTATGAAGCCAACATCACCCTAATAACAGTCAGAAAAGATACTACCTAAAAAGAAAATTATAGAGCAATCTCTTTCATAAATATAAATGACAAAATCCTCAACAAAATACTCACAAATTGAATCCAGCAGCACAATAAAAGAATTATACACCATGACCAGGTGAGATTTATTCGTTATGCAAGGCTGGTTCAACAGAAGAAAATGAATTCATGTAATACACCACATCAATAAATCAAAGCAGAAGAACCACATGATCATCTTGATCAATGCAAAAAGGATTTTACAAAATTCAACATCTTTTCTTGAGAAAAACACTTAAAAGAATAGGAATAGAAGGGAGCTTTCTCAATATGATAAAGGCAATATATGAAAACCCCACAGCTAACATCATACTCAATGGGGAAAAACTTAAAGCTTTCTGTCTAAGATCAGGGACAAGACAGGGATGCACACTGCCACCATTGTTGTTCAACATTTTGTTGGAAGTTCTAGCTAGAGAAATTAGGCAAGGAAAAGAAAGACAAAGCAACCAAGTTGGAGAGGATGAAGTAAAACTTCCACTGTTTGCAGATGACATGATCTTATATGTAGAAAATCCAGAAAAATCTACAGCAAAGCTACTAGAGCTAATCAATGAATATAGCAAAGTGGCAGGCTACAAGATCAACACACAAAAATCAGTAGTGTGCCTATACTAATTAATGAGCAAAAGGAGGAGGAAATCAAGAAAAAAAATTCCATTTACAATAGTGTTCTGGTATATTAATGCTGCCATTTTGCAAAACACCAGAAATGGATTGGCGTTTATAAAACGGGGTTTATTTGGTTACAAAGGTACAGTCTTAAGGCCATAAAGTGTCAAAGGTAAGGCATCAACAACAGGGTGTCTTCACTGGAGGATGGCTGATGGCATTCAAAACCTCTGTTAGCTGGGAAGGCATGTGGCAGGTGTCTGCTTGCTCCCAGGTTTCATTTCAAAATGGCATTCTCCAAAATGTCAGCGTCAGCTTCCAATGGCTGTCTTCAAAATGTGTCTCTCAACGGCAGCTAGCTGTGTGCTCCTTCTTCTGAGCTTTTATAGGGATCCAGAGAACTAGTCAAGGCCCATGCTGAATGGGTGGGGCCACACCTCCATGGAAATGATCTAATCAGTGTCATCACCTACTATTGGGTGGGTCACATCTCCATGGAAACAACCTAATCCAAAGGTTCCAACTAATCAGCACTATTACATCTATCCCACAAGTTTGCATCAAAGAACATGGCCTTTTCTTAGGAACACAATATATAAAAACTGGTTGAGCATTGTCCTGGTCTTGTGCTGTTCATGGCCTTGGAATTTCCTCTAGTTACAGGAATATGATTGTCCTCTCTACTTCCAATGATACAGATATTGCCTCAACTCCTGGCTGCTCTATTCTATATCCTAAAGCTGGTAATCCTTTGCACCAGGCCAATTTGACTTAATTGTCTCTTACTTTGCTTTAGCTGGGGGCAAGCTGCTGCTGCCTGCAAGGGAAGTTCTGGGAGGGTGAGCCAGAGATGAAGGTCCAATCTCATTCATTCAGGCTGCCACTGGGATAGATTGGTACTGACATACAACTATCTCACTATGTGCATAAGGGTTAGTCTTCTCCCAATGGAACAGGGCCAGTGACCTATCATGGAGGAAGGCTGCCTTCACCCCCTACCAGGGGATTGTTAGGGTTAGGATGGGGGTGGGGGAGGAGACAGCAAGATCTCCCTGAACTTCTATCATTTTTAAAACATTTTTATTGTGAAATATAACATATATTCAGAAAAGTGATAATTTACAATATAACAAGAAGTTAGGAAATTACAAAGAATGTTACGGGTTACAGTTCCACAATTTCAGTTATTTCCTTCTAGCTATTCTAATATCATAGCATCTAAAAATATTTATATGCAGATTCAGTATTCATAATCCTTTGTTAAATCCTATCTTGTATGTTGCTACCCCTCCCTCTCATTTAATCACTTTCTCATTCTTAAGGGATATCTGGGCAGTGACCACCTGTTCCAGTTTGTTAAAGCTGCCATTATCCAGAATACCAGAAATGGTTAGACTTTTATAAAAGGGGTCTATTAGGTTAAACATTTACATGTCTAAGGCTGGAAAAGTTTCCAAACTAAAGCATCAACATGAGGATACCTTCACTGAAGAAAGGCTGATGGTGTCCAGAACTCCTCTGTCAGCTGGGAAGGCAAGTTGCTGATGTCTGCTGTTCCTTTGTTCTCATGTTGCATTTCAAAATGGATTTCTCCAAAATGTCTCTGGGTTTCTGTCTCTCTTAGCTTCTTTCAGCTATCAACTTAGTTTTACTGGGGTGTTTCTCTCTAAGTATCTGGGAGTCCTCTCTTAGCTTATCTGGGGAAAACTCTAGGCTTCATCTCTTTGCTTAGCATCTCCAAATGTCCTTCTGTCTGCATCTAGCAATGTCTCCAAACATCTGGGTCTATGTCAGCTCTAAGGTTTTTCCAAGGGGAAAACTCTGGATTACATATCTTAGCTTCTCTCCAAAATGTATCTCTCAGCTTCTCTTGAAGGACTCCAGTGATCTAATTCAGACCCACCCTGAATGGGAGGGATAACATCTCCATGGAAATAATTTTAATCAGTGGTCTCAGCCAGAGTTGGGTAAGTCACATCTCCATGGAAGTACTCAATAAAAATTTTCCACCCAAAAAGATTGGACTAAAAGATCATAGGTCTTCTAGAGTTCCATAAGAGTTTCAAACCAGCACACCATCCTAACTTATTCATATTGAAAAGGGGTGTCAGTATTATGGGGAAGGGGGCTGCATCTGTTAATGTTCTTGAAGAAGCTGATGCATCTGGGTTTTGGAATTTATCTGGCATAGGACCATTCTGGAGGATTTAATTTTCTGAAAAATAAACTTAGTGAGTGAAATTTTATAGAATCTTAGATAGGGCCCTAGGTATTTCAGGACTATTGTTGATTAGAGCTTGGTATACTGTGGCCATTTGAAATATCTAGCTGGAGCTTGTGTAAGAATAACCTCCAGGATAGTATCTCGACTTGACATGATATCTCCTAGCCATTGTAATTTTATTTTGTTACCTTTCTCTTCCCTCTTTTGGTCAAGAAGGCATTCTCAATCCCTCAATGCCAGGGCCAGGCTCATTCCTGGGAGTCAAGTCCCATGTCACCAGGGAGATTCACTCCCCTGGGAGTCATGTTCCACATAGAAGGGATGTTAATGAATTTATTTGTGGAGTTGGGCTTAGAGAGAGAAAGACCACATCTGGGCAAAAAAAGCAACAGGAGTTATCTTGTAGGCATAAATATAGGTAGGCTTAGCCTCCCCTTTACATCCACAAGTTTCACAAATGCAAGTCTCAAGATCAAGTGTTTGACATATTTAGTAGGGGGTTCCTAATTTCACATAGCATATGTCCTGTCCAAGATAAATAATAAATGTCTCATGTTATCTTCATGTAGTTGTACAATCATTGTCACTCTCAATTTTAAACAAATATGACAGAAAACACCCCAAAGCTCTTATTAGCCCCTGAAATTTTATCCCTAGTATTAATGTGGTACTGGTAAGGTATTCCTATTAAATATAGTCTTTAATATGCAATTGGTAATTTTTTCCATGAACCACTGTGTTAACTCTTTGTACCAGTGGCATACCTTAGAAGTAGATCATGGAAGTACTTATTTATATTTCTAGTGTTAATCTGTGGGATATATGCTTTTAAACAACTCTTATCAATTATGTTTGCCTTCAGTGTAACACTGATTCTTATAATCCCATTAACAAACTTTCATCACCCTTGTCCATCCCCATATCTTTAAGTTCACCCTCATTAACATGTCTTTACATATTCGATAGTCATTGCCCCTTCACTAGCTTCTAGCTCTAGGTCCCCTATATTCTACATTATAAGACACTGATTTTACATTATTCAGGGAGTTCATATTAGCAATTACATACAATATCTCTCCTTTTGTGTCTGACTTATTTCACTCAGCATTATGTCTCAGAGTTCATCCATGATGTCATATGTTTCAGGATCTCATTCCTTCTTGCTGCTCCATAGTATTTCAATGTATGTATATACCACATTTTGTTTATCCACTCATCTGTTGAAGGACACTTGGATTGTTTCCATCTCTTGGCAATTGTTAACCATGCCACTATGAACATTGTTGTGCAATTGTCTGTCCGTGTCACTGCTTTAAGATCTTCTGGGTATATACTGAGAAGTGGAATTGCTGGATTGCATGGTAACTTGATATCTAGTTTACTGAGAAACTGACGAACTGTCTTCCACAGTGTCTAACAACAAATAAGAGTTCCAAGTTCTCCAGATTCCCTACAGCATTTATAGTTTCTGGTTTGTTTAATGGAAGCCATTCTTATTTGTGAGCGATGATTTCACTGTGGTTTTGATTTGCATTTCCCTAATAGGTACTGAAGATGAGCATTTTTTGATGCTTTTCTTAGCCATTTGTATTTCCTCTTTGGAGAAACATCTTTTCATATATTTTTCCCATTTTATAATTCAGCTGTTTGTACTATTGTAGTTGAGTTGTAGGATTTATTTATATATGCTGGATATCAATCTGTTATCAGATATATGGTTTCCAAATATTTTCTTCCATTGAATTGGTTGCCTCTTCACCTTTTTGACAAAGTCCCTTGAGGCACAAAAAGTTTTGATTTATCTATTTTTTCTTTCATTGCTTGTGCTTTGGGTGTAAGATCTAAGAAGCTGCCTCCTCTTACTAGGCTTTGAAGATGTTTCCCTATATTATCTTCTAGAAGTTTTATGGTAATGATATCTCTTATATTGAGGTCTTTGATCCTGTTTGAGTTAATTTTTGTATGGGATGTGATGCATGGATTCTCTCCCATTCTTCTGGATATGGATATCCTGTTCTCTCAGTCCCATTTGTTGAAGAGATTGTTCTCTGCCAGTTCAGTTGATGTGGTGGTCTTATCAAAACTCAGTTGATTATAGATCTGGGAGTCTATTTCTGAACTCTCAAGTCAATTCCTTTGATCAATATGTCTATCTCTGTTCCAGTACCATGCTATTTTGACCACTGTTGCTTTAATGCAGGCTTGAAATCAGGAAGTGTAACTCCTCCCACTGTGATCTTTTTTGAGAATGCTTTTGGCAATTTTAGGTCCCTTTTCCTTCCAAATTAATTTGATAACTAGCTTTTCCAAGTCTGAAAAGCAGGTTTTTGGGAAATTTGTTGGAATTGTATTGAATCTGTAGATCAATTTCAGTAGAATTGACATCTTAATGACCTTTAGCTTTCCTATCCATGAACATGGAATATCTTTCCATGTATTTAGGTCCTCTTTGATTTCTTTTACTAAAGTTTTGTAATTTTCTGTGTAGAGGGCTTTCACATCCTTGATTAAGTTTATTCTTAGGTACTTGAATTTTTTAGTTACTAATGTGAATGGAATTTTTTGATTACCTCTTCAGTTAGGTCATTACTAGTGTATAGGAACATTACTAATGTTTGGGCATTGTGTTCTGTCCTGCCAACCTGTTGAAATTTGTATATTAGCACAAAAACTTTTGTCATTGATTTCTCAGGATTTTCCAAATATTTTCCAAATATTTTCCACTCTTATGCACAATATAGACAACCCTTTTTAGGTTCTAATGAATTGGGGTAGCTGGCGGTAGATACCTGAAACTATCAAACTACAACCCAGAACCCATGAATCTTGAAGATGATTGTATAAAAATGTAGCTTATGAGGGGTGACAATGGGATTGGGAAAGCCATAAAGACCACACTCCCCTTTGTCTAGTTTATGGATGGATGAGTAGAAAAATGGGGGAAGGAAACAAACGCACCCAGTGTTCTTTTTTACTTTGCTCTTTTTCACTTTAATTAATATTCTTATTATTTTTGTGTGTGTAGTAATGAAGGTGTCAAGGATTGATTTTGGTGAAGAATGAACAACTATGTAATGGTACTGTGAACAATCAAATGTATGATTTGCTTTGTATGACTGCATGGTATGTGAATATATCTCAATAAAATGAATATAAAAAATAAAAAAAGCTACTGTTTGAATTTGCAAAAAAAATAAAGTTTCAGTGAATAAGAGATTTCAAATAGAGTTGAGAGGTCATTCTGGAGGTTATTCTTTTGCATTATATAGCTATTCCTTTTTAGTTTCTAATGTATTTGAATAGCTAGAAGGAAATACCTGAATCTGTTGAACTGTAATCCAGTAGACATGATTCTTGATGATGATTTTATAACCATATAGCTTTTATCATGTGACCATGTGATTGTGAAAACCTTGTGACTGACACTCCCTTTACCCAGTATATGGGCAGGTGAGTAATAAAATAAAGACAAAATATATATATATAATAGAGGGGGATAAGGGGTATGGGATGTTTTGGGTGTTCTTCTTTATTTTTATTTTTTTCTTTACTTTGGAGTAATGAAATGTTCTAAAATTGATTGTGGCAATGAATGCACAACTCTATGATGATACTGTGAGCCACTGATTGTATACTTTGGATGGCTTATATGGTGTGTGAATATATCTCAATAAAATACATTTTAAAAAAATCATATCATCTCATATCATCCACAAATAATTACAGTTTTACTTCTTTCTTTCCAACTTGGATGCATTTTATTTCTTTGTCTTGCCAGACTGCTCTGGCTAGAACTTCTAGCACAATGTTGAACAACAGTGTGACATTGGTCAACCTTGTCTTGTTCCTGATATTAGGGCAAAGGCTTTCAGTCACTCACTGTGGAGTACTATTCTGGCTGTGGGTTTTTCATATACGCCCTTTATCATTTTGAGGAAGTTTCCTTCAGTTCCCACATTTGAAGAGTTTTTATCAAAAAGGGATGCTGAATTACATCAAAAGCTTTTCAGTGTCTATTGAGGTGATCATTTGATTTTACCTTTTTGATTTGTTAATGTGTAGTATTACACTGATTTTCTTATGTTGAGCCACCCTTGCATGCCTGGAATGCACTCCACTTGGTTGTGGTTTATAATTCTTTTATTGTGTCTTTGGATTCAATCTGCAAGTATTTTTTTGAGAATTTTTGCATCTATATTCATTAGAAGGTTGGCCTGTAGGTTTCCTTTCTTGTAGTATCTTTATCTGGTTTTGGTATTAGTGTGATGTTAGCTTCATAAAATGAGTTATGTAGTGTCCATTTTTCTTCTATTTTTGAAAGAGTTTGAGCAGGGATGGTGTCAGTTCTTTTTCGGCAAGTTTGGTAAAATTCCCCTTTGAAGCCATCTGGACTTAGGCTTTTATTTGTGAGAAGCTTTTGATGATTTATTGAATTTCCATTTGTGATTGATTTGTTGAGGTCTTCTATTTCTTCTTGGATCAGTGTAAGTTGTTCATGTGTTTCCAGGAAATTGTCCATTTCCTCTAAGTTGTCTAGTTTGTTGGAGTACAGTTGTTAATAGTATCCTCTTATGATATTTTAAATTTCCTTGGTATCCGTAGTAATGACACCACTCTAATATACGATTTTGTTTATTTGGGTCTTTTCTCTTTTTGACTTTGTTAGTCCAGCTAAGGGTTTGTCCATTTTGTTGGTCTCAAAGAAACAACTTTTGGTTTTATTTATTCTCTCTATTGTTTGTTTTCTTTTTGTTCTCCAGATCATTTATTTCTGCTTTAATATTTGTTATTTCTTTTCTTCTTCTTGCTTTATGGTTAGCTTGCTGATCATTCTCTAGCCTCTTTGGGTGTTCAGTTAGGTCTTTGATTATAGCTCTTTCTTCCTTTTCAATGTATGTATTTATAGCTATAAATTTGCCTCTCAACACCATCTTCACCACATGGTATAGGTTTTGATATGTTGTGTTCTTGTTTTCATTTGCCTCTAGATATTTACTGATTTCTCTTGCAATTTCTTCCATTGATTGTTTAGGATTGTGCTTTTAAACCTCCACATATTTGTGAAAGTTCTGCTTCTTTGGAGTTATTGATTTCTATTTGCATTCCATTATGGTCATAGAATGTACTTTGAATAATTTCAATCTT
This sequence comes from Choloepus didactylus, assembly GCF_015220235.1. Classification (NCBI taxonomy): domain Eukaryota; kingdom Metazoa; phylum Chordata; class Mammalia; order Pilosa; family Megalonychidae; genus Choloepus; species Choloepus didactylus. The sequence continues at coordinate 95,699,847 of NC_051334.1, read as the reverse complement.
TTAAATTTGTTAAGACTTGTTTTGTGTCCCAGCATATGATCTATCCTGTAGAAAGTTCCACAAGTGCCAGAAAATAATGTATATCCTGGTAATTTGGGATGTAACACTCTATATGTGTCTGTTAAGTCTAATTCATTTACCACATTGTTTAGGTTCTCAATTTTCTTATTGGTTCTCTGTCTAGTTGCTCTATCTAAAGAAGAGAGTGGTGTATTGAAGTCTCCTACTATTATTGTAGAAATGTCTATCTCCCTTCAGTTTAGCCAATGTTTGTCTCACATACTTTGGAGCACCTTGATTGGGAGCATAAACATTTATGATTGTTATTTCTTTTTGGTTATTGTCCCCTTTATTAATATATAGTGTCCTTCTTTGTCTCTTATGACCTCTTTGCATTTAGTCTATTTTGTATGATATTAGTTTAGCTACCCCTGATCTCTTTTGGTTGTAGCTTGAGTGGAATGTTTTTTTTTTTCCATCCTTATACTTTCAATCACTTTGTGTCACTGTGTCTAAGATTAGTCTCTTGTAAACAGCATACTGATGGATCATACTTTGTAATCCATTTTGCCAGCCTGTATCTTTGTTTTTTTTTGCAAGCTCCCCATTTCATTTGTGGTAACTCAGAGTATCTTCAGTTGAGAATACTGGCAACTGCACAAAACAAGATTCTCACATATGTCAGCAGGAAGGTATGAGCTGTACAACTGCATTACAAAAAGTCCCCAAAGAAAATAAGATGATAAAAACAATAGAAAAATAATAAAACACAAAGCAAAATAAGAAAATGTCAGATATTTACAGCCTTCATTGGTAATGAGATGCAACTTGTGATTCTACTTTCAGCATAAAGCAAAACCAGAGATCATTTCTTGATGGGTATCACAGATGAAGCTGATGCCAACAACTTTGTGGGGAGGCGTCCATTCCAACAAGGAAGAAATGCCCATTTAGCAACTTGCTGGGATTATAACCATGTCTTGATCTTCCTGCAGTTCTGTTACTAAAAGTGACACAAAGTAAATGATCCAATGTGGTCTAACAAATGATTTTTGTCATCACATTTCAGAACCAACTACTTAGAGTCACAGGCACTGGGTCTGGGAAAGCAGATGTTGACAGCCACACACCCAGGTGAGGGATGTTTATCTTTGTGAGGTTAAACAAGGAAAGCAGGGCTCTATAGCCTGGAAGCTTCTCCACTAATGAGTCTTCTAATAGTCAGCTCATGGTTTTTTGTTTAACTTCAGATCAATCCTATGTCGGTTTTAATTCTTTTGATTTTTATGGCTGCTGTGATGACTCCCTGAGGAAGTGGAAGAAGCAGCTTTCTGGGGTTTCACTCCATGCATAGATCCATCCAGATCCTCAGGGTCTTCCTGGCTGGGCTCATTTTCCTGATTGTGGAAGTCTGGAGAAGTGTCATTTTCAGTCCCACTTCCCGGCTCCCTCTTTTCAATGAGCTGGTCCTGAACTCCTGCCAAAGCACTTACTCCAGCTGCTGAAGTAATTGAGGATTTACTGAAGAGCCACTCAGCTTCCTTAAACTTCTGGTTCCTTTGATCATTTTTGCTACTGGAGTTTTTTGGTTGGTCAGATATCAATCCCAGCCACAAATAATATTGCCATACTTCTGAGTGTCTTCCAGGTAGCTCCCTTCAAAAGCATAATTCTGTCTCTCCAAGTTTGCCAATGTTTCTGCTAGCTCCTGCTTCTGCTTCATGAGCTTGGCCAGCTCCTGCTGGGTGTCTGGGATCTGCAGATGCTCAGCCTTGTTGTGCATGGCCATGTTGGCCTGAGGCAGGTGATGGTGGCTGGGGGTGGTCCCTGTGCCAGTCTGTATCTTTTAATTGGGGAGTTTAATCCATTCACCTTGAATTTATTACTGTGAAGTCAGATCTTGAACCAGCCATCTTAGCCTTTGGTTTTTGATTTTCACATCTATTTCTGCCCATATCTTTTTTTTTTTCTTTTAAGTTGTCATTGCTGATACTCTTCAGTTCTGTGTCATTCTCCAGACCTCTCTGCCCTTTCTTTTTTTCTCAACCAGGAGAACTCACTTTGGTATTTCTTGCAGGGCAGGTCTCTTTTTAACAAATTTTCTGCATTTGTTTGTGAAAATTTTAAACTCTCCCTCAATTTTGAAGGGAGATTTGCTGGATAAAAATTCTTGTCTGATAATTTTTCTCTTACAGAATCTTAAATATATCATACCATTTCCTTCTTGTCTCTATGGTGCCCACTGAGTAGTCAGTACTTAAACTTATGTGGTTTCCTTTGTATGTGGTGAATTGCTTCTCTCTTGCTGTTTTTAGGTCTTTCTCCTTCTCTTAAGTATTTGGCAATCTGATTAATATATGTCTCAGAGTAAGTCTATTTGGATTTATTCTATCTGGAGTTCTTTGAGTTCTTTGATGCATATTTATGTCATTTATAGGGTTTGGGAAGTTTTCCACAACTATATCCTCAAATACTCTTCCTAGCCCTTTATACTTCTTCTGAGACACCAGTGCTGTTTGCAGATGGTAGTACAGTGAATGCTGCATTGGTCCTTCCAGAAGTCAATGCTCCAAGTGTCCTGGCACATCCTTTATAAGCAGAGTGGTGTAGGGAGAGAGAATGATAGCTCCACTCAGCTGTGGCTCCAGACAGTCACAGATGAAAGCACTTGCTCTCAGGAAGGGGATCTACTGAGGGCAAAATCCACTGCCACAGCTGTCATGACCAGCTCCAGCCACCAGCACCCTCAGGCTGAAGCCACTAGAAAGCTTGCTTGTGGTCTCACCCACTTGTGCCATGGCCCCATGATGTGAAGCACCTCTCTGTGTCCTTCCTGTGGCCACCACACCCAAGGCCCAACTCAACAGCACTGCTGCATGGACAAGGCTTGTGGCAGCCAAGTCTCTATCATTTTTAACACTGCATTTTCTTGATATCACATTCCCCCAGTTACTGAATCCTTTTAACTGTTTTCTGTAGTTTTGAAGAAGATGTCTTTGACAGTTTTTACTTGTTTTTCAAAGATACTGTGGGAATACAGCACCTAGAGCATCTTACCATCTTCATCATCTGGAAGTCTGTCTACATACTTATTGACCCATAACATTGCTGTGGATTTCTAGTACTTTTCTTTATTCCTACAGATTACTGCCAAATAAATGCCAAATAAGTATTTTCACATTTCTGTGTATATTAACTGTCTACATACTTATTGACCCATAACATTGCTGTGGATTTCTAGTACTTTTCTTTAGTCCTACAGATTACTGCCAAATAAATGCCACATAAGTATTTTCACATTTCTGTGTATATTAACTGCTTTATCTATTCCTGTTAAGACTAATTAACTGTTTACACACCTTTTCTACAACCACAAGACAGGGAAAATGTTAAGATTAAAATGCCACAAAATGTAATCACTCACTCAGAATATCACAAGTTGAAGTCAGCAACCCATGTGGATACCAGTTGTGAATGAATAGAATTTTTAACATGCTTTATCAAGATGCAGTCACAAATGGAACTCAATTAGTAATATTACTCTTGTGATATATTGCTAGAATATTAATCATACAATGAAATATATCATGTCTTAAAATGGAGTGATGCACAGAGTGTGGTGCAAATGCCTAAGTAGAAAGTACAAAACTGCCCATTTTCAGAATATGATGTCAAAAGTACAGCAAATGTGGAAAAGTAATAAATTACTCATATTAATATTATAAGGAAAAAACATTCATGTAGTTTGCACAACTTATCCTAATGGAAAAACACCTGATTTTAATGGAAATTCCAAGTCCTGAAGTTTATTTCACAATGGAATCTATTAAGCCTAGATGGCTTTTAATTAGGCTATTGATACTTGGGTGTGAAAGCTATTAAAACAAATACAAGAGATGGAAAATTATAATATACATTTTTATGAACTAATTGTACCTGGAAGAACCTCCTTGCTTTTATAAAGCCAAGGTAATATTCAGCTCAAACCATGCCTGAGTTAGTATAAATTAATAAATATTTGTCTGTATTAATGAAGAATAGTCATACTGGAGTTTCATTATATTGAACATTGACCAAAATAAATGGTCATTGATTAGGGCTTGTATACCATTTGGTTATAAGAAGGTGTTCATTGTAATTGAGTTTGTAACAAAGGAGCATGAAACGATGTTATTTTCAGAATGCTCCTAGTCTGGATTTAAACTTTTATAATCATGTATTTTTCTAACTTGCCATAAATCTATGACATTTTAAGTCATGAAAAGTGATGAAAAAATGTTTTCTTAGTGCTCCTATATTTTCAATAAATTTATTTTAAATTAAAATTCATGCAAGTTTTAGAGCTGTATGCAGTGCAAATCATCATAAAACTGAAACAACACAATAAGTACATACTAAAGCAATCTTCATTCTGATTGGGAATATACACATGCACACTTCTATATATCTTAAATATATATTTTTCCAGATTTTAAGAATTTGCCAGTTTTCCTCAAGGCTTTTCTAAATAATTGTATGTATAAACATAACTATTAGAGTCTGGCAACATTTTGACCATGCTGACCATCTATCTTGGTATGATCTGAAAATTTTCCAAATACAAATTTTTACACAGAATGATTTCTTTTTCTACTAGATGCACAAAGAATCATTATATTTAATTATTTCTGCTGTCATGTCAATAATAGGATTCAATGATAAGAGAAATGACTATTTGTCCAGGCTATAAAAGGAAAATGAGAACCAAATGCCATGAAAGATGTTTTCTGCTATCATAGCATCATTGTCAACAACCCAATAACCACCAATGCTTCACCAAGTATAGTGGAATTGGCCTTTCCCTTCTTGTCATTAATGGTTTTGTCATTAATATATTTTTTTAAAATCAGCAGGTTTTTATCAGCAAATTTATGCCTTAGCCTAAGAACAGATGTAGCTATCAAATAGAATTGTTCACATTTTAAAAAAGTAATTTTGCATGGGAAAAACACTGAATCTATGGTATGTGACTGATAATTTAACTTTGTTTTATGAAGAGTAGGAAGAAAAGATATGTTCATAGATTTCAAACAAAACATTCATATAACTGAGAATAATGAGACAGACTACTGAATTTTCTTATCCTTCTACTCTTGGTTTAACATGCACAATGATATAGATATTTATATGGAATACAATGAAAATAGGGTGAAATTAATTTTATGATTGCAAGATTGTTATATATATATTTCACTAAAATATTGTTATAAAAGTATATGATTATGTTACTGTTTATTGACTGTTACTAATACTCATACTTCATCTCCTTCATATTTTGATTTAGGATATTGCCTAAATATGCTGCATTGATTTGTTTTTATTTCCAGAAATTACCAGTAAACATAGTCATACAAGAGTGAACCAACAAATCGTGTCTTGTAATTTCCATGCAATGAAATTTGCTTTCATTTACAGATTTTTGTGAAGGTGACATTTCAAAATAGAGAGTAGAAAACATCTTGGCAGTGGGTTTAAATCAAATTGTGTAGGGAGGTATAGCATATCAAATCAGAGATATATGTTGAGAACACATTTATTATCAATTGGAAATACTATTTTCAGCAGTTTTATTGAGATATAGTCACACACTATACAATCCATCCAAAGAATACAATCACTGGCTCACAGTATCATCACATAATTGTGGATTCATCAGCACAATCAATTTTAGAACATTTTCATTACTCAAAGAAAGACATCCCATGCCCCATATTGTCCCTTATTGACCCCTAGCATTTGTGTGGTACAATTGCTACTGTTGATGAAAGAATATTAAAATATGACTGTTAACTACATTCAAGAGTTTGCAAGAGGTGCATTTCTCCCATATAGCACTTTTGTGACATATATTTGTTCTAGTTCATGAAAGAACATTTTTATATTCATGCTATTAATCACAGTCATCATTCACCACAGTGTTCACTGTGTTTGACAATCCCATGTTTTATCCTCTAGCTTTCCTTATAGTGACATACATGACTCTAAACTTCACATTTAACTACAATCATGCACACAATTAAGTGCTATTAATTACACTTATCATAACCTCTATCCACTTTGAAACATTTAAATTCAACCTAATTAAAAATTCTGAATTCATTCACCAAACATTCCCCATTCTTTACCATCAGTCTACCTCCTGGTAACCTATATTGTAAATTTTAACTCTATGAGTTTACATATTATAATTAGTTCATATTAGTGAGATCATACAGTTGTTTTGAGAAAGCAGGTAGAAAGTTTATTAAGAACACATGTGTTCCAGTTAGCTAAAGCTGACAAAATGCAAAATACTAGAAATTGGTTTTTACAAAGAGGTTTATTAGTTCACAAGTTTACAGTTCTAAAGTCATGTAAATATCCCAATTAAGGCATCAATAGGATGATAACTTCTCTGAAGAAAGGCCAATGGGGATGTGGGCCTCTCCTGGGGTTAGCTTCTGGCTTCTATTGCTTTCTCCAAAATGTCTCTTAGATTCTGTCTTTGCTTCTCTCTCTCAGCTTCTGTGTGTTCTTGCTTGTTTATCCCAGGGCATTTCTCTCTAAGTGTCTGGGGGTCTTCTCTTAGCTTCTCTGGGGCAAACTCTGGGCTTCATCTCTTAGTTAGCATGTCAAAATGTCTGGGTCTGTGTCAGCTCTGAGCTCTGTTCAAAATGTCCCTGCCTTCTGTCCTCTCATAGAGGGTGCCAGTAAACTAATTAAGACCTGTCTTGAATGGGCAGGGTTACATCTCCATGGAAATAATCTAATCAAAAGGTCCCAACCACAATTGGGTGGGTCACATCTCCATGGAAACAACCTAATCAAAAGACACAACCCATAATAGGTCTGTCCCCACAAGATTGCATTAAAGAAGATGGATTTTTATGGGGTACATAACAGATTCAAACCAGCACAGGTGGGGTCACATCTCCATGGAAACAACTTAATCAAAAGATCCCACTCACAATAAGCCTGCACCCACAAGATTGGATTAAAATAACACAAATTTTGTGAGGTACATAATAGATTTAAATGAGCACAGCATGTGAGAGGACATGCAGGCACTCTAGCAAGAAAAGAGAGTTGAGAGGTAGGACACCATGACACTGTGGAGCAATCTGCTTTTATAGATTTTTGTTCCTTTTTAAAGTTTTATTAACTATTTTACTACCTTCCCCTTTTTCCTCCTCCATTATGCTTAACTGTAGATTACTCACCCAAACAGGGTCAGTTGGCCCCACCCTTCCCCATAAATGACTCTCAGATGGGCCCTCAGGTGCTGTTTGTTTCTGTTCTTCTCAGAGATATCTTTCTCCTTGCAGCCTGACCATATCTTAGAATTTGCCCTTTGCTCAGCCAGCCAACCACTACTCTAATTCTAACCCTGCCTCAATTTGCCCCTCAGAGATTTCTAGCTTCTTTAATCTTAAAGGAATTTGGGCTGATGGCCTGTCTTCTGTAGCTGCTTCAAACTGTCAGTGAGTTGCAGGCCCTACTTGTGGGAGCATAGAATTCTCTGGCTATGCAATTGAGAGTAGCTGGTTGAGCATGGGGTTTCTGGTGAGGAAAAGTTTGTTGTTAAAGGCTTCTAATCTGGAAGAAATAAACTGGGTAAGAAACTGAATACATGATCTGAACAGAGGCAGGAGCAAGATGGAGCTTAGGATTTTCTTTAGAGATTTTCAGAACACTTAGTTGGAGCTTGGCAAAAAGATTCACTTTCATACTAGGAGTATGTTAGTTCACAAAATTAACATGTTGCCAGGCTGTGCTTTGAGGCAGCTGGTGTTTAGTAAGATCTGCTGCTAAGGCAGTCCCAAAGATATGGTGACTAACTCAAAAACTTTGGGGCAGCATTGTATAAGTGAGCTGGGTGTGAATCTTATCTTTAAGTCCCTGCCATTCAAAAGCAAATTGGTATTGAAAGTTAAGGTTAAGAGGGATAAAAAAAAATGCATTTTTAAGATCTGTGACTGAGAACTTGAATGCAGTCAGGAGCTACTTGGTGGACTTGCCTAAGGATTCCTTCATCCCATACAGACAGGTTTACTTGCTCAAGGAACTCCTTTGGGATGCCAAGAGGCCTCAACTTAGTAAGGGCCTCAGGGCAAACAAATGGGTAAACACTAGCCAGGGCTACTTGTCTTAAGCTGGCCCCCAGAGATTGAAGAAGATCTCTCCCTAGTAGGGGGTTGTGGCATTCAGGGACAATGAGAAATTGATGGAACACTAAAATGTCTTCAAGCTTACAAAAGATAGGGGTAGAGTCTGTTCTAGTTCTGGCTTTTCTGTCAACTTCCATAACTAGGCAAATCCAAGTGGAGGTAGGTCCAGAGAGGCAGCTCAGGACAGAGTAAATGGATCCAGTATTAATTAAGAAATTAATAATCTTACCTGCTGCATCAAGTTGCACACTAGACTCCTCTAGGTTGATGATACAATGTGAGGTTAGCGGAGCCATATGAGACCTTGGGCACCTTTCAGTCTTTTCACTTGTCACAAGCAAGGCTCTAGGGGCTATCCTGCCCCCTTTTGGAGACTGTGCAGTCCCAACCCAATGCCAATGCTGGTGGCACTTGGGGAAAGGCTCCAGTGGGTCCTGACATTGAGGTTTGTCTCAAAGTTTCTGGCACTATCTCTGCCAGTGGTCTTCTGGCCCACAGTTGAAGCAAGGTCCTTGAGGCTTGGAGCCATGATTTGGGTGACCCTGAGGGGACAGGGCACTTTTACAAGTGACTGCAATAAGCTGAGCCTGTTCTTTTTTTTTTTTTTTTGCTTACCTCTCACTGACTTCTCCTCTTCAACCTTGCCCTAATTGTTAAAGACAGAGAAGACAGTTCCTAACTGGTCATTAGCAGGAGTTTGAGGGCCCATGGAGAGCTTTTGCAGCTTTCTCTGAATGTCAGGGGCAGACTGGCTGATGAAATGGTTACCCAGCAAAATCTGAGCTTCCTGGGAGTCTGGGCTGACATTAGCATACTTTTTAACAGCCTCCACTAGCCTCCATGGAACAGGGCTCAGTTTTTCTCTTTCTCCTGATTTACTTTCCTTATTATAAATAACTGTCTTAGTGGTACATTTTTATATGCTTTCTAGCAAACAGGTGACCATATGGCTCTTATTGTTGAAGTCAGCTTGCCCTCTCTGATAGCTAAATTGAGATATAGGCATAACACAAGGCATAGGGAATTTCTGACTACTTTCCCCATCTTTTACAGACTGGAGGATGGTATTGTAATTGAGAGTCCATTGGAAGGCTATGCTTCCCCATCTTATAGCTTATATTAGCTATTAGCACTTCCCATTTTCTCTGGAAAAGGGAATAGAGGGACTCACTAGCACCATTGTGACTATTTGGTGTCCCAACCAGTATCAGAGCTGGGTGCTTCCCTCCCTACTGGCCCAATCTCTTGGTAACACAGGAAGTAAATTTACTGGGCATCCTGGGACAACTTTCATGAAAGATGTCTGGACTTACAATTCTGGAAGTTTTCTGGGCCTTGACCAGAATTCCAAGACAATGCTTTCAAGGAGTCCTTACTCTCCATTGACCAATGCCTTGGGAACATGGGGAATAAAGTTGCTAGACATCCCCAGGAAGTTCCTCTCCAGGAGAAGTCTAGACCTATGCTCCTGTGGTGCAGGCACTTGCTCCACCTGAGAGAAGACTAGGACCACATGTCTGGGAATACCTTTGTCCTCTAGTTTGCCTTTTCCTGAGAGCTAAAAAGTGAGCAGGCTCTAGAAGAAGGGAAGCTTTATATTCAGGCTTAATTGGTCTCAATAGAGACTAAATGATCAAGGCCTGGAGGGGAGATGCTCCCATTTGGAAAATACCTAATTTCCATGAGCATAGACTGCAGGTGACTCCCTAGAATATTAAAGAGAACACCTTGTTTGGTACAAGAATCCTTAGCCCAGAATCCTGTGATACAAAAGATGGAATGTCTCAGAAGGCATTGAAAGCCAGACAGAGGAGAAAGGAGACTCTCATGGAGGGGAAAGGATCTCTGTCCAAGAGGTGAAAAGAGGAACAGATTCAGCAGGAGGAAGGGTCTGGGTCCCCAGAAGTGAGGAAAAGAGAGAGTGTGGGGAAGTCTCTGAAAGTAGAAGAGAGAGAGAGAGTGAGAGCTAGAATGAGAGCAAGAGTGAGAGAGAGAAAAAAGAAGGAGGAGGAGGAGAAGGAGGAGTGGTGGACTTGATTTGACTCCCATCAGACTCCTGCACAATGTGGAGAAAATCTGATCAGTCTCAAGGGCAGCATCAACTGCCACTCTGAGTCTCCTTGGATATGTATGGCATGGAGATGTGCTCCTGCCACCTCCAAGGAGGGAACCAGAGAATTTAGAGTAGCCTGAGATTATGTCCTGGGGGAGCTGGATCAGAGTCCCTAGATTTCTAGGGACACAGAGTTGCATGAGGACATAGGAGAGGATAACAATGAGCCAAATGAGAAGAAAAAGTGAAAGCATGCAGCCAAGCCCCCTGTCAATAGCCATGAACTACCAATCCAGATGGTTGGAGAGGAAAAGTGTCTCCTGGCTGGCTTGCCAAAATATGTTGTCGGATTTGGGCTTCTAGGTACTTTGCCATACCATGATAAAGAATTCAAGGGCACAGCACAGGTTGAGAAAGCAGGTAGAAAGTTTAAGAATGCATATCAGAGAGAACCTAAGATGGTGGCTAGGTGAGACAGGGCAAAAAAACACTTCCATGAAAAATACTAGCTAAAAACCAGAAAGTGACCCAGAACACTGCTTCCAGCAATGCATCAGCTGGACAAGTCTGCTAAAACCACAGGAACCATGCACTTGGTGAAGCCAGGAGTCTGCATTCTGAAATGAGTGAGTAAGCCAGCTGAAAGTCCCATGGCCATGTTGCAGTGTGGGGAAACAAGGGGTTGGCATTTGGAGATGGACTAGTTCCTTAAAAAAATAAAACCCAGGAGCAGCTGCAGTTGCTACAGTGAGAACCGTGCAGTGAAGCATGGCAGAAGTGGGCTTTGCCAACCTTTCAGTGTCTGGCGTGGAGGATAGCCAGATGCTGATTGCCTCAGGGCCAGGGGGACAGAGGGGAGAGCCAAAAGGAGAAAGAAACTGCACCACTTGCAGCCGGCTCCCCGGCATGCTGGCGACACTCCTGCCTGGGGCCAGACCCACAGCCCAGAGCCATGCCAGGAAACCCAGTCTGATGGGGAGTGTATCCCATGGCACCACACACACACCACAACATTGGCCATGGACAGTGGCCTTGGGTGCACCCACAGCTACTTGTCCCAGAGCTGTGAAGGTGGAGCTGTGCAAAAAGGGGTGGTGTTGAGACAACCCATTCAGCCATTTTTGCATCAGGCTGTGAGTGCCCCTGCATGGCCCAGTGGTCTGGAGCTTCCCTTGAGGGACAGCATGCACTTGCGACATAGCACAGCCTTCCCACAGCAGAGGACCTGGAAGATCACAGCTGAGAAGGGGGGCCCACTCAGAAAACCCAAGGACCCTATGTCAATGCTGGGGACTTGCGGGTCAGCAGCAGAGAAAATCTGTGGCAAGACAGAAGTGAAGGCTTAGACTCTTGCAACAGCCTTGAATCTCCAGGAACACCTGGGAGGTTTGAATATTAAAGCTGCCCTGCCTCCCTAACCACACAGACACATGCCCCACATTCAGGGTGGACAGCACCAAAAACACACCCAAACTTAGTGCACAAATTGAACCCCACAAGAGTCATTTCCACACACACCACAAAGACAAAGTTGTGGAGAACTGACTTGAGAGGAATAGGTGACTCGCAGATGCCATCTGCTGGTTAGTTAGAGAAAGTGAATGCCACCAAGTTGTAGATCTGAAAAATTAGATTGGCATTTTTTATAACTTGAAAGAACCTTATCAAGCAAAGCAAATGCCAAGAGGCCAAAAACAACAGAAAATCTTAAAGCATATGATAAAACCAGATGATATGGAGAACCCAATCCCAAACACCCAAATCAAATGATCAGAAGAGACACAGTACTTGGCAAGATTAATCAAAGAACTACAGTCAAAGAATGAGAGCATGGCACAGGATATAAAGGACATGAAGAAGAATATGGCACAGGATATAAAGGACATATAAAAGACCCTAGAAGAGCATGAAGAAGAAATTACAAGAGTATGTAACAAAATAGATCTTATGGAAATAAAAGAAACTGTTGGACAAATTAAAAAGGCTCTGGATACTCACAATACAAGATTAGAGGAAGCTGAACAACGACTCAGTGTCCTAGAGGACCACAGAACAGAAAATGAAAGAAAAAAAGAAAGAATGGAGAAAAAAATAAATAAAATAAAAATGGATCTCAGGGACATGATAGATAAAATAAAATATCCAAATTTAAGACTCATTGGTGTCTCAGAAGGGGAAGAGAAGGGTAAAGGTCCAGAAAGAGTATTCAAAGAAATTGTTGGGGGAACCTTCCCAAACCTTCCACACAATATAAATACACAAAGCATAAATGCCCAGCAAACTCCAAATAGAATAAATCCAAATAAACCCACTCCAAGACATATTCTGATCAGACTGTCAAATACTGAAGGGAAGGAGCAAGTTCTGAAAGCAGCAAGAGAAAAGCAATTCACCACATACAAAGGAAACAACATAAGACTAAGTAGTGACTACTCAGTGGCCACCATGGAGGCGAGAAGGCAGTGACATGACATATTTAAAATTCTGAGAGAGAAAAATTTCCAACCAAGAATACTTTATCCAGCAAAACTCTCCTTCAAATTTGAGTGAGAGCTTAAATTTTTCACAGACAAACAAATGCTGAGAGATTTTGCCAAGAAAAGACCTGCCCTACTTCAGATACTAAAGGGAGCCCTACTGACAGAGAAACAAAGAAAGGAGAGAGAGATATAGAGAATTTTAACAGACATATATAGAACCTTACATCCCAAATCACCAGGACACACATTTTTCTCTAGTGATCATGGAACTTTCTCCAGAATAGACCATATGCTGGGACAGAGAAAAAGCCTCAATAAATTAAAAAAAAAAAAAACAATTGAAAATATTCAAAGCACATTCTCTGACCACAGTGGAATACAAATAGAAGTCAATAATTTTTGATTTGTAACTCCACTATTTACTTCTTACAGGATATAAAATATGTAAATTCTAATGACAGATCAGTGGTTTTGGACTTAACATAAAATATGTAATTTTTGACAAGAACTATATAAAGGTGGGGGAATGGAAGAGTATAGGAACATAGTCTACATGTCCTATTTAAGTTAAGTTGGTATCAAAGAAAACCAAGGTTGTTATGGATTTAAGAGGTTAAAGTTAAGCCCCACAGTAAACACAAGGAAATTATCGGAGAATATGACCATAGACATGAAAAGTAGAGTATGGGTTATGAGAAGTGATGGAAGGGGCAATGGGGAGTTAAGAAATGAGTATAGGATTGCTGTTTGAGGTGAAGGGAAATTTATAGTAATGGATGGTGGGAAGGTGATAGCATTACAACATTCTAAATGTGTTTAATCCCACTAATGGAATGCTAGGGAGGGGGTGGAATGGGAAGATTTAGGCTGCATATATGTTTCCACAATTGGGAAAAAGAAAAAAAAAACAGTCTAAATAGATGAAAATTGAATGCCAAGGATGATCCTGGATGGGATCTGAGGAAGGAGGACAGGAGGCTCAAAGAGACACAGTTGGAACATAAGAAAAAAAAAGGAAATATAGAATGTAAGCTCTGTATCAATGTTGAATTTCTTGAACTTCTTAGCTGCATTTAATGGGATTACATAAAAGAATGTTCTTGTTCATGGGAATTGTATATGTGAATTATAGTGTTTGTTGAAGGATGTGTGCAGCTTGCTCTCATGTTCAGAAGACAGAGCAATAGATGATGGGTGATAGGGAGGGAGGGAGGGAGGGAGGGAAAGAAAGAAATGGTGGTGTGACAGCATGTTAAAGTTGGTGGATCGGGGTATCAGGGGAGGGGGGTCAGGTTATGCTGTATATGGGATTCGTATTGTTTTTGCAACTTTTCCTGTAACTTTGAATTTATTTCAAAATAAAATTAAAAAAAAAGAATGCATGTGAGAGGGCATGCAGACACTCGCAAGAGAAGAGAGGTGAGATTCCTCGTACAATATATACATATATATCTTTGTCTCTGACTTATTTCACACAACATAATGTCTGAAGATTCATCCATGTTGTCACATGCTTCAGAACTTCATTCCTGTTCACTGTTGAATAACATCCTTTGTATGCATATATCACATTTTGTTTACCCATCCATCTCTTGATGGACACATGGGTTGCTTCCAAATTTTGGCTAATGTGAATAAGGATGTTATGGACATTGATGTGTAAATATCTGTTCATATCCCTGCCTTCACTTCTTCTGGGTATATGCCTAGTAGCCAGATGGTGGAATGATATGGCAGTTCTATTCTAAGCTTCCTGAGTGTTCCAGTTTGCTAATGCTGCTGGAATGCAAAACAGCATAATTGGATTGGCTTTTATAAAAGGGGGTTTATTAGGTTACACAGTTACAGTCTTTAGGCCACAAAGTGTCCAAGGTAAGGTATCAACAATTGGGTACCTTCACTGGAGGATGGCCAATGGTGTCCAGAAAACCTCTGTTAGCTGGGAAGGCTTGTGGCTGGTGTCTGCTCCAAGTTCTGGTTTCAAAATGGCTTTCTCCCAGGACATTCCTCTCTAGGCTTCAGCTCCTCAAAAATGTCACTCTTAGTTGCTCTTGGGGTGTTTGTCCTCTCTTAGCTTCTCCAGAGCAAGAGTCTGCTTTCAACAGCCATCTTCAAACTGTCTCTCATCTGCAGCTACTCTCTCAGCTTCTGTACATTCTTCAAAGTGTCCCTCTTGGCTGTAGCAAGCTCACTACTTCTGTCTGAGCTTATATAGTGCTCCACTGATCTAATTCAGACGCCACCTGAATGGCTGTGGTCACACCTCCATCTAAATTATCCAATCAGAGTCATCACCCTCAGTTGAGTGGGTCACATCTCCATGGAAACACTCAAAGAATTACAATCTAATCAACAGTGACACATCTGCCCACACAAGATTACATCAAAGATAATGGCATTTTGAGAGACATAATACATTCAAACCAGCACACTGAGGAACTGCAAAACTGTCTTCCACAGTGGCTTTACCATCTAACAGTCTCACCAGCAGAGAATAAGTGTTCCTATTTCTTCTTGTCATCTCCAACACTTGTAATTTTCTATATTTTTAATAGTAGCCATTCTAGTGAGTGTGAAAGTATATCTCACTGTGGCTTTTATGTACATTTCTCTAATAGCTAATAATGTTGATGATGTTTTCATGTGCTATTTAGCCATTTGTAGATCCACTTTGGAGAAATGTCTACTCAAGTCATTTGTACATTTTTAAAATTGGGTCACCTTTTTTTTTAAAATCTTCATTTTATTGAGATATATTCACATACCATGCAGTCATACAAAACAAATCATACATTCGATTGTTCACAGTACCATTACATAGTTGTACATTCATCACCTAAATCAATCCCTGACACCTTCATTAGCACACACACAAAAATAACAACAATAATAATTAAAGTGAAAAAGAGCAATTAAAATAAAAAAGAACACTGGGTACCTTTGTCTGTTTGTTTGTTTGTTTGTTTCCTTCCCCTATTTTTCTACTCATTCATCCATAAACTAGACAAAGGGGAGTGTGGTCCTTATGGCTTTCCCAATCCCATTGTCACCCCTCATAAGCTACATTTTTATACAATTGTCTTCAAGATTCATGGGATCTGGGTTGTAGTTTGATAGTTTCAGGTATCTACCACCAGCTACCCCAATTCTTTAGAACCTAAAAAGGGTTGTCTCAATTGTGCATAAGAGTGCCCACCACAGTGACCTCTCGGCTCCTTTTGGAATCTCTCTGACACTGAAGCTTATTTCATTTCCTTTCATTTCCCCCTTTTGGTCAAGAAGATGTTCTCCATCCCATGATGCCGGGTCTACATTCTTCCCCGGGACTCATATTCCACGTTGCCAGGGAGATTCACTCCCCTGGGTGTCTGATCCCACGTAGTGGGGAGGGCAGTGATTTTACCTTTCAAGTTGGCTTAGCTAGAGAGAGAGGGCCACATCTGAGCAACAAAGAGGCATTTGGGAAGAGGTTCTTAGGCACAATTTTAGGGAGGCCTAGCCTCTCCTTTGCAGCAACAGTCTTCCCAAGGGTAAATCCTGTGGTAGAGGGCTCAGCCCATCAAACCACCAGTCCCCTATGTCTGTGGTCATGTTAGCAACCATCAAGGTGGGGTAGGCCAATACCACTGCATTCTCCACAGGCTCCTCAAGGGGGCTCTACATATTTTATTCCTTGTTTTTTTTTTTTAACTTTTTTTTAAAAACAACTGTATGAAAAATAAAAAAATTAAAAAAACATACAATAAAAGAACATTTCAAAGAGACCATAACAAGGGAGTAAGAAAAAGACAACTAACCTAGGATAACTACTGTACTTCCAACATGTTCCTACTTTACCCCAAGAAAGTTACCTAATATAGCAACATTTCTGTGAACTTGTTCCTACTATACCCATCAGAAATTAACAGACCATAGTCATTCCTGGGGATATCCAGAACGTTAAATTTACCCATGATAGCTTATCTGCTCTTCTTGGATTATTGTTCCCCCTTCCTTAATTGCTCTCTATTGCTAGTTCCCCTACATTCTACATTATAAGCCATTTATTTTACATTTTTCAAAGTTCACGTTAGTGTAGCATATAATATTTCTCTTTTTGTGCCTGGCTTATTTCGCTCAGCATTATGTCTTCAAGGTTCATCCATGTTGTCATATGTTTCATGAGGTCGTTCCTTCTTACTGCCATGTAGTATTCCATCGTGTGTATATACCACATTTTCTTTATGCACTCATCTGTTGAAGGACATTTGGGTTGTTTCCATCTCTTGGCAATTGTGAATAATGCTGCTATGAACATTGGCATGCAGATATCTGTTCGTGTCACTGCTTTCCGATCTTCTGGGTATATACCGAGAAGTGCAATCGCTGGATCGAAGGGTAACTCTATATCTAGTTTTCTAAGGAACTGCCAGACTGACTTCCAGAGTGGCTGAACCATTATACAGTCCCACCAACAATGAATAAGAGTTCCAATTTCTCCACATCCCCTCCAGCATTTGTAGTTTCCTGTTTGTTTCATGGCAGCCATTCTAACCGGTGTTAGATGGTATCTCATTGTGGTCTTAATTTGCATCTCTCTAATAGCTAGTGAAGCTGAACATTTTTTCATGTGTTCCTTGGCCATTTGCATTTCCTCTTCAGAGAACTGTCTTTTCATATCTTTTGCCCATTTTATAATTGGGCTGTCTGTACTATCATTATTGAGTTGTAGGATTTCTTTATATATGCAAGATATCAGTCTTTTGTCAGATACATGGTTTCCAAAATTTTTTCCCATTGAGTTGGCTGCCTCTTTACCTTTATGAGAAATTCCTTTGAGGTACAGAAACTTCTAAGCTTGAGGAGTTCCCATTTATCTATTTTTTCTTTTCTTGCTTGTGCTTTGGGTGTAAAGTCTAGGAAGTGGCTGCCTAATACAAGGTCTTGAAGATGTTTTCCTACATTATATTCTAGGAGTTTTATGGTACTTTCTTTTATATTGAGATCTTTGGTCCATTTTGAGTTAATTTTTGTGTAGGGTGTGAGTTAGGGGTCCCCTTTCATTCTTTTGGATATGGATATCCAACTCTCCCAGCCCCATTTGTTGAAAAGAACTTTATGACCCAGTTCAGTGACTTTGGGGGCCTTATCAAAGATCAGTTGGCCATAGATATGGGGGTCTATCTCCGAATTCTCAATTCGATTCCTTTGATCTATATGTCTACCTTTGTGCCTGTACCATGCTATTTTGACAACTGTGGCTTTATAATAAGCTTCAAAGTCAGGGAGTGTAAGTCCTCTCGCTTCATTTTTCTTTTTTAGAGTGTCTTTAGCAATTCAAGACATCTTCCCTTTCCAAATAAATTTGATAACCAGCTTTTCCAAGTCTGCAAAGTAGGTTGTTGGAATTTTGATTGGGATTGCATTGAATCTGTAGATGAGTTTGGGTAGAATTGACATCTTAATGACCTTTAGCCTTCCTATCCATGAACATGGAATATTTTTCCATCTTTTAAGTTCCCCTTCTATTTCTTTTAATAGAGTTATGTAGTTTTCTTTGTATAGATCTTTTACATCTTTGGTTAAGTTTATTCCTAGGTACTTGATTTTTTTAGTTGCTATTGAAAATGGTATCTTTTTCTTGAGTGCCTCTTCAGTTTGTTCATTTCTAGCATATAGAAACATTACTGACTTATGTACATTAATCTTGTATCCCGCTACTTTGCTAAATTTATTATCTCTAGTAGCTGTATCATCGATTTCTCAGGATTTTCCAAATATAAGATCATATCATCTGCAAACAATGACAGTTTTACTTCTTCTTTTCCAATTTGGATGCCGTTTATTTCTTTGTCTTGCCAGATTGCCCTGGCTAGCACTTCCAGCACAATGTTGAATAACAGTGGTGATAGTGGGCATCCTTGTCTTGCTCCTGATCTTAGAGGGAAGGCTTTCAGTCTCTCACCATTGAGTACTATGCTGGCTGTGGGTTTTTCATATATGCTCTCTATCATATTGAGGAAGTTTCCTTCAATTCCTACCTTTTGAAGTGTTTTTATCAAAAACAGATGTTGGATTTTGTCAAATGCTTTTTCAGCATCTATTGAGATGATCGTTTGATTTTTCCCTTTTGATTTGTTAATGTGTTGTAATACATTGATTGATTTTCTTATGTTGAACCATCCTTGCATGCCTGGAATGAACCCCACTTGGTCATGGTGTATGATTTTTTTAATGTGCCTTTGGATTCGATTTGCAAGTATTTTGTTGAGGATTTTTGCATGTATATTCATTAGGGAGATTGGCCAGTAGTTTTCCTTTTTTGTAGCATCTTTGCCTGGTTTCGGTATTAGATTGATGTTAGCTTCATAAAATGAGTTAAGTAGTGTTCCGTTTTCTTCAATGTTTTCAAAGTTTAAGTAAGATTGGTGTCAGTTCTTTCTGGAAAGTTTGGTAGAAGTCCCCTGTGAAGCCATCTGGCCCTGGGCATTTATTTGTGGGAAGCTTTTTGATGACTGATTGGATCTCTTTGCTGTGATGGGTTGGTTGAGGTCTTTTATTTCTTCCCTGGTCAGTCTATGTTGTTCATATGTTTCCAGAAAGTTGTCCATTTCCTCTACATTATCCAGTTTGTTGCCATACAGTTGTTCATAGTATCCTCTTATGATTTTTTTAATTTCCTTGGGATCTGCAGTTATGTCACCTTTTTCATTCATTATTTTGTTTATATGGGTCTTCTCTCTTTTTTATTTTCTCATTCTAGCTAGGGGCTTGTCAATCTTGTTGATCTTCTCAATGAACCAACTTTTGGTGATATTTATGCTCTCTATTGTTTTTTTGTTCTCTATGTCATTTATTTCTGCTTTAATCCTTGTTATTTCTTTTCTTCTACTTGGTTTAGGACTGGTTTGCTGTTCATTCTCTAGCTTCTTCAGTTGATCCATTAGTTCTTTGATTTTTGCTCTTTCTTCCTTTTCAATATATGTGTTTAGTGCTATAAATTTCCCACTCAGTACTGCTTTTGCTGCATCCCATAGGTTTTGGTATGTTGTGTTCTCATTTTCATTCATCTCTATATATTTAGCAATTTCTCCTGCTATTTCTTCTTTAACGCACTGATTGTTTAGGAGTGTGTTGTTTCACCTCCAGGTATTTGTGAATTTTCTAAGTCTCTGATGGTTATTGACTTCTAATTGTATTCCATTGTGGTCAGAGAATGTGCTTTGAATGATTTCAATCTTTTTAATTTATTGAGCCCTATTTTATGTCCCAGCATATGATCTATTTTGGAGAAAGTTCCATGAGCACTAGAGAAGTATGTGTATCCTGGTGATTGGGGATGTAATGTTCTATATATGTCTGTTAAATCTAATTCATTTAACAGATTGTTTAGGTTTTCAATTTCCTTATTGGTCTTCTGTCTGGTTGATCTATCTATAGGAGAGAGTGATGTGTTGAAGTCTCCCACAATTATTGTGGAAACATCAATTGCTTCCTTTAGTTTTGCCAGTGTTTCTCTCATGTATTTTGTGGCACCTTGATTGGGTGCATAGACATTTATGATTGTTATTTCTTCTTCTTGAATTGCCCCTTTTATTAGTATGTAGTGGCCTTCTTTGTCTCTCAATACATCCCTGCATTTAAAGTCTATTGTATCTGAGATTAATATTGCTACACCTGCTTTCTTTTGGCTGTAGCTTGCATGAAATATTTTTTCGTCCTTTCACTTTCAATTTCTTTGTGTCCCTGTGTCTAAGATGAGTCTCTTGTATGCAACATATTGATGGTTCATTTTTTTGATCCAGTCTGTGAATCTATATCTTTTAATTGGGAAGTTTAATCCATTTACATTCAATGTTATAACCGTGAAGGCATTTCTTGAATCAGCCATCTTGTCCTTTGGTTTATGTTTGTCATATATATTTTTCCCCTCTCTCTATTAATATCCTTTAATGTACCCATACTGAATCTCTTTAGTACTGAACCTTTCTCCAAGTCTCTCTCTCCTTTCTTTGTTTCTCTGTCTGTAGGACTCCCTTTAGTATCTCCAGTAGGGCAGGTCTCTTGTTAGCATAATCTCTCAGCATTTTTCTGTGAAAAATTTAAGCTCTCCCTCAAATTTGAAGGAGAGCTTTGCTGGATAAAGTGTTCTTGGTTGGAAATTTTTCTCACACAGAATTTTATACATATTGTGCCACTGCCTTCTCGCCTCCATGGTGGCTGCTGAGTAGTCACTACTTAGTCTTATGCTGTTTCCTTTGTATGTGGTGAATTGCTTTTCTCTTGCTGCTTTCAGAACTTGCTCCTTCTCTTCCATGTTTGACAGTGTGATCAGAATATGTCTTGGAGTGGGTTTATTTGGATTTATTCTATTTGGAGTTTGCTGGGGATTTATGATTTGTGTATTTATGGTGTTTAGAAGATTTGGGAAGTTTACCCCAACAATTTCTTTGAATACTCTTCCTAGACCTTTACCCTTTTCTTCCCCTTCTGGAACCCCAATGAGTCTTATATTTGGACGTTTTATATTATCTATCATATCCCTGAGGTCCTGTTCTAGTTTGCTAATGCTGTGGAATGCAAAACACCAGAGATGGATTGGCTTTTATAAAAAGGGGGTTTATTTGGCTATACAGTTACAGTCTTAAGGCCATAAAGTGTCCAAGGTAACACATCAGTAATTGGGTACCTTCACTGGAGGATGGCCAATGGCGTCCGGAAAACTTCTGTTAGCTGTGAAGGCATGTGGCTGGCATCTGCTCCTAAGTTCTGGTTTCAAAATGGCTTTCTCCCAGGACGTTCCTCTCTAGCAAGCTTGCACCTCTTCAAAACGTCACTCACAGCTGCACTCCGTTCAGTCTCTTTGAGTCAGCATGTTTTATATGGCTCCACTGATCAAGGCCCACCCTGAATGGGTGGGGTCACACCTCCATGGGAGTATCCCACCAAAGTCACCACCCACAGCTGGGTGGGGCACATTCCAAGCAAATCTAACCAGCACCAAAAGTCTGTCCCACAAGACTACATCAAAGATAATGGCATTTGGGGGACACAATACATTCAAACCGGCACAGGTTCATTTTGATTTTTTTGATTTTTTTCCCCATTCTTTCCTTTGTGCTTTCATTTTCCATTCTGTCATCTTCCAGGTCACTGATTCGTTGTTCATCTTCCTCTTGTCTTGTACTATGAGTATCCAGAATCTTTTTAATTTGGTCAACGGTTTCTTTAATTTCCATAAGATCATCTATGTTTTTACTTACTCTTGCAATTTCTTCTTTATGTTCTTCTAGGGTCTTCTTGATATCCTTTGTATCCCGTACTATGGTCTCATTGTTCATCTTTAGTTCTTTGATTAGTTGCTCTAGGTACTGTGTTTCTTCTGATCTTTTGATTTGGGTGCTTGGGCTTGGGTTATCCATATCGTCTGTTTTTTTCATATGCTTTATAATTTTCTGTTGTTTCTGGCCTCTTGGCATTTGCTGAACTTGATAGGGTTCTTTTAGGATTTGTAGACCAATTGAAGTCCTTATCTCTAATTTATCAGATCTACAGCTTCATGGAGTATACTTTCTCTAACTAACCAGCAGGTGTTGTCCATGAGCCACCTGTTGTCCAGAAGCCAGTTCTCCCCTGCTTAGCCTTTGTGGTGAGTGGGGGAATGAGTCTTGTGGGGTCCAATTGGTGTACCAAGCTTGTGTGTGTAGTTGGTGTTGTCTGCCCTGTATATGGGGCATGTGCCTGGGCGGCTGGGGGGGGGGGTGGCTCTAACAATCAAATCTGCCTGGTGTTCCTGGAGTTTTAAAGCTGCTGCAATAGTCTAATCCTTCAGTTCAGTCCTGCTGCACTTTGTCTCTGCCACTGACCCACAAGTCCTTGGTATTGGCATATGGCTCCTGAGACTTGCGAGTGGGTACCTCTTCCAGGCCATGCACGCACTGGTCCTCTGTTGAGGGAAGACTGTGCTATGTCACAGGTGAGTGGCATCTCCCCAGGGCAGTTCTGGGCTGCTGGGCTGTGTAGCGAGGCTCCCAGTCTGCTGAAATGATGGCTGAATGGGGCTTTGTTAATTCACACTGCTCCACCTTCCCAACTCTGGGACAACCAGCTGAGGGTGCAGGGAAGGCTAATGTCCATGCCCAGTTTTGTGGTGTGTGCCTGTTATCTGAAGCACTTCCATCACACTGGGTTGTCTGGGGCAGCTCTGGGCTATGGGGCTGGCTATGGGCAAGAGTGTTTCCTGTCCACCAAGATGATGTCTGTGAACAGACCCCCCCCTTTTCTTGGGAAGTTGTGGTGTGTAGTGAATTTTCTCAGCCACTGGATTATTGCCTTTTGTCTCAGAGCTCTCTTAGTTCTGCTCTTGTCTTGACCTGCCCAAATTGCAAGTCTTTGAGGCTTTCTGTATTGCGCTTCTTAGAGTAATTGTTTTAGAAACAAAAAAAGAAAGAAAGAAAAAAAAAGCCCTCCTCACAGATCTAATGGGTTATTGAGATGCTAAGAGACAAAACAATTAGGGCCATTATGGAAAGGTCCAGGGGGCAGAGAGATCAGTTTTTCTTCAAGATTTGCATATGAGCCTCAGGGCCTGAGCTCTGCCCTTCCCCTTTCTATGTTCACCAGAACTCCAAAAATCCTCTGCTTTTATTTTGGAGATTTTCTTGATGTTTTTTTCTATTCCTGTCTCCTCTCTGCTGGGCTGGCTGCTCTGAGATTCTCTGTTGTCTGGTCTCAGTCTATCTATGGTTGGAGTTTGGATCAGTAGAATGAGTTTCCAGTAGAGCTGCCACTGCAGTTCTCTCTTCTCCTTCTCCTTCCTAGCACTGATGGCCCCTCCTCCCATGGGACTGAGCCTGGCAGGGAGGGGCGTGTGTCTCCTGGCTGCAAAAACTTACAGATTTCGCTGATCTCAGCAGTTTGATGTGCTCATGAGTGTTGTATGAAGTATGCCCATAGTCAAATTGCTCTGTGGTGTCCAGTCCACGCAGTTCCTGGCTTTCTACCTACTTTCCTGGAGGAGTAACTAAAACATACAGCTCACCAATCTGCCATCTGGCCCCGCCTCCCACCTTTATTTTTGAGTTGTATGATTTCTTTATACATTCTGGATATCAAACCCTTAACAGATATGTTTTCCAAATATTTTCTCCTATTGAGTAGGCAGCCTTTCACCTTTTTGACAAAGTCTTTTGTTAAAGCACAAAACTATTAAATTTTGAGTAAGTCCCAATTATCTATTTTTTCTTTCATTTTTTTGTGCTTTGTGTGTAAGGTCTAAGAAACCACCTATCACTATATCTTGAAGTTGCTTCCCTACATTTTGTTCTAGGAGTTATATGGGTTTTGGGTCTTGTATTTAGGTCTTTGATCCAATTTGAGTTAATAATTACATATGATGCTAGAAAGTGGTCTTCTTTCACTCTTTTAGACATGGATATCCAGTTCCCCACACACCATTTATTAAAGAGACTGTTCTGTCCCTGTTGAGTTGACTTTGAGGCCCTGTCAAAGGACAATTGATGATAGGAAGATGGGACAAGATGGTGGA
This sequence comes from Choloepus didactylus, assembly GCF_015220235.1. Lineage (NCBI taxonomy): Eukaryota > Metazoa > Chordata > Mammalia > Pilosa > Megalonychidae > Choloepus > Choloepus didactylus. The sequence continues at coordinate 95,675,601 of NC_051334.1, read as the reverse complement.
CGGTTGAGGTGTGGAATCCAGTTACTCCTATAGGGTAGCTGTAAAATAACCAGGAACTGTATGAAACAGCTGTTTCAGGGACTTCAGTGATCACTCATGCATCATACACCAATGTGGAGTGGGCAGAATGGCTGAGATTTCAGAAAAAACTGTTAGATTCCATAGTCAGGGGGCAGGCACCCCTCCTCCCCAGGCATGGCACATGGTCTTGGAGCCGGTTCCTTGATGGGAAAAGAACCAATCTATGCTGGGAGCAAGGAAGGGGGCTCAAACCAGCACCAGTTGCAGAATTAATTAATAAATTCAGACTGCTGAATAAAAGCTTGAAGCACAGATTAACCAGGAGCAGGCAGGAAAGGAGGTGAGAGGAACCTGTCTGACAGAGAGGAGGGAGGGCTGACAACAACAATAAAGAAAAACAGAGACTTTTGGAGTTGAGGTGTTCAGAATACTGGAAAAGGAATCAGATCCATGAAAAGGGGGCATATAGGGACAAGTAAAAGCTCAGGCTCTGGCTCCCAAACCCAGGGAGCTGAGGTTTGGCTCTGAAAGGGTTATTTTTTCCTACTTCTTTTCCTTTTGTGCTCTCCAACTCTTTATCTTTTCACTTTTCAAAATCCCATCAGAGCTCCTGCTTTGGTACTTCCCTGTTTAAGGGGAATTAAGAATTAAAGTTGTCTGATAGTAACTATTCAGGTGAAAGACAGACTAGCCTCAAGGGCTTATCTTTAAATACTCCATACCTGGACTGACAAAGTATGGGAGCTGGGGAAAGGCCTTGAAAAGAGATTTCTCTCTCTTTTTTTCTTTCTTTTCCTTTGAAATGACTAATCTAAGCAGCTCATTACAGAAAGCCTCATATATTTGTAATTGGCTGCTGGATCCAGGCAAGGGGAGAGCTAAGATAGGCTGGAGAGAGAAAGCAATGAATCTAGTGGGGGAACAATTCCCTAAAGGGCATAACATCCCCAAGAAAAAAGGGATGGGGCCTAGGTCAAGTGGTGGACTTCCAACACAAAACTCAGAACCCATGGGTTGGAAAACAGAAGCATGCTTCAGTCAGCCATGCCTCTGACAGTGGTAGGTCTGCAGAGAATTAAAGGCACCTGTGGCACCTCTTTACGCTGGTGGAGAGCTGCAGGCTGACAAGCACCACATGCTGGACAGGATAGGAAAAGAACAGAGTGTAGAGGCTTCACAAGAGGGTCTGACAACCTATGGTTCTAATTCTCAGGGAAATTCCATACCTTCTCTGGAGAGCTGGGCCTGTCTGGACTGGAAAATCTGATTGATGTCAATCATATCTAGGGAGATTCTCTTACAGAAAGGTTACATAGAGGCAGGGAAGAACACAAAAATAAGAAGTGAAAAATTCTGATCAAAAAACAGAAGCAAGGTTAGATATCTAGAATAAGTTGATCTGAGTGCCAAAGGATAGAAAACAAAGCCAACCAGCAAGAAAAGCCCAGGTAAAAGAGAGCTCCAGAATAAATTAAACAAGAAAATCAGATGCCCAGACAGCTAAAGATAACAAGCCATATTGGAAACATGAAGATATGGACCAGTTAAAGGAACAAACTAACATTTCAACTAAGATACAGGAATCAAAATAACCAATTAATAATCAAAGAAATCTCCTAAATCAATTAAAAATCAAACCAATGAGATGAGGGAAGATATGGCAAAAGAGATGAAGGATATAAAGAAGACATTGGGCAAACAAGGAGGAACTCAAAAGTTTGAAAAAACAAATGGCAGAACTTATGGGAATGAAAAGCCCAACAGAAGAGATGAAAAACAAAATGGAGACTTACAACACCAAATTTGAAGATGGAGAAGAAAGGATTAGTGAAACAGAGAACTGAACATCTGAAATCTTACACACAAATGAATACATAGGGAAAAGAATGGAAAAATATGAGGAAGGTCTTAGGAAACTGAATGACAATAAGAAGCAAACAACTGTATATGTTAAGGAAAAAGGGGTAGAAAGAATAATAGAAGAAATAATCACTGAAAATTTTCCAACTCTTATGAAAGATATAAAATTACAGATTCAAGAAGTACAGCATATCCCAAGCAGAATAGATCCCAATAGAACTACCACAAGACACTTACTGATTGGATTGTCCAGCATCAAAGACAAAGACAGAATTCTGAAAGCAGCAAGAGAAAAACAATCCATCTCATATAAGGAAAGCTTGATAAGATTATGTACAAATTTCTCTGCAGAAAATACGGAGGTGAGAAGGCAGTGGTATGATGTATTTAAGATACTGAAAGAGAAAAACTACCAACCAAGAATTCTATATGTGGCAAAACTGTGCTTCAAAAATGAGGGAGAGATGAAAATATTTTCAGAAGAACAGGCACTGAAAGAGTTTGTGAATACGATACTGGTGCTACAAGAAATACTAAAGAGAGTGCTGCAGGCTGATAGGAGAAAGGAGAGAGAGATTTGGAGATGAGTGTAGAAATTAAGACTATCAGGAAAGGTAAAAGGAGAGAGAGAAAATAATAAGGTATAATATATAAAATCCAAAAGACAAAATGGTAGAAGAAAGTACTGCCCTTAAAGTAATAACAGTAAATGTTAATGGATTAAACTTCCCACTAAAAAGACATGGACTGGCAGAATGGATTGACAAACATGTCCCTTCTATACACTGTCTACAACATGCTCACTTCAGACATAAGGACAAAAATAGGCAGAAAGTGAAAGGTTGGAAAAAGATATTTCATGCAAACAACAACAAGAATAATGGAGTAGCTATATTAATATCAGACAAATTAGACTTCAAAAGTTAAGCAATTAAAAGAGACAAAGAAGGACACTTTATATTACTAAAAGGGTCAATTCATCAAGAAAGTAAAACAATCATTACGATTTAATTACCAAGTTACAGTGCCACAAAATACATCAGGCAAACACTGAGAACACTAGAAAGAGAAATAGATTCCTCTAAAATAACAGATGGAGACTTCAATACTCCACTCTCGTCAATGAACAGAACATCTAGAAAGGATCAATAAAGAAAGAGATGTTGAAATGTATGATAAATGAGCTAGACTTGGCAGACATTTATAGAGCACCACACCACACAACAGCAGGGTACACATTTTTCTCAAGTGTTCATGGAACATTCTCTAGGATAGACCACATGTTAGGTCACAATATAAGTCTCAACAAATTTATAAATATTGATATTATGCAAAACACTTTCTCAGATCATAATGGAATGAAGCTGGAAATCAGTAACAGACAGAAGGTCATAAAATTCACAAGTATATGGAATCTAAACAGCACACTCCTAGAAAACCAGTGGGTAAATGAAGAAATTACAAGAGAAGATACTAAATACCATGAGGCAAATGACAATGAAAACACAACATATCAAAACTTATGGATGTAGCAAAGGGAGTGCTGAGAGGGAAATGTACTGCCTTAAACACCTACATTAAAATGAGACAGCAAACATTGAGGAATTAACTGTTCCCCTGGGGAACTAGAGAAAGAACAGCAAAATAACCCCAAAGCAAAGAGAAGGAAAGAAATAACAAAAATTAGAGCAGAAATAAATGAAAGTGAGAACAGTAAATCAATAGAGAACATCAACAAAACCAGAAGTTGGTGTCTTGGGGAAAATAAATAAAATTGATGGACCCCAAGCTACAAATCCCCAACTAACCTTGGAGAGCCAGAAGACCTCTCTGGCAAGGTGGGGGAGCTCATAGGACCAGCTGCCGTCTCTGGCTAATGGGTGAAACTGAGGGAGGCTGCAAACTGGCCATGAAGAGGGGATTTCTGTCCCCTTTTCAGTTCAGTGAAGAAAGCCTCAACCATTTTCTGACCCAGAAACCAGTGTTCTGACCCAGAAAACAGTGGAGATGGAACAGGTAGAGTCTATTCAAATGCTAATGAACTCTCCCAAAGAGGGGTATCTTCCATCAGAGGAAAATGGTGGGGCCCACTTCTACTATTCGCCTTCCATTAAGAACCAGACCCCAGAGCCTGGGGGGAAAAGAGCCATAGGCCATACCTCCTTACACCATTCTGGAGCTACAGGCTGACAAGCACCACCTGCTGGGCAGAGAAGCACAGTGACTTGAGGCCTCACAGTGTGCATAAACCTTCTAAGATGCACCCTCTGGGAGACTTGCTACTACTGCCTCCTTCTGAGACCTGAGCCCTTTCTGGTCTGGGAAAACCTGACTGGGGTAACCAAGGAAGCCAGATACTAAACAACAGAAAACTACAACCTAAACTAAGAAAAACAAAGTTATGGCCCAGTCAAAGGAACAAACTTACATGTCAACTGAGATGCAGAAATTGAAACAACTAATACTAAATCAAATCAAAAAGTTTAGGGAAGATATGGCAAAAGAGATGACGCATATACTGAAAACACTGGGTGTACATAAGTTAGAAATTGAAAGTTTGAAAAAAACAACTGACAGAATCTTTGGAAATGAGAGACACAGCACAAGAGATGAAAGACACAATGTATACATACAACAGCAGATCTCAAGAGGCAGAAGAAAACACTCAGGAACTGGAGAACAAGAAACCTGAAAGCCTACACACAAAAGAACAGATAGAGAAAAGAATGGAAAAATATGATGAACATCTCTGGGAATTAAATGACAATAAGAAATGTAGAAATGTACATGTCATTGTGTCCCAGAAGGAAAAGAGAAGGGAAAAAGGGCACAAGAAATAATAGAGGAAATAATCAATGAAAAATTCTGATCTGTTATGAAAGACATAAAATTGTGGATTCCGAGAAGCTCAGCACACTCCAAACAGAATAGACCTCAATAGGCCAATGCCAAGACACTTAATAATCAGATTATCAAACATCAAGGACAAAGAGAGAAACCCAAAAGCAGCAAGAGAAAAGCAATCCATCACATACAAAGGAAGCTTGATAAGACTATGTGCAGATTTCTCAATAGAAACCATGGAGGCAAGAAGGAATTGGTGTGACATATTTAAGATACTGAAAGAGATAAAACCACCAACCAAGAATCCTATGAGCAGCAAAACTGTCCTTCAAACATGAGGGAGAGTTCAAAATATTCTCTGACAGACAATGACAGAGTTTGTGAACAAGATACCTACTCTACAGGAAATCCTAAAGGGAGCACTACAGACAGAAAGGAAATGAGAGGAGTGGGAGGTTTGGAAGACAATTTTGGGAGATAGTAGCACAGCAATGTAAGTACACTGAACAAAGATGACTGTGAGTATGGTTGAAAGAGGGTTAGGAGCATGTTGGACACCAGAAGGGAAGAGGAAAGATGAGGATTTTTACTGTATAACTCCGGGTGCTTAATGATTGTGATGAAAGGTACAAATTTGTTTTTACATGAGATAGAACAAATGAATGTCAACATTGCAAGGTGGTAAAAACAGAATGGGATTGGGGGGAAATACAATCAATGCAAACTAGAGACTAATTAACAGAAACATTGTATTATGCTTCCTTTAATATAGCAAAGGAAATATACCAAAGCTAAAGGCATGTGGGGGGACATATGGGAAGGTTATCGGACTCTTGGCATTGTTGAAGTTGTCTTACTCTTTATTCTACTTTAGTTTAATGCTATCTTTCCTTTTGTTGCTTCCTAGTTGTCATATTTTGTTTTGTTTTGCTCTCTTTCTCTTTTCTTTTTCTTTTGTCTCTCTACCTTCTTTGACTCTTCCTCCTTCTTTGTGGAAGAAATGGAGATGTCCTTATATAGACAGAGGTGATATTGGTGAATACATAAATACACGACTATACAGGGAAACAAGCATTGTTTACTTAGGATGGAATGTATGGTGTGTGAACAAAACTGTCCTTAAAAAAATGGGCTGCTGAAGAAACCTTGAGAGCACTATATTGAGTGAAATAAGACAGACACATAAGGACAAATACGGCAGGGTCTCACTGATATGAACTAATTATAATATGTAAACTCATAGACATGAAATATAAGTTACTAGGATATAGAATGAGGCTAAAGAATGGGGAGCAGTTGCTCATTATGAGCAGAATGCTCAACTAGGTTGGACTTAAATGTTTGGAACTGGACAAAGCTGATGGTAACCCATTCTGAGAATAACTAACAGTGCTGAATGGTGTGTGAAGGTGGTGGAAAGGGTAAGCTCAGAGTCACATATGTCACCAGAAGGAAAGTTGGAGGTTAAAAGATGGGAATGTATAAAACAGTGAATCTTGTGATGGACAGTGTCCATGATTAACTGTACAAATGTTAGAATCTCTCTCATGAACTAGAACAATGTAGGACACTATAACTAGAAGTTAGTAATAGAGGGGCATATAGGAAAAAATATATACCTATTGCAAACTATATACTACAGTTAGTAGTATTTTAACATTCTTTCATCAACAATAACAAATGTACTATACCAAAACTATGAATTAATAATGGAGGGGTGGTGGTTAGGTGTATGGGAAGACTTGAGTTTCCTTTTTTGTCTTTATTTCTTTTCTGTAGTAATTAAAATGTTCTCAAAATTGAAAAATAATTAAATTGTGATAATGGATACATAGCTGCATGATGGTACTGTGGGCAACTGATTGTGCACTTTGGATCTTTGGATAATTGTATGGTATGTGAACAATTTCAATGAAAATTTTAAAAAATGAATCTGTTATAGCTGATGGAAGGAAATTTTTAAATAACTGCTAAGGAACACAAAAGAAGACTTGACCAAATGAGAAGACATTCTGTGTTGTAGCTAGGAGGACTCTGTGTCATAAAGATGCCAGTACTCCCTGGGTTAATTTCTAATTATGACATACTCTCAATAAAAACAGTGTATTAGTCTGCTAAAGCTGTGGAATCAAAAAAATCAATTGACTGTGGACCTGAGGGTCTAATTCTGAGCTCTCAAAACAATTCCATTGCTCAATATGCCTATCTTTATGCCAGTCTCATTCTCCTTTGACCACTGTAGGTTTGTAATACATTTTAAAATCAGGAAGCCTGAGTCCTCCAACTTCATTCTTTTTCAAGATATTTTTGGCTATTCAAGTCCCCTTTCCCTTCCAAATAAATTTGATAATTGGCTTTTCCATTCCTACAAAGTACAATATTTTAATTGTGATTGGTATTTCATTGAAACTCTAGATCAATTTGAGTAGAAGTGACATAAAGAAATGGAATATCCTTCCATTTATTTAGGTCTTCTTTGATTTCTTTTAGCAATGATTTGTGGTTTTCTGATATAGTTCTTTACATTCTTAGTTAAGTTTATTCCTAGATATTTGATTTTTTTTAGTTACTGTTGTCAAAGGAATTTTTTTCTTGATTTCTTCCTCAGATAGCTCATTACTAGTGTATAGAAACATTACTGATTTTTGTATGTTGATCTTTTATCCCACCACATTGCTTAACTCATTTATTAGGTCTAATAGCTTTGTTGTAGTTTTTTCAGACTTCCTAGGTATAGGATCATATCATCTGCAAATAGTGAAAGTTTTGCTTCTTCCTTTGTGATTTGGATGTCTTTTATTTGTTTTTCTTACCTAATTTATCTATCTAGAACTTCTAGTACAATGTTGATTAACAATGATGACTGTGCACATCCTTGTCTTTTTCCCAATATCACCAGGAAATTTTCAGCTTTTCAATATTGAGCATGATATAATCTGTGGGTTTTTCTTATATTCCTTTTATCAGGTTGAGGTAGTTTACTTCTATTCTTGTCTTTCAGAGTGTTTTTATCAAGAAGGGATGATTGATTTTGTTAAATGCCTTTTCTCCATTAATCAAGATGATCATGTGTTTCTTCTTCAATTTGTTAGTGAGTTATATTACATTAATTGATTTCCTTGTGTTGAACCACCCATGCATACCTGCAATGAAACCCACATGATCATGATGTATAATTCTTTTAATGTGTAGTTGGATTCAATTTGCATTAGGTATTAGGTATTAGGTTGAGCAGTTTTGCATATATATTCACTAGAGGCATTGATCTGCAACTTTCCTTTCTTGTGGTATCTTTGTCTGGATTTGGTATTAGGGTGATTTTGGCTTCAGAGAATGTTTTTGGTAGTGTTCCCATCTCTTCAATTTTTGGAAGAGTTTGAGCAGGATTGGGATTAATTCTTTTTCAAATGATTGGTAAGATTCACCTATGAAACCGTCTGGTCCTGGACTATACTTTGATGGGAGGTTTTTGATGACTGACTCAATATATTTACTTGTGATTGGTCTGTTCAAGTCTTCTATTTCTTCCAAAATCAGTGTAGGATTTTGGTATGTCTCTAGGAAATTGTCCATTTTATCTATGTTGTCTAATTTGTTGGCATACATTTGATCATATTACTCTCTTATGATTTATTTTATTTCTATGGGGTCAGTGGTAATTATCCCTGTGCCAGTTTGGATATCTGATGTCCCCCCCCCCCACAAAGAAATGATCTTGTAATCCAATCTTTTGGGATATTTGGATTAGGTTGTTTCCATGGAGATATGACTTACCCAACTGTAGGTGATACTTTTGATTAGATTACTTACATGGAGGTGTGACCCTGCCCATTCAGCATGGGTCTTGATTAATTTACTGGAGTCCCTGAAAAAGAGCTATCACAGGCCAGACTGCTGCAGATAAGGGGCACATTTTGGAAATGGCTATTGATAGCAGATTTTTGCTGATGCTGACACTTGGAGACACTTGGAGATGCAGACAAAAGGATGTTTGGAGTTGTTAAGCTAAGAGATGAAGCCCAGAGTTTGCTCCAGGTTATGGTAAGGCACTTAATGAATTATGTCCCAGAAGAAAGAACCAAGAACACACAGGAGTTGAGAGAGACATCTTGGAGAAAGCAATTTTGAAACACAACCTGGGATAAGCAGATGCCAGCCACATGCCTTCCCAGATAACAGAGGTGTTCCAGACACCATCAGCCCTTCTTCAGTGAAGTTATACTCTTGTTGATGCCTTGGTTTGGACACTTGCATGTCCTTAGGATTGTAAACTTTTAACCTAATAAACCCCCTTTAGAAAAGCCAATCCATTTCTGGTATTTTGCATAATGGCAGCTTTATTAAACTGGAAAAATCCCCCTCTCATTTCAGATTTTATTCATCTGAATTTTCTTTCTCTTTGTCTTTGTCATCATAGCAAAGTGTTTGCCAATTTTATCAATCTTCTTAAAGAAACAACTTTTGGTTTTTATCAATTTGGTCTATTGTTTTTTTTCTCTTCTCAATTTAATTTATTTCCATTCCAATGTTTGTTATTTCTTATATTCAACTCACTTTGGGATTAGTTTGCAGGTCTTTCTCTAATTTCTCTAGGTGTTCAGGTATGTCTTTGATTTTAGCCCTTTCTTCCTTTTTGATGTAGGTGTTTAGAGCTATAAATTTTGGTCTAGTACAGCCTTCACTGCATCCCATAATTTTGTCTCTTTACCCATGTTCATTTATGTTTAATGCAATTTTGTTGAGATATATTCACATACCAGATATTCATCTAAAGTGTACAATCAACAGTTCATGCTATCATCATGTACTTGTGCATTCAGCAGCACAGTCAATTTTTTTTTTTTTTTTAATCATCATTTTATTGAGATATATTCACATACCACGCAGTCATACAAAACAAATTGTACTTTCGATTGTTTACAGTACCATTACATAGTTGTACATTCATCACCTAAATCAATCCCTGACACCTTCATTAGCACACACACAAAAATAACAAGAATAATAATTAGAGTGAAAAAGAGCAATTGAAGTAAAAAAGAACACTGGGTACCTTTGTCTGTTTGTTTCCTTCCCCTACTTTTCTACACATCCATCCATAAACTAGACAAAGTGGTGTTTGGTCCTTATGGCTTTCCCAATCCCATTGTCACCCCTCATAAGCTACATTTTTATACAACTGTCTTCGAGATTCATGGGTTCTGGGTTGTAGTTTGATAGTTTCAGGTATCCACCACCAGCTACCCCAATTCTTTAGAACCTAAAAAGGGTTGTCTAAAGTGTGCATAAGAGTGCCCACCAGAGTGACCTCTCGGCTCCTTTTGGAATCTCTCTGCCACTGAAGCTTATTTCATTTCCTTTCACATCCCCCTTTTGGTCAAGAAGATGTTCTCCGTCCCACGGTGCCAGGTCTACATTCCTCCCTGGGAGTCATATTCCACGTTGCCAGGGAGATTCACTTCCCTGGGTGTCTGATCCCACGTAGGGGGGAGGGCAGTGATTTCGCCTTTCAAGTTGGCTTAGCCAGAGAGAGAGGGCCACATCTGAGCAACAAAGAGGCATTCAGGAGGAGACTCTTAGGCACAAATACAGGGAGGCCTAGCCTCTCCTTTGCAGCAACCGTCTTCCCAAGGGTAAAACTTATGGTAGAGGGCTCAACCCATCAAACCACCAGTCCCCTATGTCTGTGGTCATGTTAGCAACCATGGAGGTGGGGTAGGCGAATACCCCTGCATTCTCCACAGGCTCCTCAAGGGGGCACTACATCTTTTTTTTTTTTTTTTTTTTTTTAACTTTCCCTTCTTTTTTCAAATCACCTGTATGAAAAAAAAAGTTAAAAAGAAAACAAACATACAATAAAAGAGCATTTCAAAGAGACCATAGCAAGGGAGTAAGAAAAAGACAACTAACCTAAGATAACTGCTTAACTTCCAACATGTTCCTACTTTACCCCAAGAAAGTTACATAATATAGCAACATTTCAGTGAACTTGTTCCTACTACAACCATCAGAAATTAACAGACCATAGTCATTTCTGGGCATCCCCAGAACGTTAAATAGCTTATCTGTTCTTCCTGGATTATTGTTCCCCCTTCCTTAATTGCTCTCTACTGCTAGTTCCCCTACATTCTACATTATAAACCATTTGTTTTACATTTTTCAAAGTTCACATTAGTGGTAGCATATAATATTTCTCTTTTTGTGCCTGGCTTATTTCGCTCAGCATTATGTCCTCAAGGTTCATCCATGTTGTCATATGTTTCACCAGATCGTTCCTTCTTACTGCCGCGTAGTATTCCATCGTGTGTATATACCACATTTTATTTATCCACTCATCTGTTGAAGGACATTTGGGTTGTTTCCATCTCTTGGCAATTGTGAATAATGCTGCTATGAACATTGGCGTGCAGATATCTGTTCGTGTCACTGCTTTCCGATCTTCCGGGTATATACCGAGGAGTGCAATCGCTGGATCGAATGGTAGCTCTATATCTAGTTTTCTAAGGAACTGCCAGACTGACTTCCAGAGTGGCTGAACCATTATACAGTCCCACCAACAATGAATAAGAGTTCCAATTTCTCCACATCCCCTCCAGCATTTGTAGTTTCCTGTTTGTTTAATGGCAGCCATTCTAACCGGTGTTAGATGGTATCTCATTGTGGTCTTAATTTGCATCTCTCTAATAGCTAGTGAAGCTGAACATTTTTTCATGTGTTTCTTGGTCATTTGTATTTCCTCTTCAGAGAACTGTCTTTTCATATCTTTTCCCCATTTTATAATTGGGCTGTCTGTACTATTGTCATTGAGTTGTAGGATTTCTTTGTATATGCAAGATATCAGTCTTTTGTCAGATACATGGTTTCCAAAAATTTTTTCCCATTGAGTTGGCTGCCTCTTTACCTTTTTGAGAAATTCCTTTGAGGTGCAGAAACTTCTAAGCTTGAGGAGTTCCCATTTATCTATTTTCTCTTTTGTTGCTTGTGCTTTGGGTGTAAAGTCTAGGAAGTGGCCTCCTAATACAAGGTCTTGAAGATGTTTTCCTACATTATCTTCTAGGAGTTTTATGGTACTTTCTTTTATATTGAGATCTTTGGTCCATTTTGAGTTAATTTTTGTGTAGGGGGTGAGGTAGGGGTCCTCTTTCATTCTTTTGGATATGGATATCCAACTCTCCCAGCCCCATTTGTTGAAAAGACCATTATGGCTCAGTTCGGTGACTTTGGGGGCCTTATCAAAGATCAGTCGGCCATAGATCTGAGGGTCTATCTCTGAATTCTCAATTCGATTCCATTGATCTATATGTCTATCTTTGTGCCAGTACCATGCTGTCTTGGCAACTGTGGCTTTATAATAAGCTTCAAAGTCAGGGAGTGTAAGTCCTCCCACTTCGTTTTTCTTTTTTAGAGTGTCTTTAGCAATTCGAGGCATCTTCCCTTTCCAAATAAATTTGATAACTAGCTTTTCCAAGTCTGCAAAGTAGGTTGTTGGAATTTTGATTGGGATTGCATTGAATCTGTAGATGAGTTTGGGTAGAATTGACATCTTAATGACATTTAGCCTTCCTATCCATGAACATGGAATATTTTTCCATCTTTTAAGGTCCCCTTCTATTTCTTTTAGTAGAGTTATGTAGTTTTCTTTGTATAGGTCTTTTACATCTTTGGTTAAGTTGATTCCTAGGTACTTGATTTTTTTAGTTGCTATTGAAAATGGTATCTTTTTCTTGAGTGTCTCTTCAGTTTGTTCATTTCTAGCATATAGAAACATTACTGACTTATGTGCATTAATCTTGTATCCCGCTACTTTGCTAAATTTGTTTATTAGCTCTAGTAGGTGTATCGTTGATTTCTCAGGGTTTTCTAGATATAAGATCATATCATCTGCAAACAATGACAGTTTTACTTCTTCTTTTCCAATTTGGATGCCTTTTATTTCTTTGTCTTGCCGGATTGCCCTGGCTAGCACTTCCAGCACAATGTTGAATAACAGTGGTGACAGCGGGCATCCTTGTCTTGTTCCTGATCTTAGAGGGAAGGCTTTCAGTTTCTCACCATTGAGTACTATGCTGGCTGTGGGTTTTTCATATATGCTCTTTATCATGTTGAGGAAGTTTCCTTCAATTCCTACCTTTTGAAGTGTTTTTATCAAAAAGGGATGTTGGATTTTGTCAAATGCTTTTTCAGCATCTATTGAGATGATCAATTGATTTTTCCCTTTCGAGTTTTTAATGTGTTGTAATACATTGATTGTTTTTCTGATGTTGAACCATCCTTGCATGCCTGGAATGAACCCCACTTGGTCATGGTGTATGATTTTTTTAATGTGTCTTTGGATTCGATTTGCAAGTATTTTGTTGAGGATTTTTGCATCTATATTCATTAGGGAGATTGGCCGGTAGTTTTCCTTTTTTGTAGCATCTTTGCCTGGTTTTGGTATTAGATTGATGTTAGCTTCATAAAATGAGTTAGGTAGTATTCCATTTTCTTCAATGTTTTGAAAGAGTTTGAGTAAGATTGGTGTCAGTTCTTTCTGGAAAGTTTGGTAGAATTCCCCTGTGAAGCCATCTGGCCCTGGGCATTTATTTGTGGGAAGATTTTTGATGACTGATTGGATCTCTTTGCTTGTGATGGGTTGGTTGAGGTCTTCTATTTCTTCTCTGGTCAGTCTAGGTTGTTCATATGTTTCCAGGAAATTGTCCATTTCTTCTACATTGTCCAGTTTGTTGCCATACAGTTGTTCATAATATCCTCTTATAATTTTTTTAATTTCTTCAGGATCTGCAGTTATGGCACCTTTTTCATTCATTATTTTGTTTATATGGGTCTTCTCTCTTTTTGATTTTGTCAGTCTAGCTAGGGGCTTGTCAATCTTGTTGATCTTCTGAAAGAACCAACTTTTGGTGATATTTATCCTCTCTATAGTTTTTTTGTTCTCTATGTCATTTATTTCTGCTTTAATCCTTGTTATTTCTTTTCTTCTACTTGGTTTAGGATTGGTTTGCTGTTCATTTTCTAGCTTCTTCAGTTGATCCATTAGTTCTTTGATTTTGGCTCTTTCTTCCTTTTTAATATATGCGTTTAGTGCTATAAATTTCCCCCTTAGCACTGCTTTTGCTGCATCCCATATGTTTTGGTATGTTGTGTTCTCATTTTCATTCGTCTCTATATATTTAGGAATTTCTCTTGCTATTTCTTCTTTAACCCACTGATTGTTTAGGAGTGTGTTGTTTAACCTCCAGGTATTTGTGAATTTTCTAAGTCTCTGATGGTTATTGACTTCTAATTGTATTCCATTGTGGTCAGAGAATGTGCTTTGAATAATTTCAATCTTTTTAAATTTATTGAGGCTTGTTTTATGTCCCAGCATATGATCTATTCTGGAGAAAGTTCCGTGAGCACTAGAAAAGTATGTGTATCCTGGTGATTTGGGATGTAATGTCCTGTATATGTCTGTTAAATCTAATTCATTTATCAGATTGTTTAGGTTTTCAATTTCCTTATTGGTCTTCTGTCTGGTTGATCTATCTATAGGAGAGAGTGATGTGTTGAAGTCTCCCACAATTATTGTGGAAACATCAATTGCTTCCTTTAGTTTTGCCAATGTTTCTCTCATGTATTTTGTGGCACCTTGATTGGGTGCATAGACATTTACGATTGTTATTTCTTCTTGCTGAATTGCCCCTTTTATTAGTATGTAGTGGCCTTCTTTGTCTCTCAAAACATCCCTGCATTTGAAGTCTATTTTATCTGAGATTAATATTGCTACACCTGCTTTCTTTTGGCTGTAGCTTGCATGAAATATTTTTTTCCATCCTTTCACTTTCAATTTCTTTGTGTCCCTGTGTCTAAGATGAGTCTCTTGTATGCAACATATTGATGGTTCATTTTTTTTGATCCATTCTGCGAATCTATATCTTTTAATTGGGGAGTTTAATCCATTTACATTCAACGTTAAAACCGTGAAGGCATTTCTTGAATCGGCCATCTTATCCTTTGGATTATGTTTGCCATATTTTTCCCTCTCTCTATTAATATCCTTTATTGTACCCATACCGAATCTCTTTAGTACTGAACCTTTCTCCAAGTCTCTCTGTCCTGTCTTTGTTTCTCTGTCTGTAGGGCTCCCTTTAGTATCTCCAGTAGGGCAGGTCTCTTGTTAGCAAATTCTCTCAGCATTTCTTTGTCTGTGAAAAATTTAAGCTCTCCCTCAAATTTGAAGGAGAGCTTTGCTGGATAAAGTATTCTTGGCTGGAAATTCCTCTCTCTCAGAATTTTAAATATATCGTGCCATTGCCTTCTCGCCTCCATGGTGGCTGCTGAGTAGTCACTACTTAGTCTTATGCTGTTTCCTTTGTATGTGGTGAATTGCTTTTCTCTTGCTGCTTTCAGAACTTGCTCCTTCTCTTCTATGTTTGACAGTGTGATCAGTATATGTCTCGGAGTGGGTTTTTTTGGATTTATTCTATTTGGAGTTCGCTGAGCATTTATGATTTGTGTATTTATGTTGTTTAGAAGATTTGGGAAGTTTTCCCCAACAATTTCTTTGAATACTCTTCCTAGACCTTTACCCTTTTCTTCCCCTTCTGGGACACCAATGAGTCTTATATTCGGACGTTTCATATTATCTATCATATCCCTGAGGTCCATTTCGAGTTTTTCAATTTTTTTCCCCATTCTTTCTTTTATGCTTTCATTTTCCATTCTGTCATCTTCCAGGTCACTGATTCGTTGTTCAACTTCCTCTAGTCTTGTACTATGAGTGTCCAGAATCTTTTTAATTTGGTCAACAGTTTCTTTAATTTCCATAAGATCATCCATTTTTTTATTTAGTCTTGCAATGTCTTCTTTATGCTCTTCTAGGGTCTTCTTGATTTCCTTCATATCCCGTACTAGGGTCTCATTGTTCATCTTTAGATCTTTGAGTAGCTGCTCTAGGTGTGTCTCTTCTGGTCTTTTGATTTGGGTGCTTGGGCTTGGGTTATCCATATCGTCTGGTTTTTTCATATGCTTTATAATTTTCTGTTGTTTTTGGCCTCGTGGCATTTGCTGTCCTTGATAGGGTTCTTTTAGGGTTTGTAGACCAGTTGAAGTCCTTATCTCTAATTTATCAGATCTACAGCTTCGTGGAGTACACTTTCTCTAACTAACCAGCAGGTGGAGTCCACGAGCCACCTGTTCTCCACAAGCCAGATCTCCCCTGCTTAGCCTTTTTGGTGAGTGGGGGAGTGAGTCTTGTGGGGCCCAATTTTTGTCCCAAGCTTGCGTGTGTAGTTGGTGTTGCCTGCCCTGTATGTGGGGCGTGTTTCTGGGCAGTCGGGGAGGGGGGGTGGCCCTAACAATCAAATCTCCCTGATGATCCTAGAGTTTTAAAGCTACTGCAATAGTCTAATCCTTCAGTTCAGTCCTGCCACAGTTTGTCTCTGCCACTGACCCACAAGTCTTTGGTATTGGCGTATGGCTCCTGAGACTTGCAAGTGGGCCCCTCTTCCAGGCTGTGCACCCCGGGTCCTCTGTTGAGGGATGACTGTGCTATGTCACAGGTGAGTGCCGTCCCCCCAGGGCAGTTCTGGGCTGCTGGGCTGTGTTGGGAGGCTCCCAGTCTGCTCAAATGATGGCTGAATGGGGCTCTGTTAATTCACACTGCTCCCCCTTCCCAGCTCTGGGACATTCAGCTGAGGTTGCAGGGAAGGCTAATGTCCACGCCCAGTTTTGTGGTGTGTGCCTGTTATTTGAAGCACTTCCGTCACACTGGGTTGTCTGGGGCAGCTCTGGGCTATGGGGCTGGCGATGGGCAGGAGTGTTTCCTGTCCACCAGGATGGTGGCTGTGAGCGGACACCCCCCTTTTCTTGGGAAGTTGTGTTGTTTAGTGAATTTTCTCAGCCACTGGATTATTGCCTTTTGTCTCAGAGCTCTCTTAGTTCTGCTCTTGACTTGACGTGCCCAAATTTCAATTCTTTGAAGCTTTCTGTATTGAGCTTCTTAGAGTAATTGTTTTAGAAAAAGCAAAAAGGATTTAAAAAAAAAATAAAAAAAAAAAAATGGCCCTCCTCAGAGATCTAATGGGTTATTGAAATGCTAATAGACAAAGCAACCAGGGCCATTAAGGAAAGGTGCCCTGGGCAGAGAGATCAGCCTTGCTTCGGGATTTGCATATGCGCCTCAAGGCCTGATCTCCGCCCTTCCCCTTTCTGTGTTCACCAGAACTCCAAAAATCCTCTGCTTTTACTTTGGAGCTTCTCGTGTTGTTTTCCTTCTATGCCCGTCTCCTCTCTGCTGGGCTGGCTGCTCTCAGAGTCTCTGGTGTCTGGCCTCAGTCTATCTATGGTTGGAGTTTGAATCAGTAGAATGAGTTTCCGATGAGAGCAGCCACTGCAATTCTCCCTTCTCCTTCCTGGAGCTGACAGCCCCTCCTCCCCCGGGACTGAGCCTGGCAGGGAGGGGCGCGGGTCCCCTGGCCGCAAAAACTTACAGATTTCGCTGATCTCAGCAGTTCCACGTTTTCATGAGTGTTGTATGAAGTATGCCCAAAGACAGATTGCTCTGTGGTGTCCAGTCCACGCAGTTCCTGGCTTTTTACCTACTTTCCTGGAGGAGTAACTAAAACATACAGCTCACCAGTCTGCCATCTTGCCCCATAGAAGACCAAATCCAACAGCATATTAAATATGTAAAGTATTTCTACATAGAAAACTACAAAACATCATTAAAAGAAATCATAGATGATGTAAATAAATGGAAGGACATTCTGCATTCATATATTGAAAAAAACTAAATATTATTAGGATGCTTACCCTTCCTAAAGCAATTCATAGATTCATCCCTATCCCAATAGAAAGTCCTATAGCCTTCATTGCAGAAATGGAAAAAGGAGTCATGAAATTTATATGGAAGGGTAAGGGACCCCAAATAACTAGCTCTGTCTTGAAAAAAAGGAAGACTGAAGTTGGATAAATCACACTTCCTGATCTTAAAACTTATTACAAAGCCACAGTAAACATAAAATCATATTGCTAGCACAAGGAAAGCCATATAGATGAATATAATTGAATGGAGAGCTCAGAAACCAACTGTGGCTTTATAATAATATTTTGATTCCTTTCTTTTCTCCCCTTTGGTCAACAAGGAATTGTCAATCCCATGATTCTGGGGCCAGGCTCAGCCCTGGGAGTCATGTCCCATGTTGTGAGGGATACTTACAGCCCTGGGGGTCATTGCAGAGTTGGCAGAGAGAGGCCACATCTGAACAACAAAAGGAGTTCTCTGTAACTTCTCTTAGGCATAATTATATTAGGCTTAGCTACTCCTTTGCAAGAGTAAGTTTCATAGAGGCAAGCCCAAAGATTGAGGACTTGACTTGTTAAATTGGGAGTACCTATTTCTTGTGATAATGTCAAGAATTCCCCAGGTAGGGAAGTTTAATATTTCCACAATTCCCCCATTCTTCAAGGGGACTTTGCATATATATATGCCTTACCCTTCTATATAAATTTGATGATTCCTTTTTCCATTTCTGCAATGAAGGCTAGAGGACTTTCAATTGGGATTGGGATGAATCTATGAATTGCTTTAGGAAGGATTAGCATCTTAATTATATATATATATATATATATATATATATATATATATATATATAATTTCTGCCTAAAATACTCTGGGATATATTGGCATATTACATTAACTTGTAAAAAATTACAAGATCTCATTCCTTATTCTAGGTTCCATGTAATTATGTTTAAATAAACTGACTGCATGGATCAAATTAGATAGTGTGCTACAGAGAATATAAATTCTGTACCAAATAAACTTCTCTGAAATAACAGTTAAAATTCAGGAATAGATGTGACTTCTGTAAGAGCCAGGAATATGTACAATAATCTTTATTGAATATGCTGTACTCCTGCATCATCTATTGTCCAATCTCTACCCATGTTCTAACCCCTGATAACCTATGCTTTCAAATTTAGTACTCAGCAGTTGCAAATAAAAGTTGGCTTATATTAGTGAGTCCTTACAATATTTGTCCTTTAATTTCTGGTTTATTTCACTCAACATAATGTCCTCAAGGTTAATTCACTTATATGCATGCCTCGCAACTTCATTTCCTTCTTGCAGATGCTCAATATTCCATTATACATATACACCATATTATTGCCCTTCCATACACCCATTGATGTACACTTAGGTCACCTTTATCAGTTGCAAATCATGAAAACTGCCACCATATATACCAGTGTGCAAATGCCTATTCATGTCCCTGCTTTCAGTTCTCCCAAATATATACCAAATAACAGGGTTGCAATATAATATGAAAACCCCATATTTAGCCTCCTGTGAAACCACCACACTGCCCTCCAGAGAGGCTGCACAATTCTAATTCCATACCAACAGTAAATAGGTATATCTCTCTCTCCACATCTTCTCAAGCACTTCAAACTTTCTGTTTATTTTTAAACAGTTTTATTCACACAACATACAACACACAACCCATCCTAAGTTAACAACCAATAGCTCCCAATATAATCATGTAGTTATGCATTCACAACAATCTATATGAGAACATTTCCATTTCTTCTGCAAATAAAGAAAAGGAAAAAATAAAAGAATAAGAATAAAAAAATTGAAAGGATAACAACAATAACAACAATGAGAAACCCATACTTCCCTCCCTTATATCTCCCTCTATTGACATTTAGCTTTGGTATATTGCCTTTGTTACAGTTAATGGAAGAATATAACAATGTTACCCTTAACTATTGACCCTAGTTTGCATTGATTTTATTTTTCCCATATAACATCCCATTTTCAACACCTTGCAATATTGACATTCTCTTGTTCTTTGTCATGTAAAACTTTCTTATATTTCTACATTTAGTCACCATGATTGTCCACCACAAGTTTGTTAAGTTATGTAGTCCAAGTTTTTGTCCTCTATCTTTGCTTGTAGTGTAATACATTATGGCCAATGATTTTTGACAATGAGGCAAAGACAAATCAATTGACAAAGAATAGTTCCTTCAACAAATGGTGCTAGGAAAACTATCTCCATTTACATTAAAACAAGGATGACCCTACCTCACACCTTATACAAAGATCAACTCAAAAGGGATATAAGACTTAAAGATAGCCAGAACTATCAAACTCATGGAAGAAAACATAGGGAGGAATCTTCAGGACCTTATATTAGAGAATTGTTTTACATCCAAAGCATAAGCAACAAAAGAATATATAGATAAATGGGGTCTTATTAAAAGTATACTCTTTGTGACCCAAAGGGATTTAGCATGAAAGTAAAATTACATGCTACAAAATGGCAGAAAATATTTAGAAACCACATTGCTGGTAAAGATTTAATATCCAGAATATATAAAGAAATACTTCAACTTAACAACAAAAACAACAAAAAAACCAAGCAACCCAATTCAAAAGTGGGCAAGACTTGCATAGACATCTCTGCAAAGAAGATATACAAATAGACTGGAAGAAAATAAAAAGATGCTCAACATCACTAAACATCAGGAAAATGCAAACCAAAACTTAAATGAAGAGGCTTTAGGAGTTTGCTGAGCTTAGATTACTGGAAAAGGGCTATGTCCCAGAAAAATGGGACATAAAAATAGGTGCCAACTCCAGCTCTTGACTGGGAAACCTGGGGGGCTGGGGACTTGCTCTGAAAAGGGAATTTCTTTTTTTTTCTTTTTTCCTCTAATTCTAAGTAGCTCATTAGGGAAAGTCTCAATCATTTTCAATTGTCAGCACTGACTCAGGCAATGCTGGAGTAAGTTAGAGAGACAAGGGAAGAAGTCAAGTGAAGCAGATATTTTGCTAAAGGGTGTACCTTCCCAAATAAGAGAGGCAGGTCCCAGTTCAAGTGGCTGCCCTCCCTCAGGGATTATAGACTCCTGGGCTTGGGGGAACAAAACCAGAAACAGCTTAAGCTTGGCTTCTGACTTACCATCAGACTCTGGCAAGAACAGGGTCTGCTAAGAGTTAAAGGCACTGCACCTTTTTACACTAGTAGGGAGCTGTGGGCTGACAAGCACCACCAGCTGAGCAGGACAGGAAAAGCACAGAGTCTAGAAGCCTCACAGGAAAGTCTGACAATCTGGTAAGTCTCATCCTCAGTGAAACTTGATACTGATTGCATCTTCCTCCTGAAACCTGGGTCTGTCTGGTCTTGGAAAATCTGATTGGGGTAATCAAGGAAACCAGATGCCTAAACAACAAAAATTATGAGTCACATTAGGAAAATTGAAGATATGGTCCAGTCAATGGAATGAACTTACACTTAAAAAGAGATACAGGTGTTGAAACAACTTATTAAAGATTTTCAAAAAATATGATAAATTAATTGACAAATCAAATCAATGAGATGAGGGAAGACATGGCAAAAGAGCTGAAGGATATAAAAAAGACATTGGGTAAACATAAGGAAGAACTCAAAAGTTTGAAAAAACAATTGACAGATCTTATTGGAATGAAAGGCACAACAGAAGAGATGAAAAACACAATGGAGACACAAGAGCAGATTTGAAGAAGCAGAAGAAAGGATTCCTGAACTAGAGGTCAAAGCACCTGAAATCCTATGCACAGAACAAAAGATAGGGAGGGATTAAAAGAGGCAGAGAAAACTTCTCCTCCATGAAAAAGACTAGGTAAAGGGCAGAAAGTGCCCCAGAATATGAGTTCCAGCATGCCACCAGCTGAAAAGGGACTTCTAATCAACAGAGTGGGGTCTTAGATGGAGAGGCAGAGAGACTGGGCTTGAAAGGATGGTGTGCTGGTTTGAATGTATTATGTCCCCCAGAAAAAGCCATATTCTTTGATGCAAACTTGTGGGGCAGACATATTAGTGGGGATTAAGTTGGAACATTTGGATTAGGTTGTTTGCATGGAAATGTGCCTCACCCAACTGTGGGTGATGACTCTAATTGGATAATTTCCATGGAGGTCTTACCCCACCCATTCAGGGTGGGTCTAAATTAAGTCACTGGAGCCATATAAATGAGCTGACAAACAGAAGGAACTCAGTGCAGCTCTAAGTGATATTTTGAAGTGCAGCAGAGAGTGATATTTTGAAGAGGAGCTACAGCCAAGAGGGACACTTTGAAGAAAGCACAGAAGATGAAAGAGTAGCTGCAGATGAGAGACATTTTGTAGATGGCCATTGAAAGCAGACTCTTGCTCTGGAGAAGCTAAGAGAAGACAGATACCACAAGTGCAACTAAGAGTGACATTTTTGAGGACCTGCAGCCTAGAGAGGAGTGTCCTGGGAGAAAGCCATTTTGAAACTAGAACTTTGGAGCAGATGCCAGCTACATGCCTTCCCAGCTAACAGAGGTTTTCTGGACACCATTGGCCATCCTCCAGTGAAGGTACCTAATTGCTGATGTGTTACCTTGGACACTTTATGGCCTTAAGACTGTAACTGTGTAACCAAATAAACCCCCTTTTATAAAAGCCAATCCATCTCTAGTGTTTTGCATTCTGGCAGCATTAGAAAACTAGAACAGATGGGGTGAGTTTGTTCAGCCAGGACCACTGCCAGGGACTGGCAACATCATTAGACATTTTCTGCTGAGCAGTTTCCATGCCCAATGCACCTATCTCAGCAGTTTTCTGGGGAGATTACCTTTAAAGGCCCCGTGGCCCAGAGTTCTTGTGAGGGAACTCAGGATTTGGCAGTCTTGTGGTGACTGCCCTCACTCTTACTCCATGGAAGCCCACCACATGCACAGCCAAGAGGAAAGTATACTGCACTGAAGTGCCAGGAGCTCCTCCAAAACCCCAGAGACTTGGGGGCACCTGGTGGAGAGGGACTGCAGTGCATTTGAGCTGGAGGTTGAGACATGCAGCTCCACAGCCTCAGAGTGGTCCTCTCACAGCACTGGGAGCTGCTGGACACACTGTGCCCATGGGTGGACTCCCTGTTGAACAGTACAAGGCCCACTCATCCCCACCCTCAGGACTGGCAGTTCCCATTGAACATGGAGAACTGGTGCACTGATTGGATTTCCATCTGGTATGGACCCTGATGAGTTCACAGATGAACTTACGGGAGAGTTGCCTTGAGACTAAGGAGTGACTCAAGAGCACCATCTGCTGATAGGACAGGAAAAGTTCACTCCACCAAACTATAGCTCTGCAAAATTATAGATAAAAATGTTCAAATAATTCTATATAACCCAAAATAACCTTATCAAGACAAGCAAATGACCCAAGGCAAACAACAGAAAATCATGAAGCACATGAAGAAACTAGTATACACAGAAAAGCCAAATGAACAAATTAAAAAACCAGAGGAGACCCAGAACTTGTTACAGTTAATTAAATAAGTGCACACAAATCCAAACTACTTCAATGAGTTGGATAAAGACATAAAGGACATCAAGAAGACTCAAGAAGAGCATACAGAAGAATTTGAAAATATATTAAAAACAGCAGATATTATGGAAATAAAAGATACAATTGATCAAATTAAAAATATATTAGAGGCACACAACAGCAGAAGTGAAGAGGCAAAAGAAAGAATAAGTGAACTAGAGGACAAACAATTGAATGTGAGTGCACTAAAGAACAAACGATGAAATAAAAAAATAAATTTGAAATGGATCTCAGGGAAATGATGGACAACACGAAGGATGCAAATATAAGAATTATTGGTGTAGCAGAGGTGAAGACAAGACTAAAGAACTATTTAGAGTATTTGAAGATATACTTGGGAAAAGCTCCCCAAGTCTTCTAAATGGCATAAATATACAAATCAAAGATGTTCAATTAACCCCAAATAGAATAAATCCAAATAAATACACTCTGAGACATGTATTAATCAAATTGTGATATTCTGAGGAGGACAAACTCCTGAAAGCAACAAGAGAGAAGTGATGAACCACATACAAGGGAAACCAAATAAGACAAACTACTAACTACTCAGCAGACACCGTGGAGGTGGGAAGGCAGTGTTATTACATATTTAAGATACTGAAAAAGAAAAGTAGCCAGACAAGAATTCTTTATCCAGCAAAGCTCTCATTTAAAATTGAGAGTTAAAATTTTCACAGACAAACACATGTTGAATGAATTTGTAAACAAGAGACCTGCACTGCAAGAAATGTTAAAGGGGGATCTACAGGCTGAGAAAAAAGAAAGTAAAGAGAGGCCTGGAGAAGGGCAAAGAGCTAAAGAGTATTAGTAAGGGTAACTAAAAGGAAAAAAAATGAGAGATGTGAAAATATCTGACAAATAAAAACAAAAGGATAAGATGGTTGATTCAAGAAATGCCTTCACAGTAATGGCATTGAATGTGAATATATTGAACACCCTAATTAACAGACACACATTGGCAAAGTTGATTAAATTATGAACCATCAATATGATGTTTACAAGAGACCCATTTAGACTCTGCAACACAAAGATATTAAAAGTGAAAGGATGGAAAAAAGATTCCATGCAACTTCCAGACAAAAGAAAACAGGGGTGGTGATACTAATATCAGACAAAATAGACTTTAAATGCAAAGATGTCATAAGTCAAAGAAGGACATTATATATTAATAAAAGTTATAATTCACCAAGAAGTAATAAAATTGTAATTGTTTTAGCACCCAATGAAGGTGCTGCAAAGTACATGAGACAAACTTTGGCAAAACTGAGTGAAGCAATAGACATAGCTACAATAATAGTGGGAGACTTCAGTACACCAATCTCTTATAGATAAAACAAACCAATATAGGAAATTGAGAACCTAACAATGTTATAAATGAATTAGACTTAATAGACATATATAGAGCATTACATCCCAAATTACTAGGATAAACCTTCTTCTGTAGGGCTCATAGAATATTTTCCAGGGTATATCATATGCTGGGGCACAAAACAAACTTCAATAAATTTTAAAAGATTGAAATTATTCAAAGCACATTCTCTGACCAAAATTGAATGCAACTGCAAGTCAATAAACATCAAAGAACAAGAACATTCAAAAAATACATGGAGGTTAAAAAACACACCCTTAAACAATCAGTGGATCAAAAAAGAAATTGAAAGAGGAATTGGCAAATATTTAGATATGAATGAAAATAAGAACACAGCATATCAAAACCTATGGGATGCTATGAAGGTGGTGCTGTGGGAGAAATTTATAGCTCTAAGTGCATATAATAAAAATGAAGAAAGAGCTAAAATCAAAGAATAAAAAACCTGAAGAAGCTAGAGAATAATCAGAAAACTCAACCTAAAGGAAGTATAAGAAACGAAATAATAAGGACTAAAGCATAAATAAATGACATAGAGATAGTAAAACAATAGAGAGGATAAATGAAACCAAAAGTTGGTTCTTTGAGATCAAAAATATTGAGATACCCCTAGCTAGCTAGACTAACACAGTCAAAAAGAGAGAAGGCCCAAATAAAAAAACTCAGAAATGAGACAGGGGACAATACTGTGGATCCCCCAAAATTTAAAAAAAAAATTATAGGAGGATACTATGAACATCTGTATGGCAACAAGCTAGACAATTTAGAGGAAATAGAAAATTTCCTGGAAACACGTGAGCAGCCTAGTCTGACCCAAGAAGAACTGGAAAACCTCAACAAACCAATCACAAGAGACCCAATCAGTCATCAAAAAGCTTCCTACAAATAGAAGTCCAGGCCCAGTTGGCTTCACAGAGGAATTTTACCAAGTTTCCCAAAAAGAACTCTCACCATTCCTGCTCAAAATTCTTTCATAAAATTGAAGAAAATGGAACACTACCTAACTCATTTTATAAAGCTAACAGCACTCTAATACCAAAAACAGATAAAGATGCTACGAGAAAGAAAAACTACAAGCCAATCTCCCTAATGATTGTAGATGTAAAAATCTTCACCAAAATACTTGCAAATTGAATCCAAAGACATATTAAAAGAATCATACACCACAATTTCTCTGGTTTGCTAATGGCTTTGTTATGCAAAATATGAGGAATTGATTGGCTTTTATAAAGGGGGTTTATTTGGTTACAAAGTTTCAGTCTTAAGGCCATAAAGTTTCCAAGGTAAGGCATCAACAATAGAGTACCTTCACTGGAGAAAGGCCATTGACATCCACAAAACCTGTTTGATGGGAAGGCATATGGTTGGTGTCTGCTTGCTCCCAGGTTGTATTTCAAAATGACAGTCTCCAAAATGTCAGCATCAGCTTTCAATGGCCATCTTCAAAATGTCTCTGTAATGTTGCAGCAAACATCTGGGTCTGTGCCAGAATTTTAAAAGACTCTGGTAAACTAATCAAGACCCACACTGAATGGCTGGGGCGACACCTCCATGGAAGTCATCTAATCAAAAAGTATTACCCACAGTTGGATGGGCCATATCTCCATGGAAACAACCTAATCCAAAGCTTCCAACCTAATCAACACTAATACTTCTGCCCCTACAAGGCTGCATTAAAGAACATGGAATTTGGGGGGACATGATACATACAAACCAGCACAATAACCAAGTGGGGTTCATTCCAAGCATCCAAGGGTGGTTCAATATTTAAGAAAATCAGTCAATGTAATAAAACACATTAACAAATTGAAAGGTAAAAATCAAATGATCAACTCAATATATGCTGTAAAATATTTGACAAAATTCTGCATCCTTTTTTGATAAAATCACTTCAAAAGGTAAGAATTGAAGGAAACTTCTTCAATATGATAAAGGTCATATATGTAAAATCCAGAGCCAGAATAGTACTCAATGGTGAGAGGCAGAAAGTGTCTTGCCTGTAAGATTGGGAATGAGACAAGGATGCCTGCTGTCAGCACTATTTTTCATTATTTTTCAATAGTGTGCTAGCCAGACAGTATGGCAAGAAAAGAAATGAAAGTCATCCAAATTGGAGAGGAAGTAAACCATTGATTATTTGCAGATGATATAATCATATATTTGGAAAATCTTGAAAAATCAACATAGCTACTTGAGCTAATAAACAAATTCTGCAAAGCGGCTGGATGCAAGATTAATGCACATTAGTCAGTAATGTTCCCATACACTGGAAATGACCTAACTGAAGAGAAACTCAAGAAAAAATCCCATTCAAAATAGCAACTACATAAATCAAGTACCAAGGAATAAACTTACTGAAGGATGTAAAAGACCTCTACACAGAAAATTACATAATTTTACTAAAAGAAATCAAAGGGAACCAAATGGGTGACAAGATATTCTGTGTTCATGGACAGGAAGGCTAAACATCATCAAGATGTAAATTCTACCCAAACTGATTTACAGATTCAATGAAATTCCAATCAAAATTCCAGCAACTGATTTGCAGACTTGGAAATGTAGTTAAATTTATTTCTAAGGGAAAGTGGACTCAAATTGCTAAAAACCTTCTAAATAAGAACAAGTGAGACTTAACAAAGATTAGAGCAGAAATAAATGAAATGGAACAGGAAAACAATAGAGAGACTCAACAAAACCAGAAGCTGAATCTTCAAGAAAATTAACAAAATTGATGGACCCCTAGCTAGGCTAACAACAACAACAACAAAAAGAACAAGTGAGAAGGCATACACTTTCTGACTTTAAAGCCTACTATGAAGCCACAGTAGTCAAAATGGCATGGTACTAACACATGGATAGATATATTGATCAATGTAATTGAATTGAGAGTTCAGAAATAGACCCCCAGATCTATGGTTGACTGATTTTTTTTAAGGCTCCAAATCCACTGAAATGGGACTGAAGATTCTCATCCACAAATGGGCTGGAAGAACTGGATATCCATATCCAAAAGAATGAAAAAATATCCCTACCTCACACCCTATACAAAAAATAAACTCAAAGTGGATCAAAGACCTCAATATAAGAGTACCATAAAACTGCATGAAGATAATGTAGGAATACATCTTCAATACATAGTATTAGGAGGCATCTTCTTAGACCTTACACCCAATGCACAAGCAACAAAAGAAAAAATAGATAAATGTGAACTCCTCAAAATGAAAGCCTCCTTCACCTCAAAGGACTTTAACAAAAAGGTGAAGAGGCAGCAAATGCAATGGGAGAAAATATTTGGAAACCATATTCTGATAACAGACTGATATCCTGCATATATAAAGAAATCTTACCACTCGACAACAGTACAAACTGTCCATTTATATAAAGGACTAATGACATGAAAAGATATTTTTTCCAAAAAGGAAATACAAATGGCTAAAAAACACATGAAAAACTGTTCATGTTCACTGTCTATTAGGGGAGAGCAAATCAAAACCACAGAGATATCATCTCATAGCAATAAGAGTGGCTGCCATTAAATAAACAGGAAACTACAAATGCTGGAGAGAATGTGAAGAATTTGGAACTCTTATTCTTTGCTGGTGGGAATGTATAATGGTACAACCACTGTGAATGACAGTTTGGTTGATCCTTAGGATACTATATATTGAGTTACCCTATGATCTGGCAATTTCACTTCTCATCATATACCCAGAAGTTCTGAAAGCAGTGACAAGAACAGACATTTGTACATTGATGTTCATAGTGGCATTGTTCACAATTTCTAAGAGATGGAAACTATCCAGGTGTCTTTCAACAGATGAGTGGATAAACATAATGTGTTATATACTTATGATGGAATACTATGCAGCAGTAAGAAGGAACAAGGCCCTGAAACATATAACATGGATGAACCTGCAAAAGGAGAGATACTGTATGTTACCACTAATGTGAAATACCTGAACAATGTAAAGTAACTGTGTTATAATGTGGAATAATGGTATGGGAATGGAAATGAGTGATAATAGATCATTAATTGGATTATAAGTATAAGTGCTGCATTGAAGGTGGATATAATTGAAAGTGGTTGTTTAAAGGCATGTATCTCTCAGATTAGCACTACAAATATACATGTTTCTATGATCAACTTCTAAGGAATGACACTGGTACAAAGAGTTAACAACAGACTTGTATATGGGAAAGCTACCCATTACATATTACAGACTATATTTAATAGGAATACCTTACCAGTACTACATTAATATAAGGCAAAAATAATTAGTGTCTAATAAGAGCTTTGGGATGTATTGTGTTATGATAATTATTTAAAATTGAGAATGATGATGATTGTAAAACTAAGTGAAGATAATGCAAGATGCTGATTGTTTACCTTGGAAAGAATATTTCCTATGTGAAATTAAGATCTTCCTACTTAATAAATCAGGCCCTCAATCTTGAGGCTTGCTTTTGTGAAAATTATGGCTGTAAAAGGGAGGATAATCCTTCTTATAATTATGCCTAAGAGTCACCTCCAGAGAACTTCTCTTGTTGCTCAGATGTGGCCTTTGTCTCTCTAAGCCCAAGTTGGCAAATAAATTCATTAACCTCCCCACTATGTGTGACATGACTCAGGGGAGCAAGTCTCCCTGGTGATGTGGGACATGACTCCCAGGAATGAACCTGGCCCTGGCATAGAGGGATTGAAACTTCTTTCTTGACCAGAAGGTGGAAAAGAAAGGCAACAAAATAAGGTTACAGGGGCTTAAATATTTCAAGTAGAGTTAGAGGCTATCCTGGAGGTTACTCTTACACAAGCTGCAGCTAGATATCCCAAATGACCACAGTATGCCAAGCCCTAACAAACATTAGCTCCAAAATACCTAGAACCCTAATTGAGACTCTATAAATGTTTCACTTAGTTTATTTTTCAGAAACTTAAATCCACCAGAGTGTTCCCATGCCAGACAAGTCCTAAAATCCAGAGGAAACAGTAACTTTAAAACACAAAACACATGAAGCCCACTTTCCCATAATCTCAACAACCCTTTTTAATACAAACCTGTTAGAGTGGTCATTGCCTGGAAACACCTGAAGATCAAGAAAGTGACTAAATGAAAGGAATGTTTAGCAACAGACAAGAAGTAATAAAAATGAACTATGACCACATGACCAGTTACAGAAATGAGGACTATGATGGCATGAATATTTCCTCCTTGCTTTGTTATGAGTATGTTTGTATTTGCCTGTAAAGCAAATATCTTTATTTTCTTCTCTACCTTATCCCCTTATCATATGACATAAGTTGTGTTGTTCATTTAGCAGTATTGAAGTTAAAGGAAATCAAATTTATGAGTCAATGTTACCAAAGAACTAGCACCCTATTCTGGAGAGATTTAGTGTGATTCTGGTTGTATGCATGACAGCTGAGTATTGTTAGGTGAAATATATGTTTGTTATTGTGCTCTATTTAGAGATAAAGTATAATTTAAGGTGATGTGTATAACTGCCAAGTTGACAAGAGATGGACTGTGATGGTTAGGTTCATATGTCATCTTGGCCAGGTGATGGTGTCTAAGTGTCTGGTCAAGCAAGCACTGGCCTAACCATTACTGCAAGGACATTTGTGGCTGGTTAATAAACCAGAATGCTGGTTTATTGGATCATCAGTCAATTGACTGCTTCTGTGACTGATTACATCAATGAAGGGTTTGTGTTCCACAATGAAAGAATTCAATCAGCTGGATTCAACCCAATCAGTTCAAGACTTTTAAGGAAGAGAAGAGAGAGGGCCTTCAGTTCTTCTTCAGCTAACCAGTGAAGCATTCCCTGAGGAATTAATTGAACACGTTCATCAGAGTTGCCAGTTCAGTGCCTGAGTTGTTTATTGAACACCTTCATTGGAGTTGCCAGTTTTCTAACTGCCCTACAGAATTTGGACATGTGCATCCCCACAGTTGTATTACACACTTTTATAAAATCATATATTTACAGATATCTCTTGTTGATTCTGTTTTCCTAGAGAACCCTAACTAATACAAGAGGATTTGACAAAATATTATCAATACTGAATCTTTATAAATAAATAAATAAATATATATATATATATATATATATATTATATGGTAGGGTATTAGAATAGCTAGAAGGAAATTACTGAAATGGTAGAACTGTAATGCATAACATTCTTTGAAACTTGCTCTATAGCTACTCATTAAATTTTACTTTGAAAGATAACACCTGTATATATATATATATAAAATATATATATATAACACATATATTCCACAATTAGGGAATAACTGAAACCATGGAATTGTAATCCATTACATTCTTTGAAATTACCTACATAACTACTGGTTAAATCACAATTTGAAAGCTATCACCTTTCTGTATATACGTTATATACAACAATAAGAAATAACTGAAATTGTGGAACTGTAACCCATAATATTCTTTGATTTTTGCCCTCTAAAAACTTGTTAATTTGTACTTTGAAAGTCATCACTGTTCTGTATGTATGCTAAATTTCACAATAAAAATGTATTAAGGGGGACGAAAGAAGATGGCAGCATAGAGAGGCATGGAAGTTAGTTAGTCCCCCTGGAACAACTAATAAACAGCCAGGAACAACTAGTAAATTATCTAGAATAACTGCTGGGGGACAGCCATGGCTGCCCACACATCATACACCAACTTAGATTGGGAAGAATGCCTGAGATAGCAGCATGGAAATGTGAGTAGAAACTAGGGACCCAAGCTGGGAGACCTCTCCCCCACAGCAGCCCAAACTGCAAAGCCTCACTGTCATAGAGAGCAGCACTCTCTGAGCAAGCAAATATACTTCAGCCCACCTCCAACTGGGGGTTTAATTGGCAAATATGGACTGCTCAATGCAAGCTACAAATCCCCAAAAAGCCAACAGAGGCTTTTAGTGATGACTGATCTTGAAGAGACAGGAGACTGCTCTGTCATGGGAGAGGGATCCCAGAGGACTGGGGGCTATCTCTGGCTGAAAGGTGAAACTGGGGGCCATGGACTGGCCCTGAACAGGGGCTTTCTGTCCCTTTTTCTCTCTCTCAACCTGAGCTGCTCAGTGGAGAAAACCTCAGCCATTTTCAGTTCACAGAATGCTGACTCAGACAAGGATGGAGATAGCAGGGTCAGAGAGACAAAGAACTTATTCAAATGCAAATAATAACTCCTTAGGGGGTGCATCTTCCATAAGAGGAAGGAGGTGGTGCCCAGCTCTACTACACACCTTCCATTTAGAACCAGACCACAGAACCTGAGGGAAAACAGCCAAAACAGAAACTAAGGAGGCCACACCTCCATACACCAGTCAGGAGCTACAGGCTGAGAGGTGCCAACTGCTGGGCAGGTTAGGAAAAGCATAGTGGCTTGAGGCCTCACCAGGGTGTCAATATTCTAAGACACACCCCCAGGGAAACCTGTTACTGAATATTTCCCCCTTCTGGGACCTGAGCCAGCTCTGGTCTGGGAAAACCTGATTGGGATAACCAAGGAAGCGGATGCTTAGACAACAGAAAACTACAACAACCTACACTAAGAAAAATGAAGTTATGGCCCAGTCAAAGAAACAAACTTATACTTCAACTGAGATACAGGAATTGAAACAACTAATGCTAAATCAATTCAAAAATTTAGGGACAATATGGCAAAAGAGATGAAGTGAATAATGAAAACACTGGGTGTACATAAGGTAGAAATCAAAAGTTTGAAAAAACTTTCAGAATCTATGGAAATGAAAGGCACAACACAAGAGATGAAAAACACAATGGAGACATAAAACAAAAGATCTCAAGAGGCGGAAGAAAACACCCAGGAAATGGAGAGCAAGGCACCTGAAATCCTACATACAAAAGAACAGAGAGGGAAAAGAATGGAAAAGTATGAGCAGTGTCTCAGGGAACTGAATGACAACATGAATGTATGTGTCATGGGTGTCCCAGAAGGAGAAGAGAAGGGAAAAGGGGCAGAAGCAATAATAGAGGGCATAATCAATGAAAATTTCCCATCTCTTATGAAAGATATAAATACAGATCCAAGAAGCACAGCATACCCCAGATAGCATAGATCTGAATAGGGCTATGCCAAGACACTTAATAATCAGATTATCAAGTGTCAAAGACAAAGAGAGAATCCTGAAAGCAGCAAGAGACAAGCAATCCATCACATAAAAAGGAAGCTTGGTAAGACTATGTGCAGATTTCTCAGCAGAAACCATGGAGGCAAGAAGGAAGTGGTGGGATATATTTAAGATACTGAAAGGGAAAAGCCATCAACCAAGAATCCTATATCCAGCAAAACTGTCCTTCAAACATGAGAGTTTAAAATATTCTCTGACAAACAGTCAATGAGAGAGTTTGTGAACAAGATACCTTCTCTACAGGAAATACTAAAGGGAGCACTACAGTCAAGTAGGAAAAGACAGGAGTGAGAGGTTTGGAACACAATTTTGGGTGATGATAGCACAGCAATGTAAGTACACTGGACAAAGGTGACTGTGAGCATGATTGAAGGAGGAAAGTTAGGAGCATGTGGGACACCAGAAGGAACAAGGAAAGATAAAGTCTTTTACTGTATAACTCAGTGAAACCTAGGGTGCTCAACAATTGTGACAAAATGTACAAATATGCTTTTTAATGAGGGAGAACATATGGGTGTCAACTTGGCAAGGTGTTAAAAATAAGGAGGTATTAGGTGAAAATGCAATCAATGCAAACTAGAGTATAATTAACAGAAACATTGTATTATGCTTCCTCTAATGTAACAAGGCAATATACCAAAGCTAAATGCATATAAGAGGGGGACATAAGTGAATGGTATGGACTCTTGGCATTGTTAATGTTGTCTGACTCTTTATTCTACTTTAGTTTAAAGCTTTCTTTCCTTTTGTTGCTTCCTAGCTGTCATGTTTGTTTTTTTTGCCATTCTTTTTTCTTTTTCTTTTGTCCCTCTACCTTCTTTGACTCTTCTTCCTTATTTGTGGAAGAAATGGAGATGTCCTTCTATAGATAGTGGTGATGGTGTTAAATACATAACTACATGACTATGCATGGAACCATCAACCATTTACTTAGGATGGAATGTATGGTGTGTGAACAAAACCATCTTAGAAATGGATTGATGAAGAAACCTTGAGGACACTATGTGGAGTGAAATAAGTCAGAGACATAAGGACAAATATTGTGGGATCTCACTGATATGAACTAATTATAATATGTAAACCATAGACATGAAATATGTTACCAGGCTATAGAACAAGGCTAAAGAATAGAGAGCTGTTGCTTATTAGGAGCAAAATGTTCAACTAGGTTGAGCTTAAATGTTTGGAAATGGACAGAGATGACAGTAGCACATTGTGAGAGTAACAGTGCTGAATGCTGCATGAATGTGGTGGAAAGGGGAAGCTCAGAGTCATGTATGTCACCAGAAGGAAAGTTGGGGGTTAAAAGATGGGAATTAAAACAGTGAAACTTGTGGTGGGCAATGCCCGTGATTAACTGTACAAATATGAGAAATCTCTTTCATGAACCAGAACAAATGTATGACAGTATAACTAGAAGTTAATAATAGAGG
The DNA here is from genome assembly GCF_015220235.1 of Choloepus didactylus. Classification (NCBI taxonomy): domain Eukaryota; kingdom Metazoa; phylum Chordata; class Mammalia; order Pilosa; family Megalonychidae; genus Choloepus; species Choloepus didactylus. Next base: position 95,641,528 of record NC_051334.1, on the reverse strand, counting down.
GGCATATAGGGAAAAATATACCTATTGCAAACTATATACTAAAATTAGTGGTATTTTAACATTGTTTCATCAACAGTAGCCAATGTACTACACCAATACTATAAGTCAATAATGGAGGGGTGGCTAAGAGTATGGGAGGATTTGAGTTTCCTTTTTCTTTATTTCTTTTCTAGAACAGTGACAATTTTCTAAAAATTGAAAAAAAATTATTGTGCTGATGGATGCACACCTGTATGATGGTACCAGGGACAATTGATAGTACACTTTGGATCTTTGGATAATTGTACGGGTTGTGAACAATCTCCACAAAAATATATTTATATAAAAATGTATTTAAAAAGAACAGATAAGGAAAAGAATGGAAAGATATGAGCAAAGTCTCAGGGAATTGAATGACAACACAAAGTATGCAAATATAAGTGTCATGGGTGTCCCAGAAACAGACAAGAAGGGAAAAGGGCAGAAAGAATAATGGAAAAAATAATCACTGAAAATTTCCCATCTTATGAAGGGCATAAAATTACAGATCCAAGAAATACAGAGTACCCTAAACAGAATAGATCTGAATAGACCTCCTCCAAGACACTTAATAATCAGATTGTCAAATGTCAAAGACGAAGAATTCTGAAAACAGAAAAAGTGATCCATCACTTACAAGGGAAGCTCAATAAGACTGTGTTCAGATTTCTCAGTAGAAGCTATGGAGGTGAGAAGGCAGTGGTATGATACATTTAAGAGACTTTAAAAGAAAAATTGTTGACCAAGAATTCTATATCCAGAAAAATTGTCCTTTAAAAATGAGGGATAGTTTAAAATATTTTCAGACAAGCAAACACTGAGAGGGTTTGTTAATAACAGACCTGTCCTACAAGAAATTCTAAAGAGAGCACTACAGACAGATAGGAAATGACAGGAGGGAGAGTTTTGGAGAAGAGTGTAGAAATGAAAGCAACCAGTTAGTGTAAAAATAGAAAGAGAAAAAATAAAAGGAAAATAAGATATGACACATAAAATCCAAAAAAAAAAAAAACAAAATGGCAGACAGTAGGCATTAAGTTGAGTGAAATTACCCAGAAACAACAGGACAAATACTATATGGTCTCACTAATATGAACTAAAATTAATGATCGAAAGTTTAAAGTTGAAAACATAGGTTATCAGGAGATAGAGGATAGAGATACGGCATTTGATGCTGAAGGAGTACAAAGTGTTCAACAGGATTTATTGTATAGATCCAGAAATGGATAGTGCAATACTGTGTGATGGTAGCACAATATTGTAAATACTCTGATAAAGATGAATATGAGTATGGTTGAAAGAAGAAGGCTAGTGGCATGTATGACACCAGAAGAAAAAATAGAAGATAAAGACTGGGATTGTATAACTTAGTGAAACTTAGAGTTGGTCAATGATGTTGATTAAATGTAAAATATAAGAATGTTTTACCTGAGGGAGAACAAATTAATGTCAACATTGCAAGGTGTTGAGAATTCGATGGTATAGGGGAAAAATACAATTAATGCAAACTAGAGCCTACAGTTAACAGTAACATTGTAATATGCTTCCATTAATTGTAACAAAGGCAATATACCAAAGCTAAATATCTCTAAGCGGGGGATATAAGGGAATGGTAAGGAATTCTTGGTGTTTTGTTTTTGTCTGACCTTTTCACTGTATTTTATTTTATTTTTATTTTTTTCTTCTATTTTTTATTTTTGTACTTTATTTTGTCTCCTTCCTCTTTCTTTGTGGAAGAATGGAAATGTCCTTATATAGATTGTTGTGGTGAATGCATAACTATGAGATTATACTGGGAAACATTGACTGTTTACTTAAGATGGATTGTATGTTGTGTGGGAGCAATGAAATGTTCTAAAATTGATTGCGGTGATGAAAGCACAACTCTGTGATTATACTGAAAACCATTGATTCTACAGGTTGGATGCATTTCATGGTGTGTGAATAAAATTGCTTTAAGAATAATAAAAACATAGACTTCACAAGTAACTCATGGCTCTGGGAAGAGAGTGAGCATTGTATCAATAGGCTAGAATCTGTTTTGGCTTAAGATTGGTCACCTAATATTAAAATATTGCCTAAGATTGGCGTGTAAAAATTATCTCAACTTTTAAAAACTGGTTTGCATGTATGTAGTAGGTATCTTTTCTTCACATGCAAGAACTGAACTTTAAGCTAAGTAAAATTTAAAGCATGTAGAACTTTTTTTGTCCCAGTATAATATGGATATTTAAAAAGAAATGACTGATATATATCTAAATGTAATACCCTACTAATCAAAAGGTATCCCAAAAAGCAATGCATCTGGTTTAAAAGCACTAAATAGAAGTCAGAAGAAGTGGATTATAAACTCAGCTCTGACACTAACTCTGTGACTCCATGTGACCTTCTGAGCTCAGTTTCCTTATCTGGAAAAATAAGTAGGTTGAGTGCTACAATGTCTCAGAGATAAGGGCTTTGTCATCCATATATCCATTTGGTATAACTCTTGAAAGTAATATGGCTATCCACCTCTAGATGCAATTAACTAAGACTAACAGGATTTTTCTCCTGGTACAAGGAAGTACAATTCTTCAAAATGGACTAATTGCTCTGTGTATTTATTATTGTCCCTCACTGGGCTATTAAATAAAAAGTAAGTTCCCTTGTTTCAAAAGCAAATAATTATTTCACCAATATATTCAAGGCCTGATAGATTGTTATTTCAGTATGGTGTGATATGAAAGCAAAATGTCACTTTGCTTCATAAAGTGGTTGTTTTGGATTAATTGAATCAAGCATAAATCTCTATCAGCTTCAAATATGGGGTTATTTTTTTCATTTCCTTATTGCCTCATTTCAAATTCCCAGTTCTCTCATCTGGTCCCAGAACTGAATTAATATCTATAGTTTTCCAAAAAGGATTTCTCTTTTCTCTACCTCATATCAACATAGCAATAAGTGACTGTTTTTTGTCACTTATGAGTTTTTCAGGATCTGTAGCAACAAAGAAATGCAGTCATACAATTTGGCACTTAACACCTGTGTGTAATATTTTTAACAGCTTGCAAGCAAAACTCCATATGTTTAACTGACATATTTGTTTGATGACTGTTACTGTATTTTGAGTTCTTAGTAATAGAAAAGGCATAATATACTGCATGATGTCATATTTAACACAGCTGACAGATATTTCCTCATTTTTCCTGCCTTCTTAGATTTGCATAAAACACCATGATATCTTGTTTATCTCCCCTCAGATCCAATATGCATTACACTAGCAAAGAAATAAGATTTTGTGTGAGGAAGTAAGGTATTTTGCTTTCACCAGTACAGTCTCATTTAGAAGAGTGAAATGGAAAGAATAGTAAACCTGGAGTCAGAAGACCTGGGTTTTCATCTCAACTCTGTTGTGTTCACTTGGCAACTCTGTTAAACATCCTCAGCCTTAGTTTCCTCTCCAGTAAAAAAATGTTTATCATCAGAATAAACAAATAAAAAGGCTTGGCAGGAGGAAGGTGAATTACTATGGTATACTACAGAATCAAGCAAATTAATATCAAATGTCATTATAGGATTTATACTGTTTAGTGGTACATAAAGTATATTCAGTATGTATAAGATCTAGTTATTATAATTACTTAGCCAGGGATAAATTAGAAGCAGATTTTATTAGCAAGATAGAGTGTGTGTTTCCCTTTTCTTAATTAAACCCTCTTTGGTGATATGCATGTGTTTGTGTGTATATATGTGTGTATGTGTTTGTGCATATATAGAGTTTACTGAGTTTTACAAGCTGTGCTTCATTTAATCTTCATGAAAGCGCTATAAGATTAGTCTATTCCCATTTTATAGATGGTGAAACTGAATTTAGAAGGATGTGACCACTCTAAGATAACACAATTTCTAAGTGATTAGAAGTCTTTCCCACTAGGGCAACCTCAATAACTTATAATTTTCAAAGTTATTCTTTTATGTCTTATAAATAATATTATAAATAAGTCAGCATAGCAATAAAAACAAATAAATGAAAACCAAGGTGACCCTATTCATTTCCATTTACTCAAAGCTTGGTATTCCAATAATTGGAAAAGTGACAATTTGCTATTTGGGACAGATTTCTCTGCTTGGATCTTGGAAGGGGAACAAAAAAAAGAGCTACTGAAAATAGATTTGTGATCTAACCTCTAGATATACCAGTATACAAGAAACATAAGGAATAAATTAACATGCTAAAAGATTCTATCAGGATACAATCTGGCTTCTTCAACAACAACAAAAAATTACAACAGTAAAGATGGAGAAGAAAGATAGATTAAAAGAGATTTTAAGAGATATATCAACCAATTGCAACATATAGACCTTATTTGGATCTCTATTTAAACAAAGCTATACAAATTTATGAGACAACTGGGAAAATGTGAACAGTGAGTGGATACTTTCAATTTTAGGTGGAATGGTGTTATAGTTACTTTTTAGATTTCCTATTTTTTAGGGATGTGGTCTGAAATACTTACAAAGTATTTACAGATGAAATGATGTGATAACTGGAATTTGCTTCAAAAGAATACAGGAAATTGAAACTAGAATTACCATATGACCCATCTATCAAAATCACAATGAAATACCACTTCACACCCAGTAGGATGTTTGAAACGCCTGTCCATATTGATTTCCTCACTGATGAGAAATAATTTGTAGATTTCCTTCTGAAGAGGAAGAGCTGGGATTTACATGCAGATGATCCTGATCTTTTCCACAATAATATTTGAGTGAGGTGGTGGTTGCTATGTGCATCTAGCATGGCAAAAGTTGCCCTCTTCCAAATTATTCTGATACTTGTTAGGATGAGGGGAGAAAAAGTTGTTTATGATGCATTGGTCAAGCAATAATATGATCTAAGTGTCTGCCATGTGTCTACTGCTAGATGTGGTTGACTCCTACCTGCCTTTCTCAACAAAGGAGAAAGGCTTTGTTTGAGTGAGCTAGATGCTCTTTCTGTCACTTGAAGTCTTATAATTTTCATAACATATTGCAAGAGCACTGGCCCTTTGTCTTTCAATAGCCTCACATTTGGTTACTCTCCTCAAGTATTCCCTAATGCATAGATAGTCCAAAATGCAGAACTGCCACAATTGTTGGCAGTTCTAATTGTTTTTTAAATTGTAGTTGCCGTTTCTCACTAATTGAAATAATATCAGAGGGTCCTTTTAACTCCAGACTTATTTAATGGATTACTAGGGGAAATAGAAAGGGAAAAAAAATTTGGAGTTAAAAAACTCATAATTTATAGAAAACTGTTAAACATGAGCTTTTTATATAATATTATTACTTCCATAATAAATGTAGAGTAAATCCTACAGAGTTTGGGAATTAGAGTTTTAGTTTCTGGATTCAGAGTTTAGGACGGAATTAAAACCAAACTCCTGAAGACTTCCAGGAAGATAACAGAATAAGGACAAGCAAAACTCACTCCTCCACCAAAAATAAATAAATAAAGCAACTAGAGAACAGGTAGTAACTGTCCAAAGCAGCAGTTCCAAGGCTCAGGAAATGAGGGAAGGACCACTGCAACATATAAGGAAGAGCTGGATGAAAAAGTGGAGAAAATATTACTGAGAAATAGGGGTGAGTGAAATTTAATGCACCTACCTTGAGTCCAGTGGCTTTCACCAGTCTGGGTCTTGCCAGCAAATGAAACATGGCACACTCCTGGTTTTGCTACTAGCCTCTCCACCCCTCAGCCTAGAGTCTTTCCATGTAGGAGTCTGGGAGACAGCAGATTCATTATATCCACATATAGAGAATTCATGGCAGTTCCCAGTGCCCACCCTGTACCCCCCAAGTCTGGCCACTTTGTGCACCCAGATCTGTGGGAGACAGAGTCCCTCCCCTTGGGATGAGAGGGATACATGGAGCAGCACTGATCTGATGGTTGGCTGGTAAATCAGACCCTCTGGGTTCCACAGCCTTGATACTTTCAGAACAGGAGAATAGGGCACTCACAGCTTGGGTGCTTACATGTATGGAGAGGCAGGGGTGAGGAGGAAGCTACACTGTGATGTGCCTTGGTCTGGTTCTTGCCCAGTGAGGAGGTGTGGCTCTGTCCTGGTTTGGTGGCTGGCTGGGGAAGTTAACCCTCTCAGTCCCACAGTCTAGAGTTTTTCCATTTTACCCACAAGCAGAGTCTTCATCAAGGTACCCAGTGCTCATCTCCCATTCACAAGGCTGACAGTTTTGGGCATGTTCAGACCTGGGAAAGAAAGGGAGGCCATCCTCTTGAGAAAAGAGGGAGATGCATAGCAGTTCTGATAGAACAGTTGGCTGGAGAGGGTGATCCTATGGGTCCTGCAGGCTTGAACTGTGCCTTGGCCTGGTTTGGACCCTG